>NC_141700.1:549028701-549506053 GCF_964263255.1 Lissotriton vulgaris
GATTTGAGTTTGCTCCGTGGCCGGCCCACGTGGTTATAGGCCCGTATTTGTATACTGACATTTTCACAATAAAGGTTTTTAAAACAAAACACGGTAGTAGTATTTTCATTTGTAAAGTTTTTACTTTTAGTGACTGTTTTCGAATCAGTAAAAGGCAAGTGAAATAAAGCAGTCCAATTACATGACGGATAAAAGGTATAATATGTAGGAACGCAGTAAAGATAAATGGTCAAGGGCAGTTGTGTTTTTCATGTCTGCAACATAAAGTGATCGATAAGAATCTGATAATCAGGCGCATCGGCGACTAAGACAGCAGGCCGAATCTCTTTTACTCAACGGCTCCGTCTTGGAAGGAAGAAACGCCCTTTTTCTCGAAAAAGGAATATATTTTACTTGCCAGACAGTTGTAAATTTTCCGGGAAAGTACATTAGCCTGGAATATTATAACATATGTTTGAAAAAAAAATATTGTTCGAAAATAATAAAAAGCGTAATTTTTAGGTCATATGACCAAGCTTTTCATCATTAAATTAACAAAAGTAAAATGAACCAATGAAAAGTTTTATTAACAAGTCACATGACCTGTTATGCTTACGTTACGCGCTGCGCGCCGCGCCTCGGATCACTTCCGGGTGCGCTAACGCGGCGTGTCATAAAACGCATTACGCGACAACGTAGGTCAAGAATATAGTCTAAATGTCTCCACCAACCAGCGTTCAGAACACAACCCCTTTCAGCAGTCCAAAAAGTTCTGTTAAATGACAACAGAGGGGACAGGCAACAAGAACCATCAGTCAAAGAGGGGAGGGCAAGTTCTTCTCTTCCGGGTCATGTTGGGGCGCTACCGGAACTGATCGAATTGGTAGTCTACAGTGTTTCTGGATGTTTCAGACTAAAGCTGGCGTCAGCATGAGACCACTACCATCTCGTAGCTCCGTCGTGGCCATTCCACGAGCAATCATGGCAGCCGCTCCCCACCAGAAGCCTGCGGGAGTCGGAGGCCCCCATGACTTTTGTAGAATCTTCACGGCTGAGGGGACGCTTTTCGAGAATGGGATCCAAGCCCTAGCAGACAAGCGTCCGAGTTCCAAGGTGTCCCAGGGCCATTTTAGTGGACCAGGCCCAAAACCGAAGAGCCGGCCGCCATTTTGAGAGTCCTGTGGCAGCCGCCTATCGCTGCACCGCTAGAGCGGGCGCATCTCAACTACATGGTGAGCGAGACGCTGTAGTCGCAAGAGCGGGCGGAAAACAGCTGAATGGCGGAAGAGGCACAGTGTAGCAAAAGCGGGCGGAATGGCAACTAAAACGATAAAGGGGCGCCTCACTACAGCTTGTCTTCAGGTCAAACGGATTGTGGGACAAGGTCCAGAATTGAAGAGTCATCAAAAGGCAAAAAGTACCGCCGGACCCCGGGAGCCGGCCGCCTATGTCGGGGGCGATCTCAGGCTACACCAGTGCTATAAGACTTGGGGAGGGTGTCGGAGCCAAGCGTCTTCTCCGAGTCCATGGCCATCACAGCGCCCCTCAGGGGCCTCCGTCAAGCTGTTTAGGAAGGTAACATATCATATTGTTTTCTAATGCAGTCAGGTCCACAAACGACACTCACTTACTTTGAGAATAGTGAAGCTGCAGTAGGAGGAAATAAGCTTCAGACAGTGTTACAAGCGCTGCTCAGAACTCTTAACTATGGCACCCAACATCCAGAACTTATGCTATTTGAGAATGGTAGTGACATCGAAGCATCTCGGGGACCAAAACCATTAACGTACTTTCACGTATGAAAATCTTACTTGGGGAGGGGGCAGGAGCGAAGCGCCCCCTCCCAGTCAGCGCCACCACACCGTATGTTGAAAATCTGAAGCCATCGTTCTACAAAGTCAACCAAACTTGGATTGAAAAATCTAGAAAAATGTACAAACTGAAAACCAGTTTTGGTCTGCATAGCATCAGTAACAACGCTTGAGTCAGCTTTGTGTCAAGCCGCCATTTTGATTCAACAAAGCACAGGCATTGAAAAAGGCTGAAATTCAGAACTCTAAACTATGGCACCCAACATCCAGGAGCTTGCTATCCGGATCTTGGAGCCTTGTGCTGTTTTCGATCTATTCACACATCGGTCCACTACTGACATCATCTTATAAACCAACGTTATGTAAATAGTTTTTTAATAAAATGTTTTACCCTATTTCTTTGCTGGTGTGTTGTCTATATTTTTAATATTTGCATAGGGTTTGTCATTATTTTGTGCGGGATGGGTGATGGAGCCGAGCTGTCTTGCAGCCCTCATGGTGTGGAGCTCAGTTCATCTCACTATTTTCGTATTTCTCAAGAAGGGTTGTTCCTAATATTTCTATTTTAGCGAGGTCAAAAAGAGATCCAATTAGTGGCCTACTGATTTTGCTCGATTACTTTTATTTTTTTACACGATTTTTCACTATCTGCAAAGACTAAACAGAGTATTGCGACTTTGTGCTTGTTTGTAAATAGAGAATGATCCAAAGAGAACCAATTCTAAAACAGTAAATGCTTGGACAACAATCAATCAAATGGAGAGACAAGGAGGTACGACGGATTACAACGGGGGTAAAGGCCTGCGTTAACTACCCTTCTGTATCTGCAAAGAGAGAGTACTAACAAAGGCAAAAGAGGGGAGGGGGGGGGCAGCGTTCAAAGCACATCAGCGTGCATAAATACGAAAATGTTTTTATCTATCACGTACTTGACATTTTAAAGCTTTTCATATTTGCTATTAAAAAACCAATGAAATTCACAGAAAAAACCATAGGTTATAGTGGATATATAGTTAGGAATTTGCATTTACAAAACCTTGAAAATTCAATGAAAAAACCATAGGTTATAGGCCATATATAGTTAGGAATTAGCATTTACAAAACCTTATTTTACTCGCATAAAACCATTGAAATTCCATATATAGTTAGCTAACTATAAGCGCTAACTATATATCGCGCACCCGCAATCCACTGCTGATGATGTCACATATTACATCATTCATGACATGGTCAGTGACATCACTGATGACATCACTGATGACATCTCAAATGACATCACTGATGACAACTCAAATGATATCAATGATGACATCTCAAATGACATCACTGATGACAACTCAAATGACATCACTGATGACATCTCATTTGTCATCACTGATCACATCACTCATGTGATAATACAATGAACCTCTTCAGACTCTAATATAACCTTACATACACTCAGTATAAACAGACACTCACAGACTGTCACTCATCCATGGACTTACTCACACACCTAGTCAGTCATGCAAAGAATCAATCACACCTCCATTTCCTCAACTATACAGTTATACACATCTTACTTATTCAAACATATAATAACACATATTTACTCTCTTATATAATCCCTGATACAAGCTCACAGTGATCGATACAGCCACTCACACATTCACTGGCTCTTATGTTCAGTTATTTATATATCTCAACTCTCACATGTATTGTGTTTTACATACGTACTTACTTGCACATGTAGCAATGAGAAATCCATTCACTCACCAACACACCCATGCACAGTCAACCGCTCATATAGCTGTTTCCACATGCACTCTTGAACTCATACTCCTAGTGAATCAACTGCTTACACATCTATGCACAGAGTCACGCACCTCCCAGCCACCCACACACACACTCAGCCTCCCATTCAAATATTTGGGCAACCAATCAATAACCCATATGGCTACTCTTATAGCTACTGATCAACACAAGCAGCAGTTTACACAACAACAAACATACTGATGCACGAATTAAGACAGTTTAGTCACTAACCCATGCACTCAGTGAGACACATTTAATCACTCACTCATACAGTCAGTCATGCACCTACTAAATTCTTCATCCAGACACTTATACATCCACTCATTCTTCAATATGTGAAACATATTTTAACTTTACAGAAACATACAGTCACTGGATGTTGTAATCAGTGATGTCATCAGTGATGTCACTGACCATGTCATGAATGATGTAATATGTGACATCATCAGCAGTGGATTGCGGGTGCGCGATATATAGTTAGCGCTTATAGTTAGCTAACTATATATGGAATTTCAATGGTTTTATGCGAGTAAAATAAGGTTTTGTAAATGCTAATTCCTAACTATATATGGCCTATAACCTATGGTTTTTTCATTGAATTTTCAAGGTTTTGTAAATGCAAATTCCTAACTATATATCCACTATAACCTATGGTTTTTTCTGTGAATATATATATATATATATATATATATATATATATGTATGTATATATTACCTACTGGTGGTCGCCAGTAGGTAGTTATAGTTTAGTTAGGACCCAGTTACCCTAGGAAAATTGCAACATTCCATTCCCATTAACGTTGGCGCCGATTGACGAATCTTCACGAAATTTTCAAAAACAATTCTTTGTTGATATCAGCTCTTATGTTGAAAGTTTGGGGCCAAGAAAAAAGGGGGGTCCCAAAATGTGTTTTCTCCATGTTAATTTCCATGGGAAACTTTAGACAAGGCTACAGGTCGAACGGGTGAACGTAATTACCCCAAATTTGGCAGGGAGAAGGGTCTTGGTCTAGAAAGAACGCTCTTGTTTATTTAGTGTAAATCTGTAGTAGTTTTTGAGAAATATTGAAATTTACAGATATCGATATTTGGGAATTCTGCCATCTGATTGGCTGAGGCGTTACGAGCACAAGCTTTCTGCTGATTGGCTGCGAGCGGTGCAAGCGGTTGCAGCTAGGAAGTGTTGGCAGTCATTTTGTGATTCAGTCGAAGTGAGTAAGGGGAACAAAGGGCAAAAAAAGTGGGAAAGAGGAGGGTAGGAGCACTTTAACCTTTGTGGGGTGTTTAGGGTGTGCTATAGAGGTGGTGCGAAGCGAAGTATTCACCCCTACCGGTGTGAAAGTGCTGGGCTACGGAAATTAAGTGAGGTATTGTGTAGAGTCTGATGCTGCTAAAGTGAGCTGGTGCGGGACTCGGGGATTAAAGCATAAGCCCAAATTGTGTGTGTTATGCTGTGAAGTCATGTGCACTGGTCGCTGCAGTACGCCTGTGGAAGTAGTGTCAGCATGTGTTTATATCTAGTAGGATGAACTACTGACTCGTACTGCTCTGAAAGTCCTTGGGTACGGAATATATGTGAGGTACTGTCTAGAGTCACATGCTGCTAGGCTGAGCTGCTGCCAGACTCGGGGATGAAAGCGGGAGCGCAAACTGTGTGTCATATGCTGTGAAGTCATGTGCTCTAGGCGCTGTGGCATACCTGTCCAAGTAGTGTGAGCATGTAGTTGTAGCTACTTGGATGAAATTTTTTTTCGAACATTGTAGCTTGTGTATGGTGCTTAGGGGGAGTTCTAGCGGGAGTGTAAAGGTAAATGTGCGCGTATCAAATCAATTCTGTATTTGTGAAGTGCTAACTACTCACTCCTACGGGTCTGATGGCGCTGGGGGTGTAAGCTGAGCTGCTGACGGATTCGGGGTAAAGCTGTTGAACTACTGACACCTACCGGTGTGAAAGTGCGAGGTATTGAAATTAAGTGAGGTATTGCGTAGAGTGTCATGCTGTTAAATTGAGCTGCTGCTGGAGTCGGGGATGAAACAGTGAGCCTTAACTGTGTGTGCTATGCTGTGGTCATGTGCTCCGGGAGCTGTGCCACACCTGTCCAACTTGTATATGGTGCTTAGGTGGTGTTGTATAGGGAGTGCGAAGGTAAATCAATACGGTAGTTGTAAAGCGCAAACTACTCACCCCTATGAGTGTGTAGAGCCGGGGATCAAAGCGAGAGCTCTGTGCTGCAAAGTGAGATGGTTTGGCCGCTGCACCACAGCTGTGTGGAGAATAAATGTTGGCGAGGTTCCTGGAGTTGCCATTATGTGGCCCTAAAATAGCGGGGCTAAGTTGTAAGTTATAGGCTAGCTCTAAAAAGAGCCCATGTGTTCATTAATTAAAGCTACATATAAGGGTGGATGCACAGCTTCAAGTTATTCAGGAACACTCGGTTTCCCTGATCTGTGAAGTGTATGCCATCACTTCTGTAAATATTCTCCATATCAAAACATATGTTGTTGTTGTAGATGGACCCCATTTTGTGGTCTCTGAGGTATGCAGACACAGCTTTGTTGACTTTCTTCCGAGATTTTTCAATTTGAGGACAAAATTGTTTGGACCATTTCCACTTCTGTCTTTGGCATATATTGGACTATACAAAGACAGTTTGAGGCAAAAGTAACACCAATTGTCCAAAGGTGTCCTTCATAAGCATTTCCAAACCTACCCCAGCCAATGTGCCTAGGTCGTTTCCACCACAGTACACAATCACGAGGTCAGGGTTTTGGAGATGCAAACAGGTTTTAACCAAAGGCAACAATTGGTGCCACTTCAATCCTCTCTGTCCAAACCATTTAATGTCCACATTTTGTAAACCGAGGTCTAAGTCAATACGTCTCTGTTCTGCATACCTCTTGCACCAGAAAACATAGCCATGTCCTACGATCCACACTAGCATTTTTAAGGTATGCTGAAAGGTATGGAAAGATGTCTGTAGCTCAGGCAGTTCCTTCGTAGAATAAGAGATATGCTTAAAGATGGGGAACTAGTATTTTTCACATACAAAACGGTACCTGATTGGGAGATGAAAAGCATTGCTTTTTTAAAGTAAGGTGCACATTTGTTTTGTGGAAAAGCATCTTTGTGATTGGTTAAGAAAAAGCAGTTTGAACCTGGAGTACATATTATAGGATAAAATTTGCTCAACTCAACCACACCTGCTACTTGCATTTGGAATGCAGTGTTCGAACTTGAAACAATTGTGATCTTTTAACCTGCAGGTGCCGTTAAATGTTCGAGAAAATGTTGCAAAAAAATATTGTTAGGTTTAAAAAAATTGATGAACTTTTAACTCCCACGTCTTGTAGAATGTTCTAGAAAGTGTGTTGATAGAATACGTTGCATTTCTGACTTCTAAGTGTACTTGAATATTTAAAAAACTTTATATGGAAAATTAGAAAGACCGTAATGGAGAGAAGTTTTGAAACCTAAAAGAATCAAGGAACTATTCTAATTTGTTCTTTATATGTATTTATGTGTGGAGGAGCAAAATTATAGAAAGAAGAGCACCAGGAAGAGGAAGAAGCAGGGAGTGGGGGGACGGGAGGAGATGGTCACAATGGCACACATGTACAGTGAAGTACAGCACAAGTATAGACAAACAATGGCCAAAATGAAACACACCAACAAGGAGCATAAGTCACACAACTCGGCAACATCACAGCACTGAATGAGCATAGAAGTGAAAACCACGCTGCATTCATATAGGATGTGTACAAAGGCCGGTCGTGGTGTTGTGGGATGTGTGCGACCGTGGTCATCATGGATGAGAAGCCCAGCACGTGGCAAATGGGCGGGTTCATTGTGTGTTACGTTGCCAAACAGCTGCTCCTCCATCCCTTGAGCCCCCATACTTTTGTACGGTGCGCTGTTGTATCCCATGCACTCGTACGGCACAGCATTGTAATGCGTATTTCGGCATGTTGTGCAGCATTCGAACTACACCATGAGAGTACCGTTTGGTGGTGGTGTTACACTTACCGCACTTCCTGCACATGGACATGTTTGAGACACCTCGTTTCACTTGCCGGATAGGCACACCCCTGCACTGACTTGTGCAGGCTGGGCCAGCACACGTGTGTTGTGCTTGCAGGAGGATGCATGTGTAGCTATTTGTCCAGGGTCACTGCTAACGCTGAAGTGATATGGTAACGTTTGCTGAAGACAGCACACTGTGATGTTGTAGGGCATTTGCTTATCATGCTAACACAATGCCCACAAGGACACACTTGCTCAGATGCAGGTTTGGGGGGCATTGGTGGTCCTGGGGTTGTTGCGATGAGTCTTGTGGTCCTCATGGGTATCCCTGTATCGTGGTCATTGACTCTATGGCACCTGTGGGTGTTCTGGTGTGTCTCCTCAGTGTGTTTCTTTTCATGCTGCAGGTAGTCGTCCTGCTTAACACTAGCAGAAAGCAAGTGTAAAATTCTTTGTGGTAACGTGGGTTATCACCGGAATTAATTTTGCGTTGTAGTTTTGAAAGTTGTGATGTCATTTGTTCGTGTGCAGAACAATATACGGACTAGGCTGTGTATCCCGTCAAGATCCAGCACCTGACGCACTACTCCTAATCAATATAAATACAATGAGATGTCTTCATTGATTTTGTGTGTACATTGTAAGTGCAGGAACTACCTCAGTGCAATTCAATACAGGATTTTAGTATTTAGAATAAATCGCAAAGGTGCACCTCGTGTCTATTTGCACGGGAATGGCTACTCTGCATTTCATTATTAGCACTTTAATGCAACTAAAGTTGAGATAAATCTAATACAGTATTTAGAAGTTATTGCAAACTGGAGCGATCAATAGTATTCCCGCGATAAGTGCTCTAAAATTTAACATCATGGTGGATACCAGCAAATAACAGTTTTAAGAACAAGAAAGAGTCACACAGCAGTTAAGAAAAGGCTTATATTTTTTTGTCAAACTTTATTTTTTTATAAAGTTACTAGCAGCCCGTCCAGACGTTGTCCGGGTATGAATTGCTGCCGGCCAGTAGTATATTTTTTTGTAGGATTTTGTTTTGATAGCATTTCTTATCTGTGACAGGCCTGTGAAACGCTCCGGTTCACAGTGCACGGCTGATGCACTTAAGAGTGCGCATTTAGTAGTGTGTGAACTCGAGTTTCCCTATTTTATTTTTCCTTGCAATATTATATAGCGCGAACTCGACAACATGGCATGAGCACAATTTACATTACAGAAGATCACATTCATTACTGGTAGACACAGGGAGACAAAGCCATTTGCCTGGAATCACAGGATGTTGAGCTGATGGCGAGATTCGAACGTAGCTCCCCAGCTCCAAAGTTCGCAATTCTAGAACTTGTGGCGGGAGGTGTGTCTAAAAGTGTATGTCGGTGCTGGCCATCAATGAGAGAGACCTGTGAATTTTTCAAAGGGGTGGTGAAAAAATATGAGTATGTTGCTGGAGATGTGGGCCGCCGTGCCACCAATGTACTTACCGGGGGAGGGTAAACACTCATTATACCGCAACTTTCTTTTATGCATACCATCACTGCGCATACTTTCATGACTCCGCAATGCCATTATAACGCATGGCAGTACATTTTATATGCTTTTACCACGCATACATTTACAACGAAATTCGTTGTAAAAGCATGAATGGTAAAAGCATGTTTTTTTAAAATATTTGGATAAGGTAAGTATGGGTATAGGGGTATATGTTTTGGGGTACTGAAGTATATGTTTTGGGGTGTTTGGGTTCAGATATAGTCTTGGGTTATGAGGTACAGGGGTAGTTTTAGGGTTTAGGGATAGGTATGGGTTTTGGGGCACAGGTGTATTTTTAGGGTTCAGGGCTAGGTTTGGGTTTCGGGGTATAGGGGTATTGTTAGGGTTCAGGGGTAGGTTTGGGTTTTGGGGTACAGAGGTATTAAGGGTTCAGGGCTAGGTTTGGGTTTTGGGTTACAGGGGTATTTCTAGGGTTCAGGGCTAGGTTTGGGTTATGGGGTACAGGCGTATTTTAGGGTTCAGGGCTAGGTTTGGGTTTTGGGGTACAGGGTTATTTTAGGGTTCAGGGCTAGGTTTGGGTTTTGGGGTACAGGGGTATTTTTAGGGTTCAGGGGTAGGTTTGGGTTTTGGGGTACAGGGGTATTTTAAGGGTTCAGAGCTAGGTTTGGGTTTTGGGGTACAGGGGTGTTTTAGGGTTCAGGGGTAGGTTTGGGTTTTGGGGTATTTGGTATTTTTAGGGTTCAGGGCTAGGTTTGGGTTTTGGGGTACAGGGGTATTTTTAGCGTTCAGGGGTAGGTTTGGGTTTTGAGGTACAGGGGTATTTATAAGGTTCAGGGCTAGGTTTGGGCTTTGGGGTACAGGGATATTTTTAGGGTTTAGGGATAGGTTTGGGTTTTGGGGTACAGTGTATATTTATAGGGTTAAGATGGGTTAGTGTTTAAGGGTGTTTGGGTATTTTAAGGAGTAAGGGTGAGTTATGATTATGGGATGCAGGGGTATTTAAAGGGAGCAGGGTGGGATTAACACACAATATGAGACATGGCATGAAGGGCGGAAAGCACCACACGCCCCCAGCGTTTGTCACGCCCCCCCAGCACACACCCACAGCACAACGCAGACACGCTCACAAGGGACTACTTTTCTGGCACAGTTCTTTTACCTTTTAAATGTATATGGTGGGCGTCTGCATAGCCTATGTCCTTCTGCTGCAACTGCCCTTTCCAACGCTGTATTGGGTGTTGTGATTGGTGCTGTAGTTCCTGAGATTACCCGCCTCAAAGGTTTGGGATCTCTCTTTATTATATTAGTATGGATATAAAGCATAAACTATTTTTACATTTTATTTTTTTATTAATATATATATATAAAAAATCACCAATAAATAAAATTTAACAAATATAATAGAAAACAACAAGGTGGAAGATTCCTGTGGGGACCATGGATGTCGATGACAGAGCTTGGAAAATAAAGCACAAAATAAGGATGTGTGCAATGTGCATATCAAAGGACTGAGAGAGAGAAACAGAGAAGAAAAAACAAGCCAGAGAGAAAAAGAGAAGGAAGGAAAGAAATGGAGTGAGAAAGGGAGAAGGGAGAGAGAGATCGAAGGAAAGGAATGAAGAGAGTGAGAAAGAGAGAGAGAGAAGAGAGGGAATTGAGAGGGAGAGAGGGAGAAAGAGAGAGAGACTGTCGCCTCTGCCCATAGATTAGCAAATAATTACTTGGTGCCATCGGAGTGTGCAGCAGTAGGCGGACTGCAAGTGCCCGTCCAAACCCCGCCGATCTCAGATGTGTTGCAGGTTCCTGAATGGCGGACACCACTTCACATTGTGTGCGGATCTTACAGAAGTCGCTGAATCCTGAATGGCGGAGACCACATCAGCTTCTTCGTGGATCTGACAGATGTCGCTGAGTCCTGAATGGTGGAGACCACTTGTGCTTCTCGGTGGCCTGGCATATCTCACACATGTCGCTGAGTCGTGAGTCGTCAATGGCGGAGAGCACCTCAGGGTTTGGTGCCACCAAGCCTGTGGAACTAAAGATCGTGGCACATGGTGGTAGGCTCCTGATGGCCATATGAGTTAGGGGTGGCATTAACCCTATGCATTTGAAGTCCGCGCCAAGGGGATGGTAGGCGGCTGACGGCCATATAGTTGAGCGAGCGACTAACCTAATGTGCAACTTTTTGAGGAGTCTTTATGGTTCAGACCCGTGGACCATTCGCCAGCTAGTCAGCACCGTCAATAAAGGATGTTACATTGTCGATCTATTATATTTGCGTGATCACATGGCCTGTGCCGCATGTGCGGAATGAGTGTGGTGTGTATGCAAACTTGCCCCAGGGAGTGGCCGTGAGATGTTGAGAACTAGACCACTGACCTGCACACCAAGAGTGAGTATGCCTGCGAATGGTAGCTATGTGGGGCCAACGTTGGAACATAATCGGAGTGGCAAGGTGTGGCGTGCGACGGAACAGGGCAGGGATAGACAAAATGGCGCGGACGGTTCTCAGTACTGCATCTGTGAGTCGAGCGGACGGGCCGCAGCTGTCGCTGTGCGAGCCTGGGTCCGAACTGTTCATATCTCATACTACATAAGTATTGAAAAAACATTTTGTGATTCAGTCCATCAGCTGGCATCTGTGCGAGGCATTTGTGAAAACATATCGGAATTCTTTCGGTGAGTGATACCCCTTTGGACGCTCCCTCTCCCCACATTAGGAGGTAGCGTACCCTTTTCCAACATTACCAACATACCCCCAACAACCTTCTTGGGCCCAGAAGTATCCCTGTGAGGTTGAACAAAGAAGAATCTTAGTCATGCATAGATATACATATTAAAAAAATTATTTAAAGAAAAGAACAACAAATAAGACTGAAGGGAGTCTGGTGCTGTGGTCGCTGCCACGAAGTTAGGGTCACAGCTGTTCAGGACACAGGACACAGTTACACATGTGGGATTTGTTTGTGTTAAATAGGGTTAGTGGTACTAGAAGCATTGAGAGTGTATGAGCCTGTGATGATGCTTGATGTGGACGGGGCGTACTGGGAGGAATGTGTCTTGCCTGCTGGACTGCGTTATGTGGAATCGGGATTGTATCTGCATTGTGAGGCCTGCTGATCGTAGTGTACGTCAGAGGTAGCGATGAGGAAGGGCCTACAGCCTTGTGAATATGTTGGTGGCCCCACCGGCCTGCGTAGTGCAGGTTCAGTGGCACCAGTTGTTGGCAGACTTCAATCTGTAAATACTCCTCACTAATGGAAGGGAGTGAGGTGCTGTGGTCTTCCTCACTAATGGAAGGGAGTGAGGTGCTGTGGTCTCTGCCACAAAGTTTGGGGTCACTGCTGTTCAGGACTCAGGACAAAGTTAGACATGTGGGATTTCTTTGTGTTAAATAGGGTTAGTGGTACCAGAAGCATTAAGCGTGCAGGAGCCTGTGATGATGTTTGATGTGGACGGATCGCACTGGGAGCAATGTGTCTTGCCTACTGGACTGCGTCATGTGGAATTGGTACTGTATTTGAATTGTGAGGACTGCTGACCGTAGTGTAGGCCAGAGGTAGCGATGAGGAAGGGCTTACATCCTTGTACATACGTTGGTGGGCTCACCAGCCTGCATAGTGGAGGTTCAGTTGCACCACTTGTCGGCAGACTTCAATCTGTAAATACTCCTTACTAATAGAAGGGAGTAAGGTGCTGTGGTCGCTGACACGAAGTTTGGGTCACTGCCATTCAGAACTCAGTTACACATGTGGGATCAGCTGGTGTGAGAGAGGGTTAGTAGGACTACGTATCCCCGGCCTTGCATATGGAAATATGCTTCAGTGATCGAAGGGATTCTGGTGCTGTGGTAGCTGCAAAGAAGTTGGGGTCCCTGCCATTCAGGACTCAGGACACAGTTACACATGTGGGATTGGCTTGTGTTGAACAGAGGTAGTGGCAGCACGTGTTGCCAGCCTTTCATATGGCAATATGTCTCACTGATCGAAGCTCTGGTGCTGTCTGGTGCTGTGTTTGACTCACTGGCTTGGGGTCACTGCTATTTAGGACTCAGGACACAGTTGGACATGTACTCTTGTGTTGAAGAGATGGTTAGTGGCTCTATGTGTCGACAGTCTTTCACAGTGTAGGTTAGAGGTAGCGGTGAGGAAGGGCCCACAGCCACGTGCATACGTTGGTGGCCCCACCGGCCAGCATAGTACAGGTTCAGTGGCACCAGGTTTTGCTGGATTTCCATATGCGAATATCCTTCACTGATTGAAGGGTTTTTGGTGGTGTTGTCGGTGCCATAAAGTTGAGGTTGCTGCCATTTAGGAGGCAGGAACCAGTTATACATGTGGGATCGGCTTGTGTTGAACAGGGTTAGTTGGCACCACGTGTCTCCAGTCTTCCACAGTGTAGGAAGGAGACAGCAGTCAGCAAAGGCACACAGGCAGGTGACGCTGACTTGAGCTGCACAGATTGGGACTATTTGGTCTTCTTAAACCATTATAGTCTCTTACACAATTTGCGTCGCTACTAATGTTGAATTGTGAACTGTGTAAACCCAGTGTAGGGTGCATGCAGTGGTCAGGATGGGCCCACAGCCACGTGGCGCTGAGTTGAGCTGCACAGTTCGTGGCACCTTCAGTACTCGGCGTGTGTGCACACTGCAATGTTACGTGGTCATGGCGGCCCGCACTGGGAGCTATGTCTTGCCTTGATAAGGCCACATGGTGATGATTTATGGTGCAGTGAGTTAGTAGCACCTGAAGCATATAGTGTGTGAGCATCCTGCGATGAGTCGTGGTCCCGGTGGGCTGCAGAGGGAGCAACGTGTCTTGCAAACTGGACTGCATCATCTGCAATTGCCACTTCATCTGAATTGTGAGCCCTGCTGTCCGCAGTGTAGATTGAAGGCAGTAGTTAGCATGGACATCGAGGAATGCTTTTTGTCACTTCTTCTTGACAAAATCAGAGGACATAGAGTACAGTACTCTGTGCAATTAATAAATCAAGGCTGAATCCAAGTTGTGAACCCTGCTGTCCACAGTGTAGATCGAAGGCAGTACTTAGCATAGACATCGAGGAATGCTTGTTGTCACTTATTCTTGACAAATTCTGAGGACATAGAGTACAGTACTCTGTGCAATTAATAAATCAAGGCTGAATTCAAGTTTTGAACCCTGCTGTCTGCAGTGCATTTGGAAGGCAGTAGTTAGCATAGACATTGAGGAATGCTTTTTGTCACTTCTTCTTGACAAAATCCGAGGACATAGAGTACAGTTTTCTGTGCAATTAATAAATCAAGGCTCAATTCAAGTTGTGAACTCTGCTGTCCGCAGTGTAGATCGAAGGCAGTAGTTAGCATAGAGATCGAGGAATGCTTTTTGTCACTTCTTCTTGGCAAAATCCGAGGACATAGAGTACAGTTCTCTGTGCAATTAATAAATCAAGACTGAATTCAAGTTGTGGACCCTGCTGTCCGCAGTGTAGATCGAAGGCAGCAGTTAGCATTAACATCAAGGAATGCTTTTTGTTACTTCTTCTTTGCAAAATCCGAGGACATAGAGTACAGTTCTCTGTGCAATTATTAAATCAAGGCTGAATTCAAGTCGTGAACCCTGCTGTCCGCAGTGAAAATCAAAGGCATTGGTCAGTACAGACATAAGTCTGCAGTGCTGTGGTGCTAGGTTCACATGGGGCTTGCGTGGAGGTGGCCCGTGGTCATGGCTCGTTGGTCTTTGCACAAGTGAACCACACCCAGGGCCTGGCCTATTTATTCATACTCCTACTCTGGAGTGGCGTATGTTGGACCAGCCCACTCCGCTTCCGCTTCAAGGGGGGGGACAACACAGTTACATGACCGAGATCTTACCCACTGCCAGAGGTAATATGGTTGCCTCCACTGTGCACTACACTCCAAGTATCAATAGTATGTCTCCACATGGAGAGGTTTGTGCTTTGCATAGTGAGGTCTGTGCAGCACATCACCGGTACACTTGGCATTGTGTGAATTATTGTTGACGGCCGACTTGCCTCCTTCACACATACTTAGTTTCCACATCTCCGAACATTCAGCTATTGTGTGGGTGAGGGGATATGGTATTTTGGGAAGGTCCGTTGTCCTGTTTTGCGCTGCCTTGGTGGTAGTAGTGGAGGAGTTGTCTGGGTGCTGTGGCCTTGTTGGGTGTCGGAGCTGCATGATTAGTACCTCTATCACGTGTTAGTTTTGAGATGCTGTGTGAGTTGGGTGTAATTTACTCAGTAGATAGTTGAAGTCTTTACATCAGTTAAAGGTTGATTTTATTTGTTACTGGTAGGTCAGCCTATCGCCTGTTTTTAGATAGCATTGCAGATTTGGCTGGTTGTTGAAAATATTGGAAAGTGGTATTTTCGTGGTTTTTTTGCACGGGAATGCCTAGTTTGCATGTCATTAGCGTTAGTTGTGGCTCTAGTTTGTGGCGATTTTGTTGGCGGAAGTTATCGATGGAAGAGTGGTGAGATTTGCAGTTTTTACCAGGTTGAGAATGGGAAAAAAGACAGGAAAAAAAGATATGTTTAATGAACATTATAATTAGAAACTAGCATTTAAAAAAACTTTGAAATTCACTGAAAAAACCATGGGTTTAAGGCACGTTATAATTAGAAATTAGCATTTAAAAAACATTAGAAATTCACAGAAAAAACTATAGGTTTCAGGGACGTTATAGTTAGTTGGACATTTCACTCATAGAAAATCATAGAAATTCCCCTGTTATAGTTAGTTGAGCTAACTATAACTCGCGCCCCCGCAATGTGCTGCTGATGACGTCACATATTACATCATTCATGATGGTCAGTGACATCACTATGAAAACTGCATGATGAAAGAGTGTTTTGGGACGCCCCCTTTTTCTCGACCACAGCTTGGTAGATCACTCCAAACCTTTTCAGAAAGGAGCTGAGGTGGATACCTTTTCCGCCGCATGTTTTGTAAAGATTCATCAAATGGCACCAAGGTTATTAGGAAAACAAAAAATGCTTTTCCCATGGAAATTCTGACCTAATTATAACAACACAATGGTGACCGCCACTTTGGAAATACTCCCCAAAGAGGGACCTAATCCACAAATGAGCAGGTACCCGCAACAGGGTGTGGTATCCATTGTCCTGCTTCGCATTCCCAAATAAAAGCAATACAGCACTCCCACATGAAGGTACACGCATGATGAAGCAAGAAAACACCTGAAAAGAGGCTTGCACTCTCATAAAATGAGGCTCATCAAAAGACAGTTTTCAGAATAAAGCATGGGCTTTTATTAGTGCAATACTTCAACAGAAAGGCTTTTCCAGATGTCAAATGAAACAATATGTGTGTGTGTGTGCACAAGTCAAATGCAACTGTTAAATGCATGGGATGAAATACAAGCAGATAATAACGATAATGGGAAACATCCTTTACAACAAAACTTTTTCCACGCAGTACCTTTACAACGCAACTTTTACAACGCAAGTCGTTACAAGAAGGAAGAATTAATTCCTCTCCTGATGATGGTCATCAAAGCTATTGGTAAAGGAGATCAAGCCCCAAAATCCTGGAACCGCACTCAAATTATATTCTTTCTTAAAAAGGGGAAACCCCCACAAGAGAGAGGGTCTTATAGACCCATATCATTAATTAATGCTGATGCAAAGATATTTGCAAAAATACTAGCAACAAGGCTTGCGTTACTAATGCCACAGATGGTTTCACCATTTCAACACGGGTTTATCCCCAAACGTGATACTACCGTTCACATTAATACTGCTATATCGGCATTTGATGTTGCTAGGACGTGTCCCACCCCACTCGGAATGATTCTCTTAGATGCGGAAAAGGCATTTGATCGAGTGGGGTGGGACTTCCTATGGGCAGTTTTGGTCGCATTCGGCATAAAAGGTCAGTACCTGAAATGGGTTAAATCCCTATATGACCAACCAAGGGGTAAAGTATGTTATTCAAGACAATGCTCACCTATCTTTCCAATAGAACGTGGCACTCGACAAGGGTGCCCTCTGTCTCCTCTGTTATTTGCTCTAGCAATAGAACCCTTCTTGATTGCATTACACAAGCAAGAGATGATTGTACCGTTTAAAAATGGTCTTAATGCACTAAAAATAACTGCCTACGCAGATGATGTAGCGGTTTTTTCTACAAATGTCCCTGAAGCGATATCAGGTATAGGTATCGAAGCAGATAAATATGGTAGGGCATCAGGGTATAGGTTAAATGTCAGCAAAACGCAAATAATCACAAATTTTACTTCACTAACACCAATAGATGGAGTATGTAATGTTGCAACATACCTTGGGGTTAAAATCTCTTCTAATCTAGATTCAATAATTGCACTCAACTATGAATTGTTATTAAAAGAAACTTCTCTTCTTCTTAAAAAATGGCACAAACTTCCAATGGGGATCTTGGGACGAATTAACTTAATCAAAATGAAGATCTTACCTAGATTTCTATATCTTTTCCGGTCTATACCCTTAAGAGTATGTAATACTTACTTTAGCAGACTGGAGGGTATCATTAGCAGTTTCATATGGGGGTATAAGAAAGCACGACGGGCGATATCTCTGCTTAAGCTCCCCTATGACCAAGGTGGACTTGGGTTACCAGACTTTAAATTATATTATTGGGCTGCTTTTTTAACTCGCTTTCGCAGCCTACTCATTTCTGATAAATGTCTTTATTTTCACAAACTTATATTAGGGGATGAAGCTATTATGTTTTTTTACAGACTCAACGACCCCAACTACTTTAAACGAGTACGGTTTAAGACGATTCGAGACACAGTTAATATCTGGCGATCTATCCTTGTTAGGAATAACATCTCCTTATTTCATGCCAAAACACCACTCTGGTATAATCCAGGGTTATCAGGTGTTTTTCATGACTCAGCTACTTCTATGTTCTCGGATAATGGCATAA
The DNA here is from genome assembly GCF_964263255.1 of Lissotriton vulgaris. NCBI lineage: Eukaryota > Metazoa > Chordata > Amphibia > Caudata > Salamandridae > Lissotriton > Lissotriton vulgaris. Next base: position 549,046,742 of record NC_141700.1, read on the forward strand.
ATAATTTGGGAGATTTGTATGACCATACTGGATTTTCTACTTTTGAAAAGCTAAAGATGATGTATAAATTACCAGAAAGGGCTTGGTTTAAATACAATCAGATTAAGGATTACATTATCCGTAGAACAGGCCTTGATAGCATATCTGAATCCGAAATCTGGAGCTGTATGTACAGGGACTCTGACAAGGCACTGATCAGTTGTGGGTATAAGACTTTTTCTATTTTACACAAGGATGACATTAGTAAGGTGGCAGAAAAATGGAGCACAAAGTTGGATGTGAATGTAACACCAGCTATGATAACCTCCTCACTAAGTAGCCTAAATAATGCAGTTCAATCGTCTAGTTTGAAACTACAGCTGTTTAGGACTTTGTTTCAACTGTATTATTCACCTGACAGGATTCTTAAATGGGCTTTTAATAATGAATCGAACGAATTTAATGATCGTACAAAATGTCCTAAATGTGCACTCAAGGGGGCAAACATTGTTCATATGTTTTTTTCATGCCCGAGCTATCCATTTTCTGGAATGATGTAGCTGGTGTTATCTCGACCAAATTGGCTAGGCCAATTATACTCACGCAATTGGATATTTTGATTGGAGTCGTTGGGGTAGACAATAGATCTCGTGATCTGATGAATATACTTTTTACATGTGCCAGATTAACTATCGCCAGGGCCTGGATACAAAGTCATCCCCCCACGGTCATGGAATGGTGGCTTTTGGTCAAAGACATTTATAATATGGAAAACTCTTTAGCGATGACTAAGGGATTGAGGCAAAAACGGAAGATACAAGAAATTTGGGGAGTAATTATGTCTTAATGATTTAACAGAAATATTGATTTTTAGTATTGTTATTGATTGATGCCTTATCTTATATGAATTGTCTGACACTGTATATATATGTATTTGATGTTACTCATGATGCTAATAAAAATTAAAAAAAAAAAAAAAAAAAACAACGACTTGCTCTGGGGGGCGCTGTAGGATAGGGAATAGTTTAATTTACTATCCAAAACCTTCCCTACTATCCAAGGGGACTGGAGTTGGAATAGTAAATTAAACTATTGACTATCCAGCGCCCCCAACGCAAGTCGTTGTAACGACTTGCATTGTAAAACCTGCGTTGTAAAGGCATGCGTGGAAAAAGCATGCGTTGTAATGACATACATCCAATGATAATAAAACTGGACGTCCACTACAAAAAATAGGCACTGTTAAATGCAAGTAATCAGCAAAGGAAAGAATGGAAAGATAATATATATATATATATATATATATATATATATATATATATATATATATATATATATATATATATATATATATATATACACACAGAATATATCAGATGATAATAACCACTGGAGACTTGACTGAGCACACAAGCACCCTCACACATCACATTGCCAATAATCGGAGAAAATGCCTCACCGGCAGCAATAACTTCATCTTAGCCCACACCAGACTGGGGAATTCACAGCCCTGGGGTAAAGAGAATCCGCAAGCCGGGAACTGTCACATTGAATGTACGCGTCCATCCTTCAGGCCAAAACAAAATCCCACCTATCAAGTCAGTAGACCCCAGTTTTATCGTATTCTCAATGCTCTAGACGTTTCCAAGAAAACCTCCTCTGCGCCAAGGAAACTTACTGGAGTTGCCCAATCTCCCACAAGCATTCCAAAGGCAAAGGAGTTGTCAGGTATTCTTCTGCGCTCCCACATGTTCCAGTGCCTTATCTTAGTGAAGCTTACAAAAGTAGAAAATATCTCCAAAAGTACAGAAAACAATCTTGAACATGAATAACCTAAATAACGTTAGTAACCTAGGGCCTGCTTATATGTGCAGAGCTCAAGAGTCAGATTTCAAGACGGCATGAGGGCATGTCAAAGCCAATAGTAAAAACTTCATAAAATCTCCCAATGTAGAAAATAATGCACATTTGTGCACCACTGCCTATAGCACCAAACACGTCATTTCCAAATGTACAACATAATGCACATTTGGGCACCACTGCCTAAAACACTACACTCCTAGACAGAGAAGTACATTCCACACATTTCTCTCTCTCATGCTTTCAAATGCACATCCCACTCGTTTTCTTCCTTGCAAGGTTGTTCTACTCTATGAAGCACTCCCACTCTGAAGCTACAAGGCGACACAAAATGAAATGTTTAAGTCCTTGCAAGTGCAAAAACATGATGTCATACATTAAGGCTAGAGTAAAGTAAAACACTTCAAGTCAATTAAAACAATGGTAGTCAAAGGTCATCACATGGTCCCATATATATAGAGTGCCTCTGGCACTACACCCATCAACTCTCACATGCAAATACAAACATCTTCCAATGAAGAAGCAGCACTCCAGACTCAGCAGCACCATTTTATTGTGCAAATTATGTGTTTTGGCTTAATTGAAGCCTTCATGGAAGGATTCTGCTAAGTTGAAATGTGTTGTAAATGACCTGGAGTGGCAGTTCTTCATTAACAGATACTTGCAAGTGATGCATAAAACTATTATTTGCAAGGTAACAAAGGTAATGTCACTGAAATAGTCACTGGGATTGAAGTGAAAAGGAATGGTTTATGGGAACCAAATTGAGAGTGTTGAGAATTTTGATTATCTGAGTATTAGGTTTACTAAGCAGCTCCAATGGAAGCAACAACTATTGAATGCTGATGCCATATTTTAAAAAAGAAAAAATGTATAGGGTACATTTTCATTATCTTTTCCAACGTTACAACAACAGCATTGAGCAAATTTATTATTTCACAATTTGTTTACAAGCAAATAATTCTCCCTCCACCCCTCACAGGCACTGACTTATTTTGTGCAGGTTTCGTGCATATCAAATTGTATTCATATTTTCACAAAGTGGAAATGACACGAATACTAACAAAGTACGTAAGTGTGTAGCAGGTGTCAAGGGTCTCCCCATAGGATCTACCGCAATCATATCTACCCCTTGCTCCATGGTACCCCCTTGATCTATGGGGGTAACTCATCTGGCGATGTCAGCAGTTTTGAGAGAATTGCCGCCCAAGTCCGCAGGATGTCCTCCAATATTTCATTCTTTGCGCCTTACTCATATAACTCCTTTCAGTATTCGTTCATTCAGCCATATCCCTTAGCCAATCCATAACTTTCAACTCTTTCTAGAATAGCCACCTGATTACTATTCACGCTTTGCCAGTGCCAGCTCCAGAATATGGCATTTTCTTCTTAATTTCTTCTTTTTTTGAAAAGGGATATGTCCCAGCAGGCATGGGCCAACTTCTGTAGGTGTCTCCCATCCTGTGGCCTTGTTCACCTTCGTCAGAACTCACTGCCAGTAATTATCAATCTTTGGGCACCCCCGGATTATGTGTAGGAAGTCTGCTGCTTGCCCGTTGCTTCTGGAGAACTCCACTGAGCTCTCCGGATATATGGCATGTAATCTATTGGGGCAAAGGTATACCAGGGGAATCACATAGTACTGCAACAATTTAAACCACGCATTAGTGGTTGTGGTTTTTACTCCTTCATGACTCCCCTCCCAGGCTTGTGTCGTTGGGTCGTCTCTAGGTTTGTATGCCATTCATGTTGCTTCGAGAGTTCAGCCAGGGGAGCATCCTCTCTCAAGGCCCTATAAATATGAGAGATCAACCTCCAGCCCCCGAGACGACCAGCAGGGGCCAATGTATGGGAGGCTGGTGGAGTCTCAGGAAAATACGGCCAAAGCTGTAGCCGCTATTTTAGTGAATTGCAAGAGTTGACCTGGTCCAAGTTGGAAGGCTTCAGTGGCATCCGCCATGGTAATGAATCGATCTTTAGGGTAGAGATCACGTATAGAATTTCAGCCTCCCTCCGGCCATTTATGTAGGGACATAGACCGTTCTATAATTTTAAATGGACGCAGTGCCCAGATGCTCATGTCAGATGCGTAGAAAACCCTCTTCAGCATGACCTTTACCGCCCGCTTCCATGCCTTGCAAATCATTCTAATTGCATATGGTAAAGTTGTCAGGGCCTTTGTCCCCAACATTAATATCTCGGGCAGTGAGTCCCCATCGCAGGTGCCCCTCAACAGTCTGTGTTCCCAGTTATCTTGGTCGTCCTACCAGTGGAATGCATGTTGTAGTTGTGCAGCAGATAGCAATATTCCAGGCAGGGTAATTCCAGACTGCCTTTCTGCCATTTACGTTTCATCGTAATAAGGCTAGCTATCTCTCTTTCTCCAAATGCCCACAACAGCTCAACAATTACCCTGTCTAGCTCCAGAAAGAACTTCTTTTGCAGTGGTGTAGCTTGAGGAAGGGGGCAGTCCCCCCCCAGGTGGCACTCTTTTTGGGGGCGGCTGAGTGAGCAAGATGAGTGTGTGGACTACCACCATCATCCTAACCCCCTGAGAACAAGTCTTCCGGCACATAACCAAACCCCCTCCCCCTGGAACAAGTCGGCCATCGGCCATCACCCCCTCCCCCTGCCCCCTCCACAGGCTCTTACCTGCACCGGGCAGCAAAGTTAGGGGCCGCCCCCGGTGGCAGTAGGTCTAGCTATCCCACTGCTGCTATAGATATTAAATAGTGTTTCTTGGAAAATATACAAACTTCAAGGAAGTACTGTCATCTTTACCAAGCCGACCTTCCCCATCAGGGAGAGAGGGAGTGTATTCCAATTTTATTGGAGGGTTCAGGGTGTCAATCACTTTGCCTATATTTGCAGCCTCAAATTCTTTAGCACAGTGTGTTACAAGAATCCCCAAATACCTTTTCCGTCTCCCAAGGAAGGTCGAGCTGTGGTAAATCTTTAACCGGTCTGCCCACCAGCCTCCCTAATGGGAACAGTATTTATTATTTACGATTCACATGCAGTCTGGTGAGTTCACCAAACTCAGCAAGTACTGCCAGCATGATGGGGACAGAGTATGACGGGCTATGTAGACATATTAATGCGTCATCGGCATAGAGGGAGACCACATGTGTGGTCTCCACTATTGGAATCCCCCATTCCTGCAGTGCCATTTGTAATTGGCAAGACAGCGGCTCTATTGCCAAGGTGAAGAGCAGGGACGAAAGGGGCACGCCTGATGGGTCTCTTGGCTCACGCAAAGCTCAGCGACACTATACACCCTCCTCGCACCCTTGCCGTGGAGACTCCATACAGTAGCTGCACCCATCCTATGTAGGTCTCTCATATGCCAACCTTGTGTAGAACCTCCCACGGAATTCCCATGACAGGGAGTCAAAGGCTTGTTCAATGTCCATTAGTGCAAACGCAAACTGGTAATTCTGTAAAGTACGTGAGTGCATCGCCAATGACAGTCATCGTAGATGGCAAAGGGATTTCTGTGAGGGATGAACCTGCATTGGTCTTCTGCAATCAACTGGAGCAGGTACGCTAATAACCTAGTGGCCAAAATCTTACTGAGAACTTTTACATCCAAATTGAGCATTGATAAAGGGCAGTTGGAGGATATCACTGTACCATCTGTCTGGCATGGGCAGCCTCACTATGAGCACCTCCTTCATGGAAGCTGGGAACAGCCCCCCTTTCAAATGCCTCTGTATATACTTCCAGTAGGCGCTTGTCGATTCCCCCTGCTCTAGTTTGGTAAAATTCAGCTGGTAGGCCATCCCCACTAGGGGCTTTGGCTGTCTTCATTGCCCATATTGCTGCTATAATTTCTTCTTTGGCAATGGGGGCGTCCAGAATGTCCTTTTCATACCTGGACAAAGAGGCCATTTGTACAACAGCCAAGTATGCAAAACTATCTTGAGTATCTCTGGCCCGTGGTGCTCCACACACCTCCTGTAGGTGCTCTTTAAACACCTCAGGATGCCCCATTGTGCGGTCACCATACGCCCTTGTCTGTTCTGAAGTCCTACTATTGGTGCGCATCTGTTTTCGTCTCAGAGAAGCATAGCAAGCATCCTGCTAGCCTTGTCTCCTTCCCTGTGTAATCACTTCCTGTAATTGATGCGATTAAATGTATCTAATATGTCCCAGGTATCCAGCAGCTCCTTCTTACATTCTTGCCAATATGGCAGTTTAAGGGGTTGCTCTACTATCTCTTGTTCCAGGTTACCAAGCCCATCCAATGACCCATCCAGTGACCTGTTGCTTAACCCCATATGTGATCTTCCATGCATTCCCCCAGCAACACTACTTTCTTCGCATCCAATTACAAAGGCTCTTGTGGATGCGCTACTCTAGTTCTGATCAAAATAATGATCTATTACCTTCTTCCCTTCTCCTGCAAACACCTGGTTTGACAACGCATCCACACTCATTCTCCATAACAGCCCCTCAGGCGCCTGTCTATGGATTCTGAGGGAGATCAGCAGAGGCAAGTGGTCTGACAAGTAGTGTTCTAAATAAGAAAAAATGTCCACCCACTGGAGCATGTCAGCAGATAACAGGCAATAGTCTATGCCGCTGTGCTTCCAAGGAGCATTCTCCATGCATCCTGCAACCCGCTCATCAGTTCCCGAAGAGTAATGGCCATTGTTGGCTTAGCATCTACCTTGGGTGGGGGATTGGGGGGGGGGGGGGTGACGGTCAAACTTGTAATTAAGTACGCAATTCAGTCCCCCTGTCAAAATTGTTATTGTGCACACTTGTTCCGAGATTGCACACATTACTGTCATCTGCATTTGGAGTGTACACATTCGCCAGGCTACATCTCTAGCGTCCAGGGTCCCAGAAACTATCACGTATTGACCCTTGGGGCCTCTTACACCTTCTTCACCAAAAAGGGGACCCTAGGCGCCACCCAGATCATAGCCTCCCTGGCGTAGCTAAAATACAATATAGTGAATATTTGTCCCCTCCACCTCACAATGCAGATGTGGTATACAGGACCCCAGATGTGGGTCTCCTGAAGGAAAGCCACTGAAACACCATATCGGCATAAATAGGAGTATACCCTCTGTTGCTTACTGGATTGATCCAATCCCCTGAAGTTCCAGTTGATAAGTTTCCAATCTGAAATCATAAATTCCTGCGTTTTCCGGCACCATCTTCCCACTGTGCATTTCGATGCTGCTGCAGTTGCCCCCTCTTAGCCCTGCACTGAAGTCCATATTCGTAGCCAACATCATGTAGCCTGAGCCTGACCCTCCCCAAAAAACAGAACCTGAGCCCAAATCATGGGTAAATACCCTCACCCACAGGCTATGAGTCCAAACTTGAAGACCTACCCCGACCAGGCCAACCCTCAGGTCCCTATTGCCTCAACCCCTCAGAGAGGCAACATCCTCCTCTACAATGAGCCTGTGATGCAGAGGACCCATCACCCCACCAGGCCAGTGAATCCAAGGCACTCAGCCTGCCCAGTAAGACCGAGGCCCTCAGTGAACTCCCGTCAACACCTTAAGTATATTACTGTTAGTATTGTAACCTGTAGTAGAATGAAACTGGGTTTGCCCCGCACTCGGTCCACCGCACATAAAATTACTCCCACCATGTCCCTGACCAGCATACATTAGTATTGTCATGAATGTTTTGGCTTTAACATCAATGAATTATATCAATAATTTTACTCAGTTATCTAAAGGGTATAAAGCACATGTATATAGTTCACTTCTTCACCCATGGTTTTGGTCCCAGGTTTCACTTCTGTAGTCTGTTATGTGCCTGTATAGTGTGTAGGACTCCTGAGTGTCTGCCACACAGAGTACGCCAACGTGCCATCTGGGCAGACCAAGATTCTTCCAGTGCAACAGATCGCCAAGCCTGGTAAAGAGTCCGAAAGGTGTCTGCATGTCCTATGTCCCTGTTGTGTAGCACCACTACCCCTCTTATTACGTTCTGGAGTATGCCGCCAGGGCTGCTCGCCCTGTGCATCCAGACAGGGCTGGAAAGGCTGTAGCAGGCACCAGGCGTTTCCCCAGTGGGCCACCAGTGTGGGGGCTGGTTTGGGACCCTGGGGGGCCGTTTTTGTTATCGGGGACCAGCAATACCGGCCCCCTGTAACAAAATCAGCCTAAACCGGAACTAGCAAACAGCTCGGCTGCACCCCACCCTCCCCTCCAGGGTGGCTGGCTGAGCAGTTTGCCAGGACTGGTTTCGGTTCCCAGTCCCGCCCTGAATCCAGGCAATCATTGGCCTCCTTAGGGTTTACGTAGAAATAAGCCTTTACCCCATGTTGAACCCTAGGTTTTGCTGGTAACATCTGGCTGTATCTCCTATCCCTGTCAGGTAGCAGTGTTTTGATAGACCAGAAGTCTCTCCGAAGATCCTGTACTTTATGGGTCTGGTTTGGAAATATAATTATGTTCTGGCTTTCAAACAGTGGTGTTCTGTGTGCCTGAACATGTTGCAGGATTAAAAACTTGTGAAGCCAGACCATACGTGAAACAGAATATCACGACAGGAGAGCGTACAGCACTGAATTCACTCAAGAACAACAAATCAGTGGTGATTAAACCAGCCGACAAAGGCGGATCAATCGTGCTGTTGAATACTGAAGATGACAAGGCTGAAATCCTTTCCCAATTGAGGGACGGTGTCAGTTACAGATCAGTAGCAGCAGATCCCACCAAGGAGATCAGATTGGAGATATTGGCAATCACCAAGAAAGCAAATGAGATGGGCTTTCTCACCAAGAAGGAATCGGACTACCTAAATGTCAACCAACCACGGATAACAACGATCTACGTACTACCTAAAGTCCACAAAAATTTATCGAAACCACCTGGATGTCCGATCATCTCAGGGTGCGGATCACTTCTGGAGCCACTAACCAAATATGTGGATATAGATCTAAAACCACTCGCAGAGGCAACACCCACATACCTAAGGGACACGATGCAAGTGATCAACTTGGTTGACCAGATCCCTTTCAACAAAAGTAGCCAACTCCTGGTCACGATGGATATCATCTCTCTCTACACCAGCATCCCGCAGAGGCCAGCTCTGGAGTGTTTGAGAAGAACACTACAAAAGAGGGAACAACCAGCAGGGGTCCCCACAGAGTTCATCATTGATCTATTGGAAATTGCCATGACTAAGAACTTCTTTGTATTTCAAAACAAGTTTTATATCCAAAGCAAAGGAGTGGCAATGGGCGCTGCCTTCGCCCCGGATCTGGCAATTCTGTACATGTCAGATTTTGAACAGCAATGTATACTATCAAGTCACAATCCATATCGTAACCAGATCTCCAGATGGCACAGATACATAGACGACGTGTTCATGATATGGACTGGCGATGAACTGACCCTGAACTCCTTTACAGAATGGCTTAACACACAGTCAGATGATATCAAATTCACCATGAATATGGATAAGGAGTCCATAGACTTTTTGGATATCAGCATGAAAGAAAGGGATGGGGTCCTATATGCCACTCTATATAGAAAACCAGCGGAAAGGAATACCCTCCAGAGACACACAAGCCATCACACAAGAGGACTATGAGACAACCTACCTTTCGGACAATTTCTCCGCATCCGGAGGAATTGCACCCTTAAGGATGACTATTTCAAAGAATCTGATGATCTCATTTCCCGCCTGATTGAGAGGGGTTACCCCAGGAGATTGGTGACCAGGTCTAGAAAAAGAGCTTGGTATCAGGACAGATCAACTCTACTGACACCAAGAGAACGTACGCCTACTCAGGAACGGATGATATGCGTAACAACATACTGCACCAAAAGCAACGATATTAACAAATTGTGACTAAACACTGGGACTTGATTGCAGATGTCATTGACACGCCTGAACCTCCAATGCATTCCTTCAAAAAGGCGAAAAATATAAGGGACCATGTGGTCCGTTCACTATTGGAAACACCTCAGGCACCAACCATTCAAGGACACTGGAACCTACCAGAGGTTGTAGGACACTTTAAATGTACAACTTGCAGAGCATGTCCTACATGCTGGGAAACTAAGAAAGAGACCCACAACAATCTCACCATAGATCTCAAGGCTTTCACCAATTGTAACACCAGTGGAGTTATCTATGCTGTTTTATGCCCATGCAAGCTTATGTACATTGGACAAGCCAAACAAAAGATAAAGAATGGGGTCTTCCAACATTGTAGCAGGATCAGGTGCCAGACGGCAGGGGCACCACTAGTAGAACATTACGTGGACAAGAAACATACCCCAGAATCAATGAGATGGGTGATACTTGAGAAGATCACCCTGGGCCCCAGAGGGGGCAACCTGAACTCCATTCTAAATACCAGGGAGTGCAAATGGATGCATACTTTCAACACCATAACAAAAGGCCTTAACGAGCTCGAAGCGAACTTTGCACAACTGGCAGGACTAGATCCTGAGTAGACATACCCCACAGACATAGCTATAGACAATAATCCTCAACCAGAATAGACAGACATAGACAATAACCCCTAACCAGACTAGACTAGCCCTACGGCTTTGCCATTATATGCTTATGAATTAGGATAGGTGTGAGTGAACCCCGGGGCAATCAACCACTAAAATGTCTTTTATTGTGAATGTATATATCTACCAAATGTCTTTACTGTGAATGTATATATATATATACCAACCCAGACACAGCAATGCCTTAACAATGTCTAATCCGCACGTCCTCATGTAGAGTTCTGTTCCTCTCTTGCAGTATTGGAATATATGCTCAATGGACTACTTTTAGGCAGGTCCTTGCATAAAAATTGTTTGTCTGTATATCCATGATTGAATCCGCGCATGGAATGTACCTGCATTCAATGATTTATGTGAATACAATGCATCCACATTAATGAATCTAGACGATTTTGCAATTTGAATCACCTCGAGATAGAATCCGTGCATGAAATGTTCCTGCATACAATGATTTATGTGAATCTAGACGATTTTTCAATCTGAATCACCTCGAGATAGTCTGTATCTTTATTTGACTAACTCCCCCCACATCATACATTTGAATCCTTCACTTACCAAACAGAGAAGGAGCCTCTTTTTAAGCATTCCCTCGAACACGTAACTGATTACGAGACGGTCCCTAGCCGGTCTGGCTGGTGATTGGCTTAGAGCCGCCAAGCCCCCAGGACCAGCATCGAGCGGCGGCACCGCGAGATACCTATAACTCACTGTGGCACTATCTCGAGCGGCCGACTGCAGAACACGCTGACTAACGCAGCAGGTAAGAAATGGTTTTGCCCCGAGGTCGTAAACGATTGCATGCTTCTTGCAATATTGAGCCTCACGTTAGCGAAGTACGAGCTTCCCCTAATTTATTTACCATTCTGATTCCTAAACTACCCAGCCCTTCCAAGTGCCCTCGTAGTAGCTTTGTTAACCTTCTCCATCAGTAGCCACACTATGTTGAAGCAGTCAAGGGTGATCTCATGACCGATTTAATCCGACCGTCATACAATGACTGCATCCACTGCCTTAACCTCTGTCACTGAGCAGTAAGGATGTTGAACTTTCAGCCACCTGCCAACCCCATGATTCGGATCGCTTGTATGTGCTGGTCCAACATACCAATGCGGCCCCGCCTAGAGTATCTCGATGATTGTCATGACACCATGTGGTTTTCCTGATACATCGCATTAGTCTGTCCTACCATGTTAACGATGCGATTAATCTCCCCCCCCCCCCCCCCCCCCGCCCTCTGATCTTGTCTTTCAGTATGATGCAAGATAATTAAGGAATTCGGTCTAGCATTGGTGCGAGATTTTGCTCAATCTTATGAGCATTGCCCTAGTAAGTCTTTCCCTCTCTTAGCTACCACCCCACCCTCCGGGCATATGGCCCATGAGCCAGCCAATCATAATGAGATTTGTGCCTCCCTTTCTCCCCAGACTCTCCAGGAGCCCACGCTGGCCCAAACAGTGATGGTTCAGTCGCCGACCGGTACACCAATGTAGGTATTCTCCTACTCTTAGCCTTTACCATGCAGACAGTCCACCACTAGCAATTAATGCTGATCTGTAAATTCTAGGTGCTCACATCTTTTTCCTGATGAAGACCCCAACATGAGGCAAGAATAACCCTTCCACTTCCATAGGGGTCGAAACGTAGACCACACCAACCCAGCACACCATAGGATTCAATACAATGTATTTGTCAAGCCTATGTGTGATGTGATTAGGGAACATGTGTAGTAGTTTAAGTGTAAAGCCCTACTGATTTTAATGTGATGCCATCAATGTCACACCACCTTTACCTAGTCCCTCACAAACCCTTGCACATCCCTTCCTTCCTTCACTGAGAGCACTACCATTGTGACGCTTTTGAAAAAATTATGTTTATATCTCTGAAAAAGAAAATTATCTTTGTGAAGTAGCAATTCACAATGACCACGGTTGTATAAATAAATACAATCAGTCCTCGAATATTGCCAGCTTTATTGTTTATTTTGTCTAAATAACACACATATTTAGATTTATGTGGTGAACGCTTTTTCATGTAAACAAAGTTGAATATTTAGAAATAACTGTGAATACTCGGGCCATTTTTTCCTGCATTGTACTTAGTGACCCAGGTCCTCGGGTTTTTTTGGGTTTACCCCGTCTTAACTCAATACTCAGTGAACTCCCATCAACACCTTAAGTATATTACTGTTAGTATTGTAACCTGTAGTAGAATGAAACTGGGGTTGCCCCACACTCGGTCCACCGCCCATAAAATTACTCCCACCATGTCCCTGACCAGCATACATTAGTATTGTCATGAATGTTTTGGCTTTAACAACAATGAATTATATCAATACTTTTACTCAGTTATCTAAAGGGTATAAAGCACATGTATATAGTTCACTTCTTCACCAATGGTTTTGGTCCCAGGTTTCACTTCTGTAGTCTGTTGTGTGCCTGTATAGTGTGTAGGACTCCTGAGTGTCTGCAACACAGAGTACGCCAACGTGCCATCTGGGCAGACCAAGATTCTTCCAGTGCAACGGATCGCCAAGCCTGGTAAAGAGTCCGAAAGGTGTCTGCATGTCCTAGGTCCCTGTTGTGTAGCACCACTACCCCTCTTATTACGTTCTGGAGTATGCCGCCAGGGCTGCTCGCCCTGTGAATCCAGGCAGGGCTGGACTGGCCGTAGCGGGCACCGGGCGTTTCCCCTGTGGGCCACCAGTGTGGGGGCTGGTTTGGGACCCTGGGGGGGGGCGTTTTTGTTACCGGGAACCAGCAATATCGGCCCCCTGTAACAAAATCAGCCTAAACCGGAACTAGCAAACAGCTCGGCCGCACCCCACCCTCCCCCCCAGGGTGGCTGGCCGAGCAGTTTGCCAGGACTGGTTTCGGTTCCCAGTCCGGCCCTGAATCCAGGCAATTATTGGCCTCCTTAGGGTTTACGTAGAAATAAGCCTTTACCCCATGTTGAACCCTAGGTTTTGCTGGTAACATCTGGCTGTATCTCCTATCCCTGTCAGGTAGCAGTGTTTTGATAGACCAGAAGTCTCTCCGAAGATCCTGTACTTTATGGGTCTGGTCTGGAAATATAATTATGTTCTGGCTTTCAAACAGTGGTGTTCCGTGTGCCTGAACATGTTGCAGGATTGCATCTGTCTCTAAACTTTGCCAGGGATGCTATGACTGCATGTGGCGGAGCGCCCGGGCTGGGAGGCAGAGCTGACGCCCAGTGTGCCCGTTCAGTTGTGAAAAATGTAGAGTCGTTTTGGCCCCAGGGTGTTTGTGATCCAATCCTCCAGAAACAGCTCAGTGGATTGCCCCTCCGCTTTCTCTGGATATCCCACAAAGCGTAGGTTGTTTAATTTAATTTAATTTAGCTTTATTTTGGTTAAAACCATAAAAGCATTTCTACAAGTTAATAACAAGTATTACAACCAAAAGTCGATGTAAATACATGATCGGACCAACTTTGATCATGGGCTCGATTGTTTAGTATACACATAGATATGTCTTGGTCGTCTTTCACTGCTTATAAACATCAGCTTAATCGTCATACGATCCAAATGCATATACAAATCAGGTCATTTATCAAAGCGATAAAAAAACTTTAAAACACTTCACAATTTGTTTGCTCTGGCTTTAGAGCCCTTGGTGGCGTGGGTTTGATGGGATAGATCAATACGAGGCCTGCGTGGTCATTGGAATGGGAGGATACAATTTCTTTATACACCGACGATATCCTGCTTTACCTCAGCAATCCTAGGGGGTCCCTGATGTGTTTCCTGGACGTACTTGCTGTATTCGAGAGGCACTCCGGTTTTGAAATTAATTGGTCAAAATCAATGCTCTTCGTTCTCAGAGGCGACCCGCCAGTCATCCCGCAGACTTGCCTGATACAAATTGAGCCGATTGGGTTTCGATACCTCGGTATCTATATCATGCTTGACCCGAAATTACGGTATGCCAACAATCTGGCCCCCCCTTGACTCGATTTAAGGGGGACATAGCGCGCTGGAAGGCACTACCCCTCTCCCTATTGGGTAGAGCGGTGCTTTTCAAGATGATGGCCCTTCCCCGATTCTTGTACGCACTCCAGAACACAATGGACCCAGTACCGTCATCTTATTTCAGGGAAATAGAGGCCCTCCAGAGGCAGCTTCTCTGGGAAGGTAGGCCCCGGATAGCGTTTTCTAAGTTCACTCTCACCTGGTATGACGGGGGACAGGATTGCTGGAACTACGAAAATACTATTGGGCCTCCCAGTTGGCGGCAGTGAACCATGTTGTGTACGGGGCCCCCCCCGACCTGGGATATGCTATGGACCTCTGGCAGGCGACTGGGGGCGACTTCACTAGGGCGCTATATGCCAGACCTCGCCGGTTTCCCCTTGCGGGACCAACGGCGCACGCCGTGCAGGTGTGGCTCGCAGCCAATAGACAGCTCTGGTGGGAGGGGAAGCTCACACTTGCCACCCCACTATGGAGTTCGGAGAAACTTGGAAGTTTATGGAAGTCCAAGGGTTTTGACAAATGGGATCTCATCGGGATCATGCAGATTAAAGATGTCTGGAGGGAGAGCATGGTTCTTACATTTGATTCCCTCAAGCAATCAATCAATCAATCAATCACAGGCATTTATATAGCGCACTACTTACCCGGAGGGTCTCAAGGCGCTGGGGGGGGGGGGGGGGTGCTGCTACTGCTCGAATATCCAGGTCTTGAGCTTCTTCCTGAAGGAGAGGTGGTCTAGGGTCAGGCGCAGGTCGGTCGGTAGGGAGTTCCAGGTCTTGGCGGCCAGGTAGGAGAAGGACCTTCCTCCTGTTGTCGTTCTTCGGATGCGGGGGACGGCGGCGAGGGCGTGGCTGGCTGATCTGAGATGTTGTTTGGGAGCGTAGAAGTTGATGCGGTTGTTGAGGTAGCTAGGGCCTTGATCGTGTAGGGCTTTGTGTGCGTGGGTGAGGAGGCGGAAGGTGATTCTTTTGTTGACGGGGAGCCAGTGCAGGTCTCTCAGATGTCCGGAGATGTGGCTGTGTCGTGGGATGTCGAGGATGAGTCTGGCTGAGGCGTTCTGGATCCGCTGGAGTCTCTTCTGGAGCTTGGCGGTGATTCCGGCGTAGAGGGCGTTGCCGTAGTCCAGTCGGCTGGTGACGATGGCCTGGGTGACCGTCTTCCTGGTCTCGGTGGGGATCCACCGGAAGGTCTTCCGTAGCATGCGCAGGATGTTGAAGCATGACGAGGAGACGGCGTTGACTTGTCTGGTCATGGTGAGGGAGGAGTCCAAGATGAAGCCCAGGTTGCGTGCGTGGTCTGTCGGTTTGGGTGCGCTGCCCAGGGCGGGGGGCCACCAGGAGTCGTCCCAGGCGGAGGGCGAGGAACCCAGGATGAGGACTTCCGTCTTGTCTGAGTTCAGTTTCAGGCGGCTGGTCGTCATCCACTCGGCTACGTCTTTCATCCCTTCGTGAAGGTTGGCTCTGGCGGCGGCGGGTCGTTGGTCAGGGAGAGGATCAGCTGGGTGTCGTCAGCGTAGGAGATGATGTTGAGGTTGTGTTGGCGTGCGATGGCCGCGAGGGGGCTCATGTAGACATTGAAGAGGGTGGGGCTCAGCGAGGATCCTTGAGGGACGCCGCAGATGACTTCGGTGGCCTCTGACTTGTACGGTGGTAGACGGACTCTCTGTGTTCTTCCGTCGAGGAAGGAGATGATCCATTCCAGTGCCTTCTCCTGGATTCCGACGTTGCTGAGGCGCTGCACTAGGGTGCGGTGGCATACAGTGTCGAATGCCGCGGAGAGGTCTAGGAGGATGAGGGCCGCTGTTTCTCCGTTGTCCATCAGGGCTCGGATGTCATCGGTGGCAGTGATGAGGGCGGTCTCGGTGCTGTGGTTGGCTCGGAAGCCAGACTGTGAGGGGTCGAGGGATCCATTTGTCTCGACGAAGGCGGCCAGCTGCTTGTTGACGGCCTTTAAGATGACTTTGGCTGGGAACGGGAGGAGCGAGATGGGGCGGTAATTCTTGAGTTCGGTCGGGTCCGCTGTAGGTTTCTTGAGTAGGGCGCTGAGTTCGGCGTGCTTCCAGCTCTCCGGGAAGGGGCGGTGTCGAAGGAGGTGTTGATGATGTCCCGCAGGTGGGGTGCGATGACCGCGTCGGCCTTGTTGAAGACGTGGTGAGGGCAGGGGTCGGTCGGAGATCCGGAGTGGATGGAGTTCATCAAGCGGATGGTGTCTTCGGTGCTGATCGGAGTCCAGGCGCGGAGGGTGGTGGTGGGGGGCGGTGGTTCGGTTGTGGCGTGCGTCGGTTGAGTGCTGAAGCTGTTGTGTATGTCCGCGATCTTGTTGTGGAAGTAGGAGGCGAGGGAGTTGCAGAGGTCTTGCGATGGGGTGATGTCGTTGTTTCCGGCGTTGGGGTTGGAGAACTTTTTGACGATGTTCAAGAGTTCCTTGCAATTGTGTGCGTTGTTGTCCAGCCGGTCCTTGAATGCAGTTTTCTTAGTGGCGCGGATCAGTTGGTGGTGCTTCCGGGTGGCAAGCTTGAGGGTGGTCATGTTGTCCGGTGTTGGTTCCCTTCTCCAGGCTTTCTCGAGGGCTCGGCAGTTCTTCTTGGAGCTCTTGAGTTCGTCGGTGAACCATGGGGCCTTCCTGCTGCCGGGTCTGCTAGGCGGGGTCCTCAGTGGGGCGAGTTCGTCCGCGCAGTTGTTGATCCACTTTGTGAGGTTGTCGGCGGCCTGGCTGGGGTTCGCTGAGCTGGTGGGGGGGTGCTGGCTCAGGGAAGCGGCGAGCTGGTCGGCTGTGATCTTGTTCCAGCTTCTTCGAGCAACAGGTTGCTGGTGGTAGTGGATCGTCGTTCTTCTGAAGGTGAAGTGGACGCAGCTGTGGTCCGTCCAGTGGAGTCCAGTGGCGTGGCTGAAGGCGATGTCTTTGCTGGATGAGAAGACGGCGTCGAGTGTGTGTCCGGCGACGTGGGTGGGGGTGGATACCAGCTGCTTGAGTCCGAGGTTGTCGAGGTTGTCGAGCAGGGTGGTGGTGTTGCGGTCGTTATTGTTCTCCAGGTGGAAGTTGAGGTCCCCCAGGAGGATGTAGTCAGCGGAGGGGAGGGCATGCGGGCTGACGAAGTCGGCGATGTCCTCGCTGAATTGTGTGCGTGGTCCCGGGGGTCGGTAGATCAGGGTGCCTCTGAGGGTGGTCTTCGGGTCGGTCCGGATCTGGAAGTGTAGGTGTTCGGCGGTTTTCAGGGTGTCGTCGGTGTTGGTCGTGATGTGGATGGTGTCCCTGTGGATGATGGCGATGCCTCCTCCAGTCTGTTTGACGCGGTCTCTTCGGGTGATCTTGTAACCCTCTGGGATGGCGATGGCGATGTCGGGCGCTGAGGAGTCGTTCATCCAGGTTTCCGTGAGGAAGGCGACGTCAGGAGCTGTGGTGTCGAGGAGGTTCCAGAGTTTGATGGCGTGCCTGTGGACGGAGCGGGTGTTGAGCAGGATGCACTTGAGGTGGTTGCTGCTGGTGTTCGGCTTGGCGGGTGCTGGTGTGGGGCAGGTCCGGATGCAGGTGAACTTGCAGGCGTGGCAGCTGAAGGGTCCGTGGGTGCGCCTCGGGGTGGCTCGGTAGCATCCAGGGATCCCGCCGGTGTTGAGTGCGTTGAGTTCGGTGGCGTTGTAGGACAGTCGGGTCGTCTTCCGTTGGTGGGGGCCAGGGGTCCTGGCGCTGGGCGCGGTCCAGGCGCAGACGGGCTCACCTTTGGCGCGCCTTCGGCGCACAATCGGCGCGCCCGCTGCGCGTTCGCCCGGTCGCCATATATGGCGAAGTGCGAGGGAGGGCGGAGCAGCTGGGAGGCGGGAGCGGGGAGGGCACACAAAGAAAGGGGGCGTGGTTAGCGGCGGAGGCGGGAAGCGGGGAGCGGGGAGGGAGCAGACCGGGGGGAGCGACAAACAGGGGGACAGGCGAAGAAAATACACTAAGCAATACAATACAATACAAAATAACAAAATTAGACTCAACAGGCAGAGGGGCACACAGCAAGACAACGGGGTGCAGGAGCCTGCAGACCAGGCGAGCACAGCGCTAGACCGCAGGAGACCACGCCACTCTGTGGCAGGGGGCGTGGTCACACGGCGGCGGCAGGGGCAGCACCTCAGGCGGGAAGCACACGCAGCAGCTGGTGGCCGTGCGGCGCGGGGGTGTCCTAAACTAGGTCACACTCACCTGCGTCGCACGGTCGCCATATATGGCCAAGTGCGAGGGAGGGCGCACAATACCGCCTACATGAAAGTGAACACTACCGTTATCTCCAGATAAGGCATGATCTGCTTGCAGATGCTCCCCGACGCTTTCCCTCTAGAAGATCGAGTGTTGGACGGGTACCTCCCAGAGAAGACTATCTCACTAATTTATAAAAAGCTCATAAATAATATGGAGGACCTGTTGGCACTTCTCAGGACGCACTGGAGTACAGATGGGTTGGCGCTAGAAGACGAGGATTGGCGGGAGGCGGTCTCCTCTCCGAAGGTGGTAGCGATACAGATGAGGCTCAGATTAGTGCAACTGAAGATTCTACACAGGTCATATGTTACGGGGCCTTGTCTGGTTATAATGAGTTGAGTGGAGAGTGGGGAATGTCAGAGGGGGTGTGGAAAGTTGGGACCTTCATGCATATCTTTTGGCACTGTACGGCGGTACAGGAATATTGGGTGAAGATCCATGATACGCTGCGAGATGTCCTAGGGGTAGAGATACAGACGGAGGCCCGTAGGTGCATCCTAAATGTCTGGGAACCCACAAATCTGAATGTGTACGAGAGACAATGGGTAACGCTGGAAGGTATGGTAGCTAAACGTAATATTGCCCAGCTGTGGGAAGCCAGTCAGCCGCCTCGGGTTGTGAAGTCGGATTGGTGCATGTTCAGGGAGAGGTCAGTCTATGTAGCCAGGGTTTGCCCTGAGAAGTGGGGGAAGGTAAGGGGGACTTGGAATCGATACAGTGGAGACATCTGTATCCCCCCGATACGTCCAGAGGCAATAGAGGCTCATGAGTCCCCGTGATCCATCACCTATATTATGTATTTATTATCCTGTACTTATGGAAATGTACCATCGCCAAGTATGGGAGCTGTTAATGTCACCTTATGTTTTTCTTTGTTTTGTTAATAAAAAGATATTAAAAAAAAAACAACTTCACAATTAAAAAGAGTTCCATGACATTTCACATACTCAGACCTATGTCTGCTGTAGTATGCTGATCATGATTTTAAGTTGGCAAAGCATAAAAACAATAAAAACACTATTGCCACAAATGGATAATAAATTGTTGGCCTACCACATGGTAAGCACAATGGCCAATGTACTACAGCATGAGCACTGCAACGTACAGCTATTGTTGGCTAAGCTGTGTAGGTTTCAGCTATATATTATGTGTTAGCAGCAACATAAATTGACCAAAGTACGAAACCTCACTTGTGCATTTCTGCATTAGACTATACGCAACTAAGAGCCTTGCTGCAATATTCAAAGGGCCGGTGTTTCACTTTTTAGGGACCGCCTTTGACCTCAATATCTACATCCAGCCCAAAAACTTAGCAGCTTGAATAACAATGACCATTTCAGCCAAGGAGACACATAGCTGGGGCAGACAAAAAGGACATGGGCAACAGTTTCTGAGTAAGCTTTAAAAACAGGACACAAAGAGTTCCAATCAGCCGCCCAAGAACTTGTGAAAGCTCTCAGGGGCAGTGTACCAACCCTGAATTGGAAGTACATCTTCCTGTCCAAAGGAGCTGTAATAGTATCCCAATATGGTTCCAATAAGCTGTAATATTTGAAGTCAATAAAACTGTCTGTCAATGACATACTCTGGATCGCACGTGCCTCACTTTGAAAGATCCATTACCAATAGTTTGACTTGACTACATCAGGGGATGGGATGGGTTTAGAGGATGGATTGTCCTAGAGCCCCCTCAAGCTTATGGCAATTAGCAGTGTTTTAATCCTTCAGAGCCAAATTATCTTGTGAAAGTGATCTACCACCATGACTTCTCAAAGCCATTGCATAGTGTTCTAGTTCGATGGAGGACCACAACCTCCTCCAATATAAGAGTGGACGCAATCTTACTTTAGGAACAATTTCTTTTCTGCCCAGATCGAGCATTAACGGTTTTAACGGTGTGTGATAGCAGGGAGGCAAGTTAGATTTTTTAGAAACTTGTTCTCAGCAGTGGATAGTTCTGCAGTACTAGAAAATCCTCATAATTCTGAACCATGCAGGGCAGAGACCAAAGCCTTAGCATTCTAAATCTGTAAGGCTGGGCATATTGGTTTGGTGTGGAAGCAGCTATGTTCCTTCAGAATGACCCAACTAACCTGCCTGAGCTTCAAGGATGAGGTGTCCACTTGGGATTTCAAAGACATATCAGACGTCAAAGTAACACCTAGGTAGTTAAAAAATGTGTGCTCTTATGTGGCATACCTCCCAACATTACTCTTCCCCTATAACTTTTAGGTTGGCTAAACGACATGCATTTAGCTTTTGAGGTATTAATCTCGAGGACAGAGCTTTACAGAATTCCTCAAAAAGAAGTAGCAAGCGCTGCAGGCCTCCTGGTATCGTAGAAGTTAACAAAGCACCATCCACAAACAATAATATTGGCATTTTGATACCTGCCATTACAGGGGCATCAGTTGCACTGTAGGACAAAAACTGAACAATGTTGTTGAGAAATAGTGCTAAAATACAACCCTGCCGAGCACCTCTATCTATAGGGAAGCGCTTAGTAAGGTCACCCTGGGTACTCCATTGAGCTTGCACAAAATTTGCTTCATGGAGGTGTATCAAAACATTTTCCAAGACCGGTGGCATGCCCATAGCCAAAATGATACACCATAGTTTTTTTACGTGAAACTAAGTCAAAAGCTGACTATAGGTACACAAAAGCCACATACATAAAACCCTTTCCAATTTCCACAACCTTCCAATACAAGAATAAAAAATGTAAAAGCCTAAGCCAAGGTGCTAGTTTTGTTCTGAAATCAAACTTGGGAAGGTGAAAGGATATTATTGTTGGAAATCCAAATCTGAATTTTAGCCAAAGTAAACCCGCAAAGATTATTCTGTATGCCATCAATTTGGCTAATTGGCCGATAAATCAGTAGAGAGGCGCGGTCACCCATTTACTTGATAGGGATTATTTTGGCCCCCCTCCAAGATTCAGGGACAGGAGCACCACAGGCAATGGCATTTGCCAACTTTAAGGTGTAGAGTGTCCAGTTGGGTCTATACTGCATGACTACGTCCACAGGAGTGCCATTGGTGCCTGGGTGTTCTACCTCTAGCTACAGCGCCTAGAGCCTTATGAATATCAGATAAGTCAAAAAGAGGTTCCTTTAGGAGGGCAGGGCAGTCAAACATCATATCAGTATATTCTGCTCTGACAGCCACTGTGCAAGTGCCTTCAACATATAGGTTTGTAAAATGGTCAACCCAGGCAGCTATATGATTTTGGGGAGGAGAGGCAACACCATCATTACCCATGTTACCAGGGCTCAAAATCTATGAGAGACCTTGACAGAGCAAGCTGCCCTAAGATCTGCCACCTCCTCTCGTCCCAAACTCTCTTAGCTTGAGCCCGAGTGGATTTATACTGCTTTCGTGCCACACGGATGCACTGGACGTCCTTATTTAACTGACTTAATTAGCAGGGAACATGTCCGTATGCATTCCATAGTGAACCAAGTATTTGGTGCATGAAGAGATTGGTTAAGGGAAGGATTTGAAGTAAGAAAATACAAAAGTATTCTCTGGAAGAGCTCATTGTGTCAGGCTAATACTAAACATAAGTCCTCCTGGTGTGAAAGCTGGTTTGACCAATCAGTCAAACAAGATGATATATATCTTCACTAATGCTAGATAGTGGTCATTTATCATTGGAAAGCTGGATGATACTAATGGGGTTTGAGTCATACATATTAGTTTCAAGTCTACCACAAAAGATTCCATCAAAAGGCATAGGGGATTGTGGTCCCTTTCCAAACGCGTTTTAACTCCCATGTCTCTAAGAGATGGCCAAATAGGAAGTCCAGCAAAATATAATCAATGTAGATTGAGGGTAATGTGTTATTGAATGTATTGGCCCCATTCCTGTCAGACTCTGTTCTACCATTGACTGCTCTTAAACCCAATTCTATAGAGAAAACATTTAGTTGCAGGGGGGCCTCTGTCTATTTTTTGATTTGAGCCAACTCTAGGCTTGGAATGCTCCATATATCATACCCTTCCCTGTAAAGTTAATATCCTCACTGTCCAGGGGTTCAAAAGTTGTACTGAAATCTCCTGCTATCAAAAGATATGTACAACTTTTAGTTGACGCCAAACGGCCTTCGAGGGACGGGATAGTTGATTTAGCATCCCTTGACACCTCTAGCATACACATTATAGATGTCTAGACTAGTGTACTTATCAATTATCAGGCGTTTAGCCAAAACAGCCTGTATATCAAGGTTTTATAGTCTGTATCTTACAGGAAAGACCAGCTCTGCTCCAAATGATTAACCCCCTTCAGGTCAACCAACTCGACCGCGCATTGCTGGAATGTAACAATTTAAATAGCGCAGCTTATATACTGATTCAAAACTCCAAATCTCCTGGAACAAACATATATCATAGGCCTCAATGAATTTATTCCAGTCTGGGAGGGAAATCTTGGAAACAAGGCCTGCCACACTCCATGAAATAATTGACGTCTGGGTTCTTTGATGGGTGTCAGATGAAATTATAGAGGATCACTTTGTGGTACTTAGATCTCTGGTGCCCACTGAAATATAAGTCTCACCCTCGTCCTGTCCAGAATATATCAGGCTTTGTGATTTTGTTGGGGTATTTAGTAGGGGGCCACATGACCACTGGGGCATCAATCCGGCCAAAAATAATAGTTGGCAGTAGTCAATCAATAATCTGTGTGGGCGGTGTTGCGTAACCAGAGGATACAGGGATGTTATATTATATTGGAGCATGATGCTCTGGGGGCCTATATAAAAACATATTTTAGTAGCACACAAGGCCAGTGTGTGAGCGTCAACAGCTACTGGGCTGTCAACAAGGTTCTTATTCCTCAATGTTAGCTCAATAATATCAAATTCCAACTCTTTTAGTGAGTGCCTAGTTGCTGCACTAATGTCCTGGTTTATGACAACCCCTAACTTTCTGTATTCAATGGGTTACCTTGTTAATCAATGTGTCTTTGCCATCACTACATGCGGACTGGGTGAACTTGGGGTCATTAGTCATAAAGAATTTGCCCGGAGTTTTGGAGACTGTAGTGGTCACTTGGAATTAGGTTGTTTCTTCTGAAGCGCCCTTCTGCATACTCCAGCCGGGCGTCCATTCATATTGATGATGACTGCAGTTCCGACACTGAGTGGTGAAGGACTGGGTTCTTTAAGACCCAGCGGTGCCAGGGCACAACACCTGAAACCTTCGTGGGTAACCTGCTCCGGCGTACAAGTCACAGAGACACGGGACAGAGGCCACATAAGGCAGGACCACACTGCACACAAAGGCAACACGTGAACAGGAACACTACCACAACTCCGATGATCATCAGAATCTTCCAACCCCAAGTCGACATCAGGCCCCAAAACCATCCAAGTAGCGTCCAATCCCCTACATCCACGTGTATGGATTCGGAAATCTTATGCAACCTCGAGATGGCTTGATAGACAGTAGGAGCATTATCTGGAATGAAAATGCAGCCGCTCGAATGGATCACCTTACATACCCCACCGCGATCTGCTAAAATGACATCTAAAACCATACGGTTTTGTAACGTCATAAGTCTCTCCGCCTGAAGTTCTGTGGTGATATTACCAAGGGCACTGGCAGTAATATTAGCTGTCGATTCTACCACTCGAGTCAACTGTCTCAGGTTCCTACTATTAACCATAGGTCCCCAAAACGGGAGGAAACCCTTGAAAAAGTCTCCTGCCTCTTGACCGGCAGTATCCTCTTCGCTAATTACGCCTCGCACAACTCTAGTCTTATGATAATCGGCATCTACAGTGAACGTCGGAGGCAACAGATTTGCAATAAAACATGAGCCCATGAAGTCTGCGGGCAACCATGTATATGCACGATCATAACAGATAAAGTATGTACCCTTGGCAGCCAGGAACACAGGGGGCGAGGACATCGGCAGAATGTAATTTTCAGTGCAAGCACTTGCTCCAAGTCGGGCTTGCGATCTTCGGCCACGACCCATAAGACAAAAATTACCAGTGTGGGGTACGACCCATATAGGAGGCGAGCTTTTAAGATGCTTCTCACTAGTGAACACACTATATTCACCTCTACTTAGGACTCTATAAGCCTGTACCTCTTCTTCGGGAATAAGCGAAGGATCATAGATCTCACTATCTAAATCCTCTATTGCTATCGACAAAGGTTTTTGGTACGAGGTAGGACCAGAGTAGGGGGAACGTGGTTCTCGAATGGGGTGGAAACCCAGTGCGCTTCGAAACATTGTTTGAAATGCTCGAGCTGACCCTTGGGAACTATACGGTAACACCAGATATGGAATTCCCTTATCCGTAGTATGTGGCATCAACCCACACACCCAACAATTAGTAGTGTTAACCACTAACTGATGCTGATGGAGGAGCTGAATAAAGGAATTGTTGCGGAATTCTACACGTCTAGCCTGCTCGTGTTCCGGTAACATATGAAAGGAATGAGGGGAAACAGTAGAGGTAAGGTTAGGGTAAGAAGTAGGAGTAGGTGTAGCAGGTAAGAAATAAGACATCATGTAATACACCCCACCCGCCAGTAATGCAGAAGCAGTTAAAAACAATACAAACAGTTGGAATATAAAACATTTGGTACGACTGAGTTGCTGCAGCTTGAATCTATGGGCTTGAGCTCCTTCCAAATCATTCAGCTTCGAGAATGCCATTCCCTACGACCGTCCGCAACGTTTCTTGACGCACTTCGTTCTGTGTAGCAATAGTCAATCCCTAGGAGTTCCTAGGAACCGACGGCCTTTAACCTAGCGTCAAGACCTACTATCCAGAAGGAAGTACGCGCGCGGCCCTACGGCCTTCAATACACAATATGTATATACAAGCACAAAGTCTCTCGGCTGTGGAAGTAAAAAGATACAAGGGAGGAAACTCAATATCTATATGTACACAAATAATTACAGTGATACGAAAGTTCAAAACTGATCACGGGAAACGGAGATAATGCAGTTGTCAATTTCAGCAAAGCAAAAAAAAAATGTATTTGTCCTTAGTGCGAGATCGCAAAGAATATCGGTGTTTCCCGGGACGTGTCTGCTCGTCGAACAAAGGGTCCGTCGAAGGGACAACGTCCTGCTGATCAGTTGATTGTTCTGGTCTTGAGTCTTTTGCTGACAATTTTTCAACAGTGGCTTTCTGCTGCGCTGAGGATTCTCCAACAGGCTGTGCGTCGCTGAAAGGCACAAACGCCGGCAATGTTTCTGTTTCTGTTGACGCAATGCCTTTCCTTACCCACGGGTCTGCCGGCAAAGGGATAGGGACTCGCTTAGTATGGGTGGCATGCACCCAGTTTTTACGCCCCTCAAGACGGACGGCAGTCCTCGTGGCCAGGAGCACCTGGTAAGGTCCGGTGAACCTCGGGTCCAGATTATTCTTGCGTGAAAAGTTTCGTGTTACCACCCAGTCTCCGGGCTGGAGCTGGTGGCCTGGACCCTCCGTCTGCGTCGGCAATGCGTCGTAAACCTGTTGGTGAATTAACCTCAGTTTAGCAGTCAAGTCATGTAAATAGTCAATCAACATTGGGTACTCAAGATCAGAAAACATTCCTGGCCTAGGAACCCCCCACACATTCGCAGGACGGCCGAACACTATTTCATAGGGACTAAGCCCTACTCGGGAGTGTACAGTCGCCCTAGTTGACAGTAATGCTAGAGGTAAAGCATCAGGCCACGAAAGACCAGTCGTAGCCTGAATCTTTGCTAGCTTTAGTTTAAGGGTGCCGTTATACCCCTCAACTAATCCAGCTGACTGGGGATGATTGGCGCTATGGAATTTCTGATTAATTCCAAGGCCCTTACACACACTCTTCATCACACTTCCAACAAACTCACTTCCGTTATCTGACCACACGACTCTAGGCATTCCATACCGAGGAAAGTATTCCTTTAGTAGGATTTTCGCAGTAGACAAAGCAGTATTGTCTTTGAGGGGATAGGCCTCGATCCATCGGGAGAATGCGCAAACTACAACTAAAACGTACTTCAAGTTATTGCATCGCTCCATATGGATGAAGTCCAATTGAATCACCTCAAAGGGATACGAAGGGGGAGCAAAACTGCCAGGAGGAGTTGGGGTTCCTTTGCCAGGATTGTACATTATACACACCATACAATTCTTCACCAGACGTTCAGCACATTTCGTAATGCCATCATTCTTCCACACAGCAGCCAGCAACTTACAAATACCTTTCGCGCTAATATGTGCTAACCCATGTGCCATTGTCACAACGACCAGCACATACGCATCAGGCAACATCCATCTTCTCTGATCCGACAAATCAATCCAACAACCATTCGCATCCAACTTTCCCGTACTTTCTCTCCACTTCGTCTTTTCAGTCTCAGTGGCCTCGTTCTGAATTGCTTTCACGCTCTCGATAGTATCTTCACACATACTCGATTCTGTGGGCCACCTAATCGAACTCGTCACATACATTCGAGTGCTAAGGTTCCGGGCAGTCTCCTTAGCAGTCTCGTCCGCAAACGCATTACCACGACCAACATCATCCGTCACTTTACGATGCGCACTACACTTAACAATCGCAACTTGCGTAGGCAAAGTCAATGCATCCAAAAGATCGTTCACAAGCTGGCCATGCTGTATCTTCGTACCGTGCGACGTCAAGAAACCTCTCTCTCTCCACAAACGTCCAAAACTATGCGCAACACCAAAAGCGTATTGACTGTCGGTAAAAACATTCACACGTTTCCCTTTCGCCAACACACACGCTCTAGTAAGAGCAATCAGCTCCGCAGCTTGGGCAGAATTCTGATTCAACCTTGCAGTCTCAACAACAGTATTCAATGTTACAACAGCATAAGCAGTAGTTACATCGCCATTCGGCAACTTAAAACATGACCCATCCACATACAAAGTGCCATCCGGATCTTCCAATGGGGTGTTTTTAAGGTCCACTCGACCTTTCGTTTCCTCTTCAGTCCTCAAGTAGCAGTCATGTTCTGCTACTTCATCTGACTCTGTGCTAATTGGTAACAAAGTTGCCGGGTTCAGAACGTTACAACGTTTTATCTGGATGTGGCTTGCCAAGAGCGTCAACTCGTACCCCGACAACCTCGCACTCGTCAAGTGCTGAGTTTTCGTTCGATTCAAAAGAGTATCGACTGCATGCGGAACCATCACCGTAAGCATATTATCCATGACCAATCCTGCTGATTGTCGGATGGAGACCGCAGCTGCCGCTGTTGCTCGTAAACAACTCGGCAATGCTCTAGCTACTGGGTCCAAGGTCGAGGAAAAATATGCACATGGACGCTGCTTACCACCAAAAGGTTGCGTTAAAACACTCAAAGCACAACCTTCCCTCTCGTGAACATATAACGTGAACGGCTTACCGTAGTCAGGGGTACCTAACACAGGAGCCGAACACAATGAATCACGCAGTTCAGAAAAACTTTTCTGACATTCATCCGTCCATGGTAAAGGAGTTGAAACATCCTTGCACGTAAGAGCCACCAATGGTTTCGCTAGCAATGAAAAATTAGGAATCCATTGCCTGCAGTACGACGTGATGCCTAGAAAGGCACGCACATCTCTTTGGGTTTTTGGCACAGCCATTCGCGCAATCGCTGCAATTCTCTCTGGGGTCAATCTCCTTCCCTCCTTTGACAATAAGTGACCTAGATAGGTTACTTCTTGACAACAATATTGGAGTTTAGAAGGTGACACCTTGTGATTTAACTCACAGAGATGTTGCAGCAACGACACCGTAGCAATTTTGCAAATGTCCTGAGTATCAGCAGCCACCAATAAGTCGTCGACGTATTGGATCAAAGCCGCACCAACCGGCAACCTAAATGCATCCAGTTGACCCTTCAAGGCTTGGCTGTAAATAGATGGACTTTCACAGTAGCCCTGAGGAGCGCGTTTGAACCGGAAGCTACGCCCACCGAGAGAGAAACCGAAAAGGTCCCTGCTCTCTTCGGCAATCGGGATGCTGAAAAACACATTTTTCAAATCAATCACCGAAAACCATGATGCAGTAGCTGGAATCAGAGTCAGTAGCGCCGTGATGTCAGGCACAACAGGAAATTGAGGAACCACAATTTTATTTACCTCCCGTAAATCGATAACAAAGCGATAAACAGGCTGTTTTGAAGGATCAGTACGTTTAAGAATGGGCAGTACAGGGCTGTTGCACACGTTTCCCCGAGTCTCTTCGATAACATCTTTCTCGATCAGATCATAAATGATCGCTAACAAAGCTCGTTCACCATCAAGGGAGATACGATACTGGGGAATACGTGGCAATCGCACATTAGCTTTCAACTGAACAACATAGGGGGAGATATCAAGTAGGCCCACGTCATTTGGACCCGTCGCCCACAAAGACGCAGGAAGAGAACTCAATTCCGGTGGGAGCTTATCGAGGGACAAATACATGGGAGAGACTACCCTCTCTCCTAACGTAAGCTTTACACCCGCAGGAGAACAATACAAAGTTGCGTACAAACGTTTAAGCAAATCCAGGCCCAGAAGATTTTCGCCACAACCCGTGGTTAAAATCAACGGAGCTTCTAGCTCACGTGGCCCAATTTGAAGGGGCAAAGGGCGCGAAACTGGATTGCTAACAGGGGCGCCAGAGAATCCAACGGAAACATTTGTTAAGCCAGACAAAGGTGCGCCAGGGAGTTTCGAATACATGATAGAACTTTTCGCTGCACCAGTGTCCAACAGGAAAGGCTCAACGACGCCCGATGTAGCAACTGCGACGTAAGGCCCTCTCTGATCAACCGGAACTGATACCACTCCCTCTCCTTGTCTTTGGCTGTCCTAGTAATTACTGTCGTCAGTTCCCTGATCGGCGTAATAATCGTCTACATTGTACTGCGCAGATCGCCCTTGCGATGATCCACGTTGATCGAAACAATTATTAGAATTGGATGAGTTATCTGAGCGATCGTTCTGAGCACCACGACCTCTACCTCGTGACGTTTGCTGTGAACCACCACGACCTCCTCTAGTTGAGTTACCACTATTGCGTTCGTTTAAAACAGGGCAATTGAATTTAATGTGTCCCTCCTGTCTACAATAAGCACATTGATTGTACCCTAACGAGGATCTTTGGGAGGAGGAATCGTTACGGGTTTGGGATCTGTTTGATTGTGGCTGTGATCTATTCTGTTGCGAATTATTCTGATTTGACCGCGGAGGATACGCTTGTTGCAACAATACTTTAGTTTTCAGCTCTTTCGTCTTTTTGTCAGCACGGTCATTTTCCTCTTTCTCCCTATTCTCATAATATTGTGCCGTAGCCAATATCTGAGCTGAGGTAGAAACGGCCCATGCACTCTCTGAATTCTTTAATTTATTGCTCAAATCGGGCAATAAGTTCGACACGAATTTATCCACAAACAACCTTTGTCCACCCTCGGTACCCATATCCTGTCCACTATGGTCAATGAACGCTTCCTCAAACCTCGTAAAGAAATCGGAAACACTCTCGTCTTTCTTTTGTTTGCAAGCTGACAATTTGTCCCAATTGACTCTCATAGCTGGCATAAGAGTTTTCATTAATGTTATAATTCTTTGAGGGAGAGCAGCAATCAATTGGTCGGGTTTAGTAGCAGCCACTTGTCCAGCATCTGCTGCTATAATGGCAGCCCAATCACCGCCTAATTCATTTGCGTGATCTTGCTGACGAATCGTAGCCCATACCGGTTGCGGTACGACATTACCAAACAACATGTCGATATCGGCAAGATTCATTACCGTAGCATCTACGAGCTGCGATAATTCCTTGTAATACCCAGTAGGATTTTTGCGTGGATCAGGCAAAGATTGCTTCACCTGAAGCACTTCCGATCGTTTCCATGGGAGATGTATCCACACTCTCTGGAAATGCGCCGCTGTCGCAGGATGAGCATTAGGATCAGCCGGTACCCAAACCGGCGGAACTTCACGCATAGGATATTGGCCAGACTCGTCTGGTTGGTGTTCAATATCCTCGACAAACAATGCATGAGGTATTGGAGCGGGACGGAAAGATAGTAACCGCTCAATAGCACGTCGGACATTAGTATCTACTATCAGTCCAGTTGCGAACTGAAGTCGAAGCTCGGACAGGGCGGTCAGCACCTCGTCAGGCGCATCGGCCGCTATCTGATCATGAAGGAACTTGCACATTTCATCAAACACGTATCTCTGGGTTGGTATATTAAATTGACAAAACGTTTCGAGGACAACACGGGGTGGATTTCTAAGAGGGTTTACCATCCAACCCATCGCCATATTATACAGCGCAACACGTTCTCTGTTACCAGGAAGCTGACTACGTCTCTGAGGACCATCGGAACCAGCAGGCCCATGAACAGGTCCGAGCGACTGAAAGAAGCTAGCCGCAAGAGGAGAATTGCGACTACGAGTAGAGGGAGAAGAATAAGACACAGGGCTAACAAGAGAAGGAGTAGAAACAGTGGCAACAGCAGGGGTTAACAAAACAGGAGCAGTAGCAGGAGCAGTAGCGGGAACAGGAGTATGTGGAAGCGGAGGAGCAGTAGGAATAGCAACAGACAAAGGAGCAGGAACAGTCGGAAGAACAGGTGCAGGTTGAGGAACAGGCGGAGGAACAATAGGTGGAAGAGCAGGTACGGCAGGGACCACAGGAACTGCGGTACCCTGTACGTACGGAGGGGGCGACTTCATAAGATAGGACATTAAAGGATCCTCAACTGCCTCTTCCTTCGTATCCGACTCCGTAGGCAAAGCAGGATAACATTTATCTATGGTCATACGCTGTAGTCTTTCAAACACTTCCTTATCCTTATTCTCCTTATCACGCTGGAACTGCTCAGCTTTCTTCACTATGGTAGCAACATTATCTCGTTGACTACGTTTATTCTGTCTGATCTCTTTCTGTCGGGCTTCTTTGCGCCACAACCGAAAGGCATCAAACATGGCCGGCCTGGATTTACGTTCGAACAACTTCATTTCTAGATTATCTAAGATCGACGCCTCGAAGCTACCGTGAGGTGGCCAACGAAGGTCGCCGTCTTTCTTTGTATATTTAATCCAATAATCATTAAAGGTAATCGGGCCTAGCCCATGTTTGCTATACAAGTCATAAGTAGGAGTCCCAACCGGAGGTATCGGACACGAGTCCTCCAGTCGGGAATCCGCACCACAAGGTCTAAAACAACTGAACAAAGTACTGCGACCAGGCATCTTGCACACTAGCCGAGTTTCACAAACTTCAAGGGTTACGGGATTTACCAAGTCCCAGCAAAGAACAAAACCCTCGGTTTTTGGCGGCTGCAGTCGTCAAACAACACAACAAAGTACGCTAGCAAAGTGTCACCGACAAAAACACTCACACAGCGCTAACAACAAAAACACTCGCTAAAGTGTCAACAACCAAGAACTATGGGAGCGACCCACAAATACTTAACTCAAAGATCGATGGCGTCACCAGGAAGGCCCGTCAATCGTCTCGCTATACTAAGGTCTACGCCAGGCGCCAAAACAGGTCTACAGTCAGGGCAGCAGTCCGTCGCAGCCGTCAGGAGGCGGGAATCTTCGCGGGAAAAGTCTTCGGGCCACTTATTTCGACAACAGGATCGATGAAGCGGAGTGCACCTTCCCTCGGAGATTTCACACGAAGTTCCTCACGATCGTCGGGCTTGGACCGGTACCACTGATGCAGCCCCACGTTGGGTGCCAACTGAAGGACTGGGTTCTTTAAGACCCAGCGGTGCCAGGGCACAACACCTGAAACCTTCGTGGGTAACCTGCTCCGGCGTACAAGTCACAGAGACACGGGACACTTCCTTCGGCGTCAAAGATTCAAGGTTTATTTGCTGCAGGGAACACAGAGATCACGACAAGTACACCACGTGCAACTTGGGGAGACTGCTTCAAATTGGTTCTGTGGATCGCTCCTTTTATACAGTTTTTACCCATAGGATTACATTGGGCACAAAAGTTTACAACCCGGTTCCCACAATTATCCCCCAGAGGGGTCGCTTTGGTCACTTTGAAACACACAAGGTCCGGAACATAAGTGCGGAAACATTTGGCGGTTCCCAACTGTAAAAACCATCTTCCCACCATTAGCAAATTCCAATCAGCAGTAAAACAGATCGAAATAGGAACAAAGACAGGTGCAGAGGAAGACGGAGACAGTGGGGAAATTGGAAAGGGTGTAAAAGGGGAGGTATCGGGAAACACGAGATACAGGCATCAAAGGGACGTGCCTAATGAGATGCACGGCTGAGACAATAAGTCCGTGCGGCAAGATGAGCCTCGAGCGGCGCCATCTGCCTTACAGTAGCAACCCCCTCGTCATAAAGACACTCACAAAGAACATGTGTTTTCCACAAATATCTTGGGAGTCCCAGGGTCGCGAAGCGGACAACGTCCGTTCGCTGGCTACTTGAGGGCAAGAGACAAAATGGATGCCGTATCTAAGATGGAACCCGTGGGTACAGATGAAAAACCCACATAACAAACGAACGGTTTAAGTTAGCACAGCGAAACTGCGCACACTTACTAAACTCGTCATTTGCGGTTCATAGATACCAGACTCGACCATATTCGTGCGAGTCGAAAACACCACTTACAATCGTCACGGAACCTCAGTGGCCACCTAAGTTTGCAGAGTTTGTACATTACTTTCAGCCTCAGAAATCCTGTCAGACATTTTACGGAAGTCTGTACAGAGCAAACCCACTTCCAGTGCCACTGTGTCTATTTATGCAAGGGCGATCTCTCTTGAACCAGTGTCGGATTGGTAACGCAGTCACTCGGGCAATACCCAAGGGGCCGGTGTCCAGTTCCAGCTGTGGGCTGCTTTTTTGAGCAGTCTGAGGGTCGATTTGGCGGTTTCTGCGTTCTTCGGATGCCGCCAGCGGCCCAGTGGGTGCCTGAGTGGCCTTTCTGGAGGCAGATGGGCCTCAATTACTTCCCATTTATCAAAGGGCAGAGGTGTCACTCCCTTTCTCCCCCACTAACATATGCTTATTGAGCGGATGTAGGGGGCTGGAACAAAAGTGGCCTCACTTGTATTCAGGTGTGTTTCACCAGTGCAAGCTAATCCATGCATTTTTTTACTCCCCCTAATTTTTTTTTTAATAAAACTTCACCATAGCAGTGTTTTGCAAAGGCAATATGCAAATATGGGTCACTTTTTTTATATCGTGCCCGGTCCGATTTTTTATCTCAATCCAACCCTGTCTTGAATGCCTTATTTCTCTGCCATCGTGGGAGCCCCCTGTTCTCCAGAAGGGGTGTGCTGCGCCGCAGCACCCGCCACACCGTCCGATTGTAGGGAATGAGCATAATTATCTATTTTATTTGTTTGGACTGTCTTTGTCTGTTTATCTTTAGCCATGCTGGACCTGCAATATTTTTCCCCTATTAGACAGTCTGCAGTCTGCCAGCGTCTTAATCCGAATGGCGCCTGAGTAGCCAGCCATCATTTAGCTGTATCAGGGGCCCAACAAGGACCCCTGACACAGCTAAATGTTCAATACAGTTAGGGGGCCCCCCATGTCAGCTTCCGACCGCCACACCATGGCCCCATCTCGGGGGCCTTGTAAAGTCCCAGCACTCCCACCTCTCAGGGTGCGTGGCCCGGCCTCAGCGCTGGCCAGCCTTATTGTGGATCCGGAGCATAAAATATTGCTAGGCCCCCCAATTGAGGCCTAATCATCTGAGGGTAGCACTTTAGTGCCATTTGGGCACTACTCCACCCCCTCTAATGTCGGGACTCAGGTAGGTGTCCCCCCTACCTTAGGCGCACTAGGCGCGTCACTTTCGGTGCGCCGTCGAGGTGGGGAGGGTATTTAGGCCTCCCCCGTCCATCTTGGAGCCCTCATTGGCACCAGACACACCGTCTCCCACCCAACCGCTTACCCGGCGTGAAGCTGGCAGGCAAAGTGCAGAGGACATTGCAATGTTTTCTTTGTCGTTGCAGGTGGAGTTACAGGGTGATCTGGAAGCATATGGGTACAGAAGGGTACCTCTGCAAGAGCACAATAGGGGTGCCAGAGCCAAATCCCAGGAGCCTCATGGGAGGATCCAGGAACAATTACGCTGTTGCCCCGTTAGTCCTTCGGGGGGTTGTGGGCCTGAACAACCGGGAGCTTGCCTTGCTACGCTCCGCGCTGAAAGGGGCATGAGTAATAAGGGACCAATGTGTCATGTGATCCAGTAAGGGGATCACCTCCTTAAGGGTAGAGCTGATTGGGTTCTCCACAGTGCTTGGCTCATCAGGGGCAGAAATGTTTTTCCCAAACAAAAGTTGTGTTGTGTATTTATTTATGCATGCATACTCTGTTGTGGTGTGGGTGGGTGTGTTGCCAATAATGGGACTATGTACATGGGTCATCTTCAATTAGTTTAGCCAACGTGCTTCAGACTATGTGGAACCCAGCTTGGGTGGCGCACTCTCTCGCCTCTGGGTCCCGCTTCGCTCTTCTGGAACAGAACTCCTTTCGGCAGCCCCCCGCCCGTGCTCACAATCCCTGGGCATCAATGATCTCCAGCAGATGTCCAGGGCTCTGGTTTCACTGCGGCCCACAGAGCCTCCCTCAGGTTCCACTCCCGCCTGTAACTTAAGGAGGTTTGCGCTGGTCCTTCCGCTCTACCTGTCTCACGCCAGGGCCTCAATCCTCAGAGGGGCACTGCTCTGATTAATCTTCTGTGGGCCGCGGCCCATGCAGCAGCAGCAGCAGCCGCGTATCGAGCACCTTCTTTTGGGCTGGTAGGCTCTTCGGCTCGCACCGCCTCTTTCTCCGCGCCCCAGTGGTGCAGCGATCCAGCTGTTGGTGGGTTCAGCCGCCTCCCTGGTGGGGATCGATCTGGGGGACACCCAGGCTCCGGTGCAGTGATCAGATACAACGGCAATGCAGGATTATGCGGGATATTGTGTGTGTCTGCCAGGGCTTGGGGAAACACGTCAAGGCAGCCATCTTGTGGCTAGTGCCATCTTGCTGCAAACATCCAGTGCCATGCCTAAATTTAGGGCAAGAGTGCTCGTCCAGTGTATTAGCACTATACTTCAAATGTATAAACAGAAAGCTGTAGCCACAGATTTTTATGGGGCAAAGTTATGGGTGTAGGGTAACCTGCACATACTGCAAGTCTTTGAAAATAATTTCTTAGGAGCCTTGTTAAGGCTTGGACCTGGTACTTGTTTATGATCTAAGATTGGCCAGTTTTGTATGGGATCAAGCGGATTAGGAACACAAAAGCCTCCAAATGAAGACAGGGAAGCAGTTTGTTGAGGTAGGACGCAGAGCTACTTATGGACTGACCTAGGTACCACATTGGCCCTGATACATTGGGGATGGTAGAAGAATGCAAACATTAGCTAAAGTGGGAACTTAAATTGGCTAAATTAAGACCAGTCTGTATAGTGGCAGCCTATTTTGACCATAAGATGAAATTGGGTTTCCAATGTGCTATGGACCGGCTCTAGCCCGAACAGAAACGCACCCTATATATCAAGTCCAGAATTATGGTTTTTCTGACCAGAGAATAACTTGTGTGGGGCGTGCTATTGCATGTTTGGGGAAAAGATAACATCATACACTATGTTCTGCCTTTATTTAGGCTCTATGGGATAAACTCGATATGGGGTACCTTGGACCTTTGTTGTAGGACAGATGAGGATACATTTGTAGCTTTTGACCTGTGGGCAGTATGGCCCTTAGTTAGGAATACACAGGAACCCAGGAACAATCAACTCCTAACGAATGACTGCTGTTACAATTCAATGACATTCCTTGAAAGTGATGTAATTACGTTTCGTGAATTCTATGAACCATTGAACTGTGCTACTCCCTATGTACATTGGTCCAGCGCTGATATAGTTCTGTTTGATCCCAAGGCGTGCAATTATTACACTGCCAAGCTGCTACACTCCAATGGGAACTTGTGGGCATCACAGTACCCTAATGAATAATAGCTGCTGTAATTCCCTGCTATTCCCTGAATCTGATGCAATTATATTTTATGAGCAAATGCACTTTAGTACTTTCTATGCACATTTGTTTAGCGATGGTAGACTTTTGCTGATTCTATGCCACACTGGATTGTAGGATTAATACATGTAATGGATTGTTGTTGTATTTTGTCTACCTTAATGAGACTATGGTTATTACTTCGTCATGCTGCTGCACTGCGAAATCGTTTTGGGTTTATGGGAACCTATTGATCCTGTTACCATACAGCTAAATCTAAGGACGACAATTTTGGGCTCCATAAATGTTGTACAAGCACTAGTACTACATTGCCCTTGCAGTTTTGGATTGGTATCAGCAAGTATCTTTTATCGTTATTGTAACCTAAGGTCGGTATTTGTTATGTGATATTGCATGTATATTTGGTACTTGAGCAATGTTTATCCAGTTAATTTTAATTGGTTTCAATGTATTTTGTATTTTTTTAATGTAATAGTAAAGCATATTTTAAATTATAGATACACACCCCCCCACCCACACCCACACACAGACACACACGCACACACACATATATATATCAAGAGCAACCTCCAGTCCCAATTAAACCGGCGAAGAAGGAGAACAGACCACTCTCGTCGGCAAACATATCTCTTTATAGCCAAATCAGCATCAGGTGGCGCGTTTCGGGCACGGATGCCCTTGATCACACAAATATATATATTGTTTGCGCTAATTTGACCACGCTGCGGCTGCGGCTGCACCGAAACGCGTCGGGTGGTTTTTGACAATTTTGTTTAAATAAAAGTTACCACGCACTATGGAACTGGGCTCAAGCTTGCTTCTTTTGGAAAAAATTAGCGCAAACAATATTTGAGGGTCGCTTCCTCGCTTGAAGGCTCCCGCCGCAGTGAGGCTGGGGGATTGGCGAACTTTGCTGATGAATATATATATATTTAGTGAGCAAGGACACAGCCTCGTGACCGAAATGCGTCTAAGGCATGCACCGTTCCACGCATTTTTGAAAAAAAAAAGAAATCTGATTTTGGCTTAAAAATGAGTCTGTGTTCCTGTTTTTGAGCAATCAAGGCACTGGGAAAGTTGGAGTTGATTATATATATATATATATATATATATATATATATATATATATATATATATATTACCTACTGGCGGTCGCCAGTAGGTAGTTATAGTTAGGATTTTTTTCAATGTTAAATCTCAAAATTCTCTTTGGAATAACTTTGGCACCGGTTGACGAATCTGCCTGAAAATTTCCTGAAAATGGCCTCGTCGAGCTCCGGTCCTTCCCTGAAAGTTTGGGGGGGATACGTCAAGCGGGGGGCCGAGATAAAAGGGGGGTCCCAAAACGCATTTTCCCCATGTTAATTTCCATAGGGCGGTCAATTTCACTTTTAGCCCGAACGGCTGAATGGATTTACACCAAACTTGGCAAAATTGTAGGGACTAGTAGCCCGATGTGCCTTTGCTATGTCTCAAGATATGTGCTCCAGTGGATTTTGAGTAATTTAGGTTCAAAAAAATATATATATCTATAGGCGCTCTCCGGTGCGCGCACTTGAGTGCGCTCCTGGCGCGACACGCGACTTGCGCGCAGAAAGCTGATTGGCTCTTGGGTGTCTGTAAACATTCTAAACAGTCTGGAGCGGCCGCCATCTTGTGTCTCGGTAAAATCGAGACACAAGGGGTTTGAAAAAAAAAGGGGCAAATGACCATAAGGGGGAAGAGTAGACCCCCTCTGACCCCCTAGGTTTGATGTAGGGACTAAAATAGGGTCCTGCAGGGCATTAAATTTTTTTTTTCGTTTTGCGCGGGGGAAGCGCATGGTACGCGCACCGGCGAAGCACGGGGAAAATCCAGGACCATATTTATGAAGGCCTTGCGCTGTTAGTTTTGCGCCTCCTGTGCGTCAATTTTTGTGACGCACCAGCGGTGTAAAAAAATGCGCATTGTTATGCAATATTTAAAAAGTGACGCATCTATCTAGATGCGTCACTTTTTAAATATAGTGCAACGAGGCACATTTTATTACACTGCTGGTGTTATGCGTCACTTTTCTGTGCGCACTCCTTATGACATTCCAGATGTGTCATATTTAATGTATGACGAATCATGTTGCAAGGAGTTACAGATACGTCAGTATTTCTGACATATCTGTAAACATAAAAGTGATGCGAGGCAGGTGCAAGATTTTGACGCAACAGCATCCTAAAAGTGACGCAGAGAAATCTTATAGATTTCAGTACGTCGTTATTACCAAGCTTTTTGCGGGGGAATGCCCCCTTTGCATACATTATACCTGACGCAGATATAATGTGGCGCAGAGTTTTAAAAAGTGACCCATGTACCTAGATGCGTCACTTTTTAAAAATAGCGTCAGGTATAATGCATGCAGAGGGGGTGTTCTCCTGCAAAAAGCTTTGTAATAGCGACGCAGTGAAATCTTTGAGATTTCACTGCGTCAGTTTTAGGATGCTGTTGCGTCAAAATCTTGTGCCTGCTTTACAGCAGGTGTTAGACTGAGGCAAGACCTTTCACATGCTGCTTTCCCCATTTGAAAGGACGCATTACTGGAGTTGCGTCACTTTTGTGACGCACTCCAGCAATGCGTTACTTGGAATGTCATAAGGAGTGCGCACCTAAAAGTGACGCATCGCACCAGTGGTGTAAAAAAATGTGCCTCGTTGCGTTATATTTAAAAAGTGACGTATCTAGGTAGATGGGTCACTTTTTAAAATCAAGCGCCACATTATATCTGCGTGAGGTATAATGCATGCAGAGGGGGTGTTCCCCCACAAAAAGCTTTGTAATAGCGACGCAGTGAAATGTTTGAGATTTCACTGCGTCACTTTTAGGATGCTGTTGCATCCTTTAAATATAGTGCAACGAGGCACATTTTATTACACTGCTGGTGTGATGCGTCACTTTTCTGTCCACAGTCCTTATGACATTCCAGATGTGTCATATTTAATGTATGATGAATCATGTTGCAAGGAGTTACAGATACGTCAGTATTTCTCACATATCTGTAAACATGAAAGTGACGCGAGGCAGGCGCAAGATTTTGACGCAACAGCATCCTAAAAGTGACGCAGAGAAATCTCATAGATTTCAGTACGTCGTTATTACCAAGCTTTTTGCGAGGGATTGCCCCCTCTGCATACATTATACCTGATACAGATACAATGTGGCGCAGAGTTTTAAAAAGTGACCCATGTACCTAGATGCGTCACTTTTTAAAAAATAGTGTCAGGTATAATGCATGCAGAGGGGGTGTTTCTTGCAAAAAGCTTGGTAATAATGACGCAGTGCGTCACTTTTAGGATGCTGTTGCGCCAAAATCTTGCGCCTGCTTCACAGCAAACCTTTCACATGGTGCTTTTTCCATGTGAAAGGACACATTACTGGAGTTGCGTCACTTTTGTGACGCACTCCTGCAATGCGTTACTTTTGTGTTTACAGATACGTCAGAAATACTGACATATCTGTAACTCCTTGCGAATTGATTAGTCATATATTAAATATGACATATCTGGAATGTCATAAGGAGTGCGTCCAGAAAAGTGACGCATCGCTGTTTTCACGTAGCGATGCGTCACTTTTCAGAAATGAGGCCTCCAGTTTATTCACTGTGTCATAACTTTCTTTTCTAACACTCACCTTCTTTCATTCCTCCTACTTCACTTCCTTTCACCTCTCATACCTTTCTGTTCTTTCTTACTCATTCTCCTTTCAATTATCAATGCACTATATTTCACTTACTCTTCATTTTTTAAGAATATAGCTCTTTGATGAGAATTGGAGGTAGTTCTGAAAAGAACTTTTGGTTTTCTTCTTTTAACTGAACAGGAACAAAAACAGGGAATGGAAACTGCTCAACAGGAGCAAAAAGAAAAGAAAAAAATTAGGGGTGGGAAGGGCAGCGATGGTTCTCCAATGCTCGAACCATGAGCAGGACACTTTGCTCCCCATAGGTGAGGAGTTGATTGCAGTATCTGCATTTGACGACCCCATGGTTAAATGCAGGTTGTATGTTTGCTACCTGCTCCTGTGATTGTTCTCTCCCAGAAGAAGTTGCTCCTCCTGTTGATGTAGAGGCCCCATCTCTGGGAACCTCTTGTGCCAGAGCCCTGACACTTTCCCGGGCAAAATTCTGGGGGTGCCTCCTCTCCACATGGCGAATCATGGTGAAGTTGCCAAACGAGTATTTTTTTGGGGGGTTACCCCGTGACAGGACCTGTTTGCAGATCCTGCACTCTACTTTTGGTGCATTCACCTTCTTCTGGTCTGCTGGAAACTTAAAAAATTTCCAGATGAAATGTTCTTTGACCTTCGGCTGAGGAGGCTCTTCATCAATGAAATCATTGGAGTCATCTTCACTGCTGGATGGTCTGGCAGCCATGATTAATCAAGGAATATGGAACAGCAAAAAAGGCAGGTCTTTCAGTCACAAAAGTGAAAGAAGAAGTGAAGGAAATGGGTGGGGATTTCATTCATTGTAAAAAAAAACTGTTAGCAACCAATGAAAAGTGTTATTTTAGGGTCACATGACCCGACGCGTTTACGCTGCGCGCTCCGGAGCACTTCCGGTGCGTTTACGCAGCGCGATCGTAGGCGCTTCCGGGGCGCAAACGTGGCGCGATCGTAGGCGCTTTTGCGTGCGTTTATGCGCCGCGAACGTAGGCGCTTCCGAGGGCACTTACGTTGCGCGCCGAAGTGACGTCATCAATCTTTTATAGAAATGCATAATCATTTTCCTTATTAAAAAAAACTAATTTTATTTGTATGGTACGAAATGTTTTGCATTATTATTAACTTTTCATTCATATTTTTTTTCACGAACGACAGTTGCGCTCTGGGTGCGCTTTCAGATGAGCTCTCAGAAAAGCTTACCGGAGAGCTTAGCTGAAAGCTTCCCGGAGCGCGCACCCAGAGCGCAAAAGAAAAAAATTATATAAAAAAAAATGAATACTTAAAAAAAAACAGCAAATTGTAAAAAAAAAAAAAGGTTAGAAACTCGATATACAAAGGAATTAGCATTTAAAAAACCTATGAAATTCACTGAAAAAACCATAGGTTTCACACCAGTTATAGTTAGGAATTAGCATTTAAAAAACCTATTAAATTCACTGAAAAAACCATAGGTTTCACACCAGTTATAGTTAGCTGGAAATTTTACTGATATAAAACCATTGAAATTCCCACGTTATAGTTAGATGGACTCACTATAACTTGCGCGTGCAATGCACTGCTGATGATGTCTTATTAAGCCAGTTAACCAATCAATTTTTAAAAACCATCCATTTAGACACTTATTTAAACATTTATTCTTCCATCAACTTTTACATATACATATATAAAATATATTTATTTTTCAGAAAGACACACATTCTTTGGATGGTGTCATCAGTGATGTCATGAGTGATGTCACTGACCATGTCATGAGTGATGTAATATGTGATGTCATCAGCAGTGCATTGCACGCGCAAGTTATAGTGAGTCCATCTAACTATAACGTGGGAATTTCAATGGTTTTATATCAGTAAAATTTCCAGCTAACTATAACTGTGAATTTAATAGGTTTTTTAAATGCTAATTCCTAACTATAACTGGTGTGAAACCTATGGTTTTTTCAGTGAATATATATATATATATATATATATATATATATATATATATATATTACCTACTGGCGGTCGCCAGTAGGTATATATAGTTAGGATTTTTTCCCTATGGGATTTCTGAAAATTCTATGCCTAATAACTTTTGCGTTTGTGGACGGAATTGGCTGAAATTTTCAGGAAAATGGCACATTTTGTTTCTGAGCAGCCCCTGAAAATTTGGTGGGGTTTCGTCAAGGGGGGGCTGAGAAAAAAGGGGGGTCCCAAAACGCGTTTTTTGCATTGAGTTTTCCATAGGGCGGTTGGACTCACTTTTAGCCCGAACGGCTGAATGGATTTTCACGAAACTTGGCAAAATTGTAGGGACTGTTAGCCCGATGTGCCTTTGCTAGGTCTCAATATATGTGCTTCAGTGGATTTTGAGAAATTAACGTTTAAATCAAGATATATATCTGTAACAGCGCTCCGGGCAGCGATCCGGTTAGCGAACCTTTCGCGTATCGGAACTTTGCGATGCGAAGCTGATTGGCCCTCCGGTGTCTGTCAACATTCTAAACAGTCCGGAGCGGCCGCCATCTTGTCTCTCGGTAGGATCGAGAGACAAGAGGAGGCCAAAACAAAGGGGGAAATTACCATAAGGGGGCATAGTAGATCCTCGTTGACCCCCTAGGTTTTATGTGGAGGTTTTAAAAGGGCCTAGGAGGGTCCAAAAAAAAAAAAAAAAAAATTTTTTTTTTTGCGTGGTAAGCGCCAAGTTCGCGAACCGGAAAGCGTTCTGGGCAGCGAACTTTATGGATAAAAGAATGAAAGACTTTTCTAATACTGTATGTTAATTATTTGTTGGTTTTGTTGATTATTTTTTAATTTTTTTATTTTTTAAGCAATTTTTTATTGTTGTGATTGTGTTTCAAAATTTAATAACATTTCTAACATTTAACTAGTTTATGAATTACATATAAAAATGATTAAAGACTCAAACAATTTTTTAATATTACATACAATTTTATTTTTCGGATTGTTTTTCGAAATTTAATACAACGTCTAGCATTTCACTGTCTGATATGTGTTCTTGTTCAGTGAACATAAGTTCAAACATTTGACCGTCATCATAATGAAGTAAATGATCCACTGATTCTACACATTGAACTAATTCATGGTCCCGTGATTCATCCATGAAATCTGAGTCATCATTGTCCGCAATAACTTTTTCTGTGTTGGTCTCCAGAACAATTTCGAAGGAAACATTCTGCTCACCTTCCATTTTATTGCTGTAATTTGCATAAAAAATAAATATATCAGTAGAGATAGGGCACTGTTGGGTTTAAGTTCAGACAGGCACTTGTGAGTTTATAACAGAGAAGTAATCTATGGGCACTGTATGGTTTCAGGCGTGAAGTAGTACTATTAAAAAGTGCCTGTGAAGAAGCCTAAGTAAATTCATAATTATACCACAGAAACCTAAATCAGTCCATAATTATAATAAAGAAGCCTTTCTCAATGTCTAACTCTTACAGAGGGATAGTATATAACTATCTGAAAAAGTTTACCATATTTACTTATAGTGCACAATATACTTCAGTTTTAAAAATAACAACTTACCTTTAGAAACAAGTTGATGTTATTAGTGATATTCTAAATGATATATACAACAACAAGTAGTAGTCAAAATGGCTGTGTTTCCTTCTCTCCCTTTATATATATACAGGTATATAACCAATCAAATGTCAGGTAATAAAAGTAGAAAAGGAAAGTAACATTTTCATTGGTTGTCAATTCCAACAATTCAGATGTGTTTTGTGAAGTAATTTACCTCACGGTATTTGGAGAGGTCTACAGGCTAAATGGCTAAATGGAATTTCAATGAAATTTGTGAGAATGGAAGGGATTGTTATGTAGTATGAGCTAATCTATATTTGGTGAGAGTGTCT
Source organism: Lissotriton vulgaris (assembly GCF_964263255.1). Lineage (NCBI taxonomy): Eukaryota > Metazoa > Chordata > Amphibia > Caudata > Salamandridae > Lissotriton > Lissotriton vulgaris. The sequence goes on from NC_141700.1 coordinate 549,090,820, forward strand.
CTAGTCGTTTTTCTGTAAATTACTTTCCCGCCTTTTTTTAGGACCGCTTTCCGGGAAGCGGCCCGGTTAGCGAACCTTAAGCGTCACGGGAGTCCACCATTTTGTGTTTCGGTCGCATTAAGATACAAGATGGAGGGCAAATAATGTTTAGAATGGGTAGAAGGGGTCATGGTAGACTTATCTTGACCCCCTAGGTTTTCTGAGCGTGGCTGAGGAGGCTTATATGTGCGGAAAAAAAAACTTTTTTTTAAAAAATTCCGCGAGGTTAGCTTTCGGTTAGCGAACCGGGTAGCGCTCCGGGGAGCGAATTTTGTGGAAAATTAGTGAAAAAAGTTAGAGAAAAATAATAATTGTGAGTGATCAGATGTAGGGTAGCTCTGAGAAGAGCTTTTGGGTTTATGGTACATTTAGGTACTTATAAGTAGGTACCAATGCACAGTCTTAAATTCAGAATGAAAATTCTGTTGCCCTCATCTGAGAAGTGAACTCCATCTCCTCTGTAGATATCTTGCATGTAGTAACGCAAGTTATTGTTGTACAGAGAGCCCATTCCATGGTCTCTCATGTAAGCTGAAACAGATTTGTTTACATGCTTCCTCGCTTTCTCAATTTGTGGACAAAATTGGTTGGACCACCTCCATTTCTGTCTTTGGCATATATTGGAATATACCAAGGCAGTTTGAGGAAAAAGTGCCATTAATTGCTCAAAGGTGTCCTTTAAAAGCATTTCCAGACCTACCCCTGTCAAAGTGCCCAAATCATTACCTCCACAGTGCACTATTAACAGGTCAGGTTTTGGCAAATGCATAAAGGTTTTCACCAATGGTATCAATTGGTGACATTTTAATCCTCTTTGGCCCAACCACTTAATTTCCACATCTTGTAAATTGAGGTTAGGTAAATTTCTGCTCTCAGCATACCTTTGAGCCCAGTGGATGTAACTATGTCCAACAATCCAGACCTTAAACATGGTGGGAGAAGGTTGTTCTGCAGTCAGATGAAGTGTGGTAATGAAAGGGCAGTTGAAACAGTAGGAGTTTCTAAAGAAAAAAAACTGTGGATTTACAATGCTAATGATTCATTAGCAGTGATTGGTGCATTTCCATTTCTGAAAACAGAAAGTTAGGGTGCATGGATGTGTTCTTTGAAAGATGTAATTTGAATGGTCAAGGAAGAAACATTTAATGAAAGATTGCACTGGATACGCAGGTGCACTGAGAGTTCAGAGTTCAATTGAAACATTGTTGTGTGAATTTGCAAACATGAGAGGTCTTCCAGGAGGTGGTTGCTATGGAAACAAGGCAGACAGGGCAGAGGGGGGAAGGGTTTTGATTTGAAAAAAGTGAGGGAAGAGGTATGATTGGCTAATATGAGAGATATGTGAAAAGAATATCTGTATTTCTGTGCTTTCAATAGCTGCAGCCTTTGGAGTGCATCCTTTTTCTTCTGCTGAAGACAATTTGGTGTATTTCTCAGACTGTTTTCAAAACTCAAAAAATATTTGCTAAGGTGAGAAAAGATTTATTTAATTTAGATAGAGAATAGTATGATTTAAGGAGAAAATGATGAAGAAAGCTGTGTTTTTAAAATGTGGTTTTGTCTCTAGTGATATACTAATAGAATTAGTTTCATAGAGAAATTGTAATTGCATATTTGGTGTAACATTCTGGCATGCAGTAACACAAGTTATTGTGGTACATGGAGCCCATTTTATGGTCTGTTATGTAAGCTGAAACAGAGATGTTGCTTTTAAAAACGATTTAAGAAATCAATTTCATTTCTGGATATGTACTGCTAGAGCTTCATAGGTTGTTTTGAGCCATATTTATAAGGTATTTGAGTGTCTAAGATGTTATGTTTTCCTTTTAAAATGTAAAGTGTTCCTCATGGGGCAAGTGTCTTGTAAATACGCTCCCACTTGTGCTTGGCAAATTTAGATTTTGATTATGGGAGTTACCTAGCCATGTTAATAGTGTCCCAAAAATGGTGCTAGTGAATTGCAGAAAACACTTTCATGTGTCTCAAGGACATTTTTAGTCATTTCTTCATGAATGCAGGTATACAATTGATTTATATGCTGTGTTTAAAAACGAATTTTGAAATCAATTACATTTCAGGATATGTTCTGTTAGAGCTTCATAGGTTGTTTGGGGTCATATTTAGAAGGCATTTTAGTGTCTTTGATGTTATTTTTCCCTTTTTAAATGGAAAGCGTTCCTCATGGGGCCCTGAGCAGTTCTTAGCCATGTTATTTAATAGGAAGTGGATAACATGGCTAAGAGCATTTGCTGGAAAGTGCATGAATATTGCTGACTTTTCTGCGATGTTATTTTTCCCTTTTTAAATGGAAAGTGTTCCTCTTGGGGCAAGTGTCTTGTAAATACGCTCCCACTTGCGCTTGGCAAATTTAGATTTTGATTATGGGAGTTACGTAGCCATGTTAATAGTGTCCCAAAAATGGTGCTAGGGCATTCCAGAAAACACTTTCATGTGTCTCAAGGACATTTTTAGTCATTTCTCCATGAATGCAGGTATACAATTGATTTATATGCTGTGTTTAAAAACGAATTTTGAAATCAATTACATTTCAGGATATGTACTGTTAGAGCTTCATAGGTTGTTTGGGGTCATATTTAGAAGGCATTTTAGTGTCTTTGATGTTATTTTTCCCTTTTTAAATGGAAAGCGTTCCTCATGGGGCCCTGAGCAGTTCTTAGCCATGTTATTTAATAGGAAGTGGATTACATGGCTAAGAGCATGTGCTGGAAAATGCATGAATATCGCTGACTTTTCTGCGATATTCATGCATTGCGGCCGTTTTTTTTCACATTTGCAAGCACTTCTTAGCCATGTTATCCAATGGGAGGTGGATAACATGGCTAAGAGCATTTGCTTCAAAGGTTGTTTGGGGTTATACACCATTTTTGGGAAATTAGTAACATGCCTATCTAACTCCCATAATCAAAATCTAAATTTGCCAACCGCAGGTGGGAGCATATTTACAATAAATTTGCACCAGGAAGAACGTAAAATAGCATACTAGATACTCAAATGCCTTATAAATATGACCCAAAACATCTTATGAAGCACTAGTAGTGCATATTTCCAGAAATGTATTGGTTTTCATTTAATGATTTACTTCATTAGTAGGCCTTCACATGTTTTTTTATTTTGATATTTTTCAGTGAAAATCTTATCTGCAACCATGTGTTGGCCTCACCTCAAATAAACAAAACAGGTGATGGACTGAATGTGGATCAATGACACACATTTACCCCAGTCTAAAGATCAGGGCCTAAACAAATCTTTAGATAGGCTACATCTTATCGTCATCCTGAATTAATGATTTAAAATATTAGGGAGTGATTTATGAGTGTTGTATGCCTTTTTTGTACCATTGAGTGTCATTTTTGTGATGCAGTGCTGGTGGAAAACATTTGCTATGTTAAATAATTAGTACGGCATTAAGTTTTAGATGACTGTTATTTATTTACTGTTTGGTAATAGTGGTTAATAACATTTTATATTATATTTTTCCACAGATTCAACTGCAGATTCTTTCATAGTTTGGAAAATGCCTTCCAAAAGTCGAATACGAAAGGCTAGAAAACGTCAAAGACAGCAGGATGATGTTGTATTGCAGCAGTCCTCTTCCCCAAATACTTGTCAAAACACCAAGAAAGGTCCGGGTAAGAGCACGAAATCATTCTTAAGAAATATTTGTAGTAAAAAAAGTTTTGCTCAAAAAAATGTTTCAGTTCACAAAAAGAAAAGTAATTTAAATGGAAAGGAGAGACCCATCACAAATGTTACTGGTAGAGGAAGAGATAACTCTGTGCATGATAGTAGAAGGAAACAACAGTTTAGGGACATTCGAAATCGAATGTTCCGTAATAGGATATTAGTTAATTTATTGAAAAGTATTAAAAAGAAAGGCCAACAGAAAGCGGCATTTTATAAGAAGAAGAAAAATGTAGAGAAAATTATTGATCATGCTTTTGAAATTAAGCGAAAGTTGTTTATTTTGGTAATCAATAGAATTAGGAAACTAAGCAAGGTAATTTCTGATTTCAAAACAAAAAGTAGATGGAAGAGAGTAGTAAATCGTACTAACTTTTGTGAAGTTTTTTCCGGAGAATGGATGCATAGTTCAAGTTCTGAGGCATTTTTTAATGAGGAGACTTATTTTCAGGATAATGATTTGGTGCATGCAGTTGACATCAGTGGTCGAGCTTATGAAGTGAAGGATGGTTGTCCAGTTGAAAAAGAACAACTTGTGACAACAGAGACAGAAGAGGCGCTAAGTGATGAGGTTTTAGGAAGACGTCCTAAGGGTCCTGTGTACATTTGGAAGTGTAGTTCTATTTGCAGTGTGCGACAGGTTTCCATCAATTTGCTTTGTGATTTTATACGGACATTTAATAAGAAAAGTTTGAAGCAGAAAATGAAGTTGTTGCAAGATTTAGATCCTTGCAGAGTGAGACAAATGACAGGTTTGCGTGGTCATTCACTGGCTTGTCTTTCCAGGAGAGTATGCCAGAGTGTTTTTCATCAATTCAGGATGCTAGCAGTGCATCATAATAAAGTGAGAAAATTAGTGAGAATGTTGTATTATGCTAAGAGTCCAGCAATTATGCTTAAACAATTATGTGCTGCTCTTTTGCATGGTTCTGAAATAGATGTGAAGAATATTTGTGAAGAAATTGAGTTTTGTTACTTTGGTAGTAAAGATGAGAATGTTCAAATTGACCCTGAAGTAGAGGGTAATGTGGAAGATAATGTACAGGTTTCCAGTACAGATAATTTTCAGAAGGAAATTGCCACGTTTCAGATGAAATCAAGTGAGAGGCCTAATTTCACTTGTGTATGTTGTCGACGCACTTATTATAAGAATCAGACTAAGGTAGTGGATTTATATGCAAAAAGTGAAAGGGAAAATAATAGTGAATGGAAGGATTTTGCCACATACTTGATGGTAGAAAATTATTTTGATTTGGGATCGGATCAACGTGTGTGTACTTATTGTTGTAATAAATTAAACCAAAACCAGATGCCTGCTAGGGCAGTTCATAATAATCTGGAATTGGTTGAGATTCCTTCTGAATTGAAGGATTTAAATACTTATGAATCTATTTTGATTCAAAGTATCCATCCCTTTCAGGCTATTGTAAGAATGGAGCCAAAGACAGGGAAGTTGCCTCCAGCAGATTTACAGAGAGGATTAAAGGGAAGAGTTGTTTATTTGCCTCTAGATTTGAAGAAAAACATTAACACAATTGGAATAGAAAAAGTGGAAGAGGAACCTCTGGTTATCTTGGTTAATGGGGTTCCGACAAAGAATAAGAAAATATGGCAAGATTTAGTGGATGTTAGGAAAGTCAAAAAGGCAACAGTGTATTTGAAGAAAAATAATAAGTACTATAAGAATGTATATGTTGCAGAAGAGGAAGTAAGTGATGAAGAGGATAGCGATTTGTGTGCTGGCCAAATTGAGAAAGTAGAGGCCTCTAAAAGTGAAGAAATATATGAACATTATAGTGTTCATCCTTTGCATTCCAAGGAAGTCATGGGGAATGCTATTGAGTTGTTTCAAATGAAACAAGCCAAAGGGAGTCCCATTAGTGTTTGGGAGGAAAGTTTGGAAGCTCGGTGTTTCCCACAGCTATTTCCCACAGGTCAAGGAGGAAGATATGATGAGCGACCTCATCAAATTCCTGCGTCTGAATACCGGACTTTACGATTGTATGCAGCAGATCCTAGGTTTCGGCAATGCATTCCCTATTTGTTTCATCTCCTGTTTGAAAGCGATCTGTCTGGACTGTCATATGCAGTGAACCACATCTTAAAAAGTGGTATACAGATGCGAAACATCTCGGCAAGTGACTTTATGCATAAAGTCAATGTCCAAGACAGTATTTTGGATTCTCACTTAATTAATCTCATGGCGTGTCAGCGTGGTACTAATGAGTACTGGTACCGTCGTCATGGTGATTTAAAATGTATGCTGAGGAACTTAGGAACTCCAACATGGTTCCTCACTCTGAGCTGTGCCGAGTATGGCTGGGAAGACTTACTTGAATTTCTACGAGAGGCAAATGGAAATATTGAAAACATTGAATTCAAGACACCTGGAGAACTGTGTTCTTTGGATCCAGTGAATGTATGCAGGTACTTCAATCATAGATTTGAAGCTATGATGTCTTTCATCACAAATAAAAAGAATCCACCTCTTGGAGAGGTGTTGGATTTCTTCTGGAGAAAGGAGTACCAAGCAAGAGGTGCCCCTCATATACATATGTTGTTGTGGATCAAGGATGCACCTAAATTTGGAACAGATCCGGATGACTTAGTGATGAATTTCATCGAACAGTATTCTACGTGTGCTGTTCCAAACGCAACGGAGAAGAAAAGTCTAAGAGAACAAGTTCTACGTTTCCAAAGCCATCGTTGTGGAAAGTACTGTCGTCGTAAATTCAGAAACAAGGACAAGTTCTACACCAAATGTCGTTTCAACTTTCCACGACCGGTGATTTCTAAAGGAAGAGTGAACAGTTTGATGTCTTCGCTGCGACATAATGTGACGAGGAAATCACCCAAGAATACATACAATTTGAAAAGGAACGAAGAGTCCAAGTACATCAATCAATCAATCAATCAGTGACACTTATAAGCGCGCTACATACCCGTGGGGTCTCAAGGCGCTGGGGGGGGGGGAGCCGCTACTGCTCGAACAGCCAGGTCTTCAGCTTCTTCCTGAAGGAGAGGTGGTCTTGGGTCAGGCGCAGGTCGGTCGGGAGGGAGTTCCAGGTCTTGGCGGCCAGGTGGGAGAAGGACCTTCCTCCTGTAGTCGCTCTTCGGATGCGGGGGACGGCGGCGAGGGCGTGGTTGGCTGATCGGAGGTGGCGTTTGGGAGCGTAGAAGTTGACTCGGCTGTTGAGGTAGCTCGGGCCTTGGTCGTGTAGGGCTTTGTGTGCGTGGGTGAGGAGGCGGAAGGTGATTCTTTTGTTGACGGGGAGCCAGTGAAGGTCTCGCAGATGTCCGGAGATGTGGCTGGTTCGTGGGATGTCGAGGATGAGTCTGGCTGAGGCGTTCTGGATCCGCTGGAGTCTCTTCTGGAGCTTGGCGGTGGTCCCGGCGTAGAGGGCGTTGCCGTAGTCCAGTCGGCTGGTGACGAGGGCCTGGGTGACGGTCTTCCTGGTCTCGGTGGGGATCCACCAGAAGATCTTCCGTAGCATGCGTAGGATGTTGAAGCATGCCGAGGAGACGTTGTTGACTTGCCTGGTCATGGAGAGGGAGGAGTCCAGGATGAAGCCCAGGTTGCGTGCATGGTCTGTCGGTTTGGGTGCGGTGCCCAGGGCGGGAGGCCACCAGGAGTCGTCCCAGGCGGAGGGAGAGGAGCCCAGGATGAGGACCTCCGTCTTGTCCGAGTTCAGTTTCAGGCGGCTGGTCGTCATCCACTCGGCTACCTCTTTCATCCCTTCGTGCAGGTTGGCTCTGGCGGCGGCGGGGTCGTTGGTCAGGGAGAGGATCAGCTGGGTGTCGTCGGCGTAGGAGATTATGCTGAGGTTGTGTTTGCGTACGATGGCCGCGAGGGGGCTCATGTAGACGTTGAAGAGGGTGGGGCTCAGAGATGATCCTTGGGGGACGCCGCAGATGACTTCGGTGGCCTCTGACTTGTACGGTGGTAGGCGGACTCTCTGTGTTCTCCCGTCGAGGAAGGAGGTGATCCACTCCAGCGCCTTGTCTACAACTACAACCCAGTGATTTTGTCCATGTGGAATGCTAACATGGATATACAGTTTGTGGCTGACAACTGTATGGCTGTGGCTCGGTATGTGACATCTTACATCACCAAAAAAGAAAAGACCGAACTGAAGGATATGTGGGAGGACATTTCTCATGAAAAGAGCCTCAGCAAGAAGTTGTACAGTTTCAGTCTGAAGATGTTGTCGCATCGAGAAATCGGAGCTTACGAATGTTCTGACCGGTTGTCTTCAGCAAGTCTCTATGCCAAATCCAGGAGTCTCGTTTGGGCGAGTCTTGGTCTTGCTGCAACGCGAAATCGAGTTCTAAAACCTGTCCGGGAAATTGAGTATTTGGCAGAAAAGGAACCAAACAGTACCGACATTTTGAAGACCAACATGTTGGATACATATTATCCAAATCGAAGCAGTCACCTTGAGAATGTTTGTCTACATGAGGTTCTCCAAAATTATATATTCAAGAGGAACATCAAAGAAGATATTGAGAAAGGAGTGTATGCTGTAATTGGAAGTGAGGGATGCCTGGTCAAGCAAAGAAAATGCCAATTAGTAAACCATCGAAAATTGAGTGGTGAATCTCCAGAAAAAAAGGAGTTTTTTTATTTAGCACTTTTGCAACTTTTCAAGCCTTGGCGTGCAGAAGAGGAACTGCTTGGAGATTTCCTCTGTTACGAAGACTCTTTCAATGCAGCCAAGGAGTCCATAGAATGTCCTGCTTTTTCTAAATATCAAGAAATGCTAACTTTGGAAATTGAGCAGGAAGCAACGATTGCAGCCGAGATTGCCAGAGACAGTTCTCAGGACAGTCAGAGTTCTGTTTCATTGAGTCAAGATCCACTTGGAGGACCTATTATCGAAAATGAAGCTGCCACTGCTATGAATGAAGTGGAAAGAGCCATGGCACATGCTCAGGAGGATTCAGTTAACTTAGAAGACTTGGAAAAACAACTCAACGTTGAGCAGAGGAAAATATATGATGAAGTTACCACGGAAATTGAGCACGGATTAAGTCATGAGAAGAACAAGTGCTCATGTACATCGTTGAAGCCTGTCCGACTGTACGTGAGTGGAGAAGCGGGAACTGGAAAAAGTTTCCTCATTAAAGCAATCTCTTGTTATTTGCAGGAAAGGACTGAGTCATCGCTGTCTTGTGTTGTCACCGCTCCTACTGGACTGGCAGCACATAACATTAAAGGTATTACTTTGCATCGTCTACTGATGCTGCCGGTGGAGCATGACAACAAATTACAATACAACAAGTTATCTGGAGATGCTTGCTGTGAAGTTTCAAGAGTCTTGAGGAAAATGAAACTACTTATCATTGACGAAGTAAGCATGGTTTCCAATGTCATGCTTGCCTTTGTGCATTTGAGAATGCAAGAAGTACTTAAAACTGAATATGATGTGTTATTTGGTGGGAAACACATCATTGTTTTCGGAGATCTTCTGCAGCTGACACCAGTAAAAGGTCAACCTGTGTTCAAAATACTCACGCATGAAGATACCAGGAAGTGCCTAGGGAGCATTGGCAACGTCAATATATGGTTAAACTTCAATTATGCAGAACTGCATCAAAATATGCGTCAGGCAAAGGATGAAGATTACAAGAATATTCTACAAGATATTAGAATTGGAAAAGTGACCGAGCATGGGAAAGAAGCTTTAAATGCACGATTACTGTCAAATTTATATCCCAAACAAGAGATTGTGCCTGAGAATATTTTTCAGAAAATTACTGAGAAGAAATCCGGGATATGTCTCATGCCAACTCTTGCAGAATGTGCCATCTTCAACAACAAAATGTTGAATTTAGAAAAGCAAGAGATTGTGAAACTTGAAGCTATCGACAAATTAGAGCATATGGGATCAACAATTATTTTGTCAGACAATTTGAAATCAAAATTGGATTCATTAGAGAAGACTATATCTAAAACAGCGGGTTTTGAAAAGACTTTGAATGTGTGTTTAAATTGCCGAATTATTTTGAGAAGGAATTTACATGTAGAAAGAGGTCTGGTAAATGGATCAATGGGTAATGTTGTTGATTTTGAGAAATACAGAAATAGAGATGGAATAGAATTTTTAAGAATTAAATTTGATGGCATTGAGGAAGTGCAGCAAATTGGTCGTTGTTCTGCTAGGTTTTTGCTTGTTAAAGATTTATATGTTCGCCGTAAACAGTTTCCTGTTTGCTTGGCATATGCGGTGACAATCCATAAATCGCAAGGTTTAAGTGTAGACTGTGCATTGGTGAATATTGGCAGTTCTGTGTTCAAGGAGGGTATGGCATATGTGGCATTGTCACGAGTTAGAACTTTATCGGGATTGTACTTGATTGACTGTGATGTCACAAACATTTGTGCGGATCTAGATTGTGTTAAGGAATACAATAGGTTAAGAAGAGAGTATGCGCCACATTTGCCTCAATATCCTTTGTTTGAGAAACGTGTGGTAGGCCGCAAACGTAGAAATAGCAGTAATAGTAGGGAGGTTGTTGCAAAAAGACTAAAAGTCAATGAACCGAAAATTGTTAGCAGAAAGAAAGTGGATTCTGTTGAAGATGTTGTCGGTTTTCAATTTGAAAACAGTTCTGGTGTCAACTGCTATGCAAATGTAGTGGTTAATGTTCTCTTTTCACTAGAGAGTTTAAAAGAACAGATTCTGTTGAATTCTGAACAAATTTTATGCTGTTTGTTGAATTCTGTTTTCGAGAAATGTAGCACTGATCGAACAAAAGTAGAAAGTGTGTCTGAAGTTCGTTATCTGTTAGATGAATGTTCAGGTCAAACAGACTTCTCTGAAAATAATCAGCAAGATTGTCAGGAGTTTTTAATGTATATGCTTGATATATTGCAAGTTGAGGGTGTAGATGTAGATCACCTGTTTGGGCTTTCTTATCAATGGCAGCATGACTGCGAGAACTGTATGGTATCAAGTACTACTAGTGTAGACTCAGAAAGATTTATATATTTAACTTTGCCAGACAGTAAATCAGTCTCCTTTAATAAGCTAGTAAATGCAGCGGATCACAACATGGAGTGTAGCCAATGTAAATGTGATATGATGTCAACATTATTTATACGTAGATATGGCCAGTATGTCATTTTAATGATCCAACGTTGTAGGCCTGATGGATCAAAATTGTCAACTTTAATAAAAAATTTTGTGGCTTCTCAGCTGTCAATATCAGGGAGGACTTTTGTTACTGTAGCAATTATCTATCACGATGGTCCATCAACAACATCAGGACATTATACAGCTTACTTAAAGTCTGGAAACGGCTGGTCATTCTGTAATGATTCCGTTGTAACGTTCAAAAAAAAATTGCCGTTTGACCTTAAAAATTCTTACCTGGTGTTTTTAAAACCAAAATTTTAAGTAGAGGGAATGTAAGTCTGCAATGCTGTCTAGATTAAAAATCCAACTATATAAACTTAATGCAAGTAAGTCTGCTTCATAGTAAGCAGTATCAGTGTCATAGGAAAAGGAGAACATGAGTGACAAAGAAGAGTAAGTTATTAGTAGTCCAGGATTGTGAAAATAATCTCAAATATTTTATTTTTGAAAGTTGCGAAAATAGAAAATGTCGGGATTTGATTGGAAGAATAACAAGACTTGCGAATCGCGGCAACATGATTTGGCCTAGTGGAAACATGTGATATAATGAGAGAAGTCTTTTTTTCTATGTAACATATTTTACGTATCGATGGAGGTTTTCTTTCAGAAAGTGGCGGGCTGAAAATATTTGTAGCACAACAGAGTGGATGCTGTTCATAGGAGATCGTTCGACGTCATTGAAAGTAAGTTAATTTTAAGGAGTTTTGAAATCAGATTTCGAAGGTTGTATGGGTTTTTTAAACACAGTCATTTTGATTGTGTTTTTTTTCCCCCGCTGTTACATGATGAATACCTTCAAGTCACTGATTTAAGTGAAATTTGATACATTCTGAGAACAGCAAAAAGAAACCATTTAACATGTATAATTAATGTTATGCTTTTTGTCCTTATGATATACATTTAGAAATGTGAGGTACATATGGGTAAGCTGAGTTCTGTAAATATCAATTTTAATGCTTTCAGTGCTGTACTTCTGGGTAGTGTTTTTTTTAAAAAAAGAAAAGAGGCCTCACCTCAAAGAAAGCTCTTGAAAGCACACATCTTATTTGCATCCTAAATCAAGCATTTACAATGTTAGACACAATTTTATGATGGCTTTACATCTTTTTTGCGCTGCTATTGCATCACTATTGTGAGACATTAGCAGTGCAAGAAAAACATCATGTTCCAAAATAGGGCTCAGTTCATCAACATCAAGATACAGTTTCTTTAGAATATATATCTTTAGGATTGTGTAGGGGACGTAGAGAAGCAGAGACTTCTGTAAATGTCAAAGTTGTTGAAAAACTGTTTGTTTTTGAACCTTTTCCCTTGTCTTTTCTAATTTTTAAATACATGTTTTAATATTTTTGGAAATGTTTGTTCTTTTTTTTACAGATTGAAAGTATGAAAAAATATTTAAAAAAAGGTAACAAGAATTATAAGGTAAATGTTTTCTACTCTTTTTACCCGCAATGCACTGCTGATGATGTCATTGACAGTATCTCTCATTTACTCTCTATAGCTGTCTTTCTTTTTACATTATTCTCTGTTTACTTCCCTTATACTAACTCTTCTTTTTTTAAAAAAAATATTTTTTTAGTTCGCTTAAAGTTCGCGAACCGGTCAGCGAACTTGAAGCGAACCAAAAGAAATAGAGCTTGCCAGAGTGATAAACATTCTAGCAATTTTGATTGAAAGGGGAGGTAGTTCTGAAAAGAACTGTTTTTTTTTGTTTTTGTTGTTTTTTTTTTTTTTTTTTTTTGTGAACATTTTTTGATTTTTTTGTATTTTTAGAACTGTTTTATGTTTTTTTTGTGTTTTTTATGGAGGGGAGACAACAAAAAACAGGCATTGAAAACGGCTCAACTGGAGCAAAAAAAAAAATTATTTCTTGGGTGCATTAGGGCATTTATGATTTTCGAACGCCATGTTCATCAGGTTGACGCTCATGTTGCCATATGACAGCATAGCACCACAGTATATACAACTTAACTTCATATGCTGGAAGTTGGGTTGAATGTTTGGCACAGTTTCTTGTGCCTCTCTTCCCGTCAAAGACATTGTGGAGGTCGATCTGGCCACAGGAGTTGTCGTGGGATTGTCTTGAAGATCCCTTAACTCAGCCCGGCTGTAGTTTAAGGGATGCCACCTGCTCATGTGTCGATGCATCGTATAGTTGCCCATACTGTATTTCTTATCTGTGCCTCTCGACAATCTGTAATCACAGATGAGGCAGGTGGCATATTTAGCATTCACCTTCTTTGATCCAGGAGGGATGGAGAAAAACTGCCAGATGAAACTTGTTTTTCGCTTTGAAACCCGGGGCAACTCTTCGACAAATTGTTGTTCCTCTCTGTCCTCTTCTTCTTCTTCCTCCTCTTCCTCCTCTCTGTTAGTGATAAATTGACTAGGTGGTCCTCTCTTCTTATGAGGAGGTGGAGGTGGTGGTGGGGTTCCACCAGCTGCAGCAAGTACAGAAGCCATTGTTCAATTCTAGCTAAATGGTCTTTCTCTCACCAAGATGAAAGTCAGAGTGAGGAAATAAGGAGGGGTTTACATGATTTGGGGAAAGCAAAAGTTCTGAACCAATGAAAAGTGTTATTTTTAGGTCACATGACCTAGTCATACATCATTTGGAAACCAAAAGTGAAATGAACCAATGAAAAGTTTGATAAACAAGTCACATGACCTGTTCCGCTTACGTTACGCGGCGCGCGCCGCGTCCCAGATCGCTTCCGGTTCGCGGTCCGGAGCACTTCCGGGAGCGCTAACGCGGCGCGTCATTAGACGCATTACGCGATAACGTGATACGTCGCGCTTCCGCGACGCGTCACAGTTCCGCTAACGTAACGTTGACCGGTTTGCGGACTAGATCGCGGCATCGAGATGAGCTAACGGAAAGCTTCCCGGTTCGCGAACTAGAAGCGAAGAAAAAAAAAATTATCAATAAACATCTAAATATATTTTGGGATTTAAAGAAGAATACATTTTACAGCTACAGATGTTAGCTTTTAAAAAACCAATGAAATTCACAGAAAAAACCATAGGTTATAGACCATATATAGTTAGAAATTTGCATTTAAAAAACCATTGAAATTCAATGAAAAAACCATAGGTTATAGACCATATATAGTTAGGGATTTGCATTTACAAAACCTTATTTTACTCGCATAAAACCATTGAAATTCCATATATAGTTAGTTGCGCTAACTATATATCGCGCACCCGCAATCCACTGCTGATGATGTCACATATTACATCATTCATGACATGGTCAGTGACATCACTGATGACATCACTGATGACATCTCAAATGACATCACTGTTGACAACTCAAATGGCATCACTGACAACATCACTGATGACATCATTCATGTGATAATACGATGAACCTCTTCAGACTCTAATATAACTTTAGGTGCACTCAGTGTAAACAGACACTCACAGACTGTCACTCATCCATGGAGTTACTCACACACCTAGTCAGTCATGCAAAGAATCAATCACACCTCCATTTCCTCAACTATACAGTTATACACACCTTACTTATTCAAACATATACTAACACATATTTACTCTTTTATAAAATCCTTGATTGAAGTTCACAATGATCCATACAGCCACTCACACATTCACTGGCTCTTATGCACAGTTATTTATATATGTCAACTCTCACATGCACTGTGTTTTACATATGTACTTACTTTCACATGTAGCACTGAGATATCCATTCACTCACCAATACACTCATGCACACAGTCAACCGCCCATACAGCTGTTTCCACATGCACTTTTGAAACCATACATCTAGTGAATCAACTGCTCACACATCTATGCACAGAGTCATACACCTCCCAGCCACCCACACACACACTCAGTCTCCCATACAAATACCTGGGCTACCAATCAATAACCCATATAGTTACTCATATAGCTACTTATCAACACATGCAGCAGTTTACAGAACAACAGACATAATAATGCACAAATTAAGACAGTTTAGTCACTAACCCATGCACTCAGTGAGACATATTTAATCACTCACTCATACAGTCAGTCATGCACCTACTAAATCCTTCATCCAAACACTTATACATCCACTCATTCTTCAATATGTAAGACATATTTACACTTTACAGAAACATACAGTCACTGGATGTTGTCATCAGTGATGTCATCAGTGATGTCACTGACCATGTCATGAATGATGTAATATGTGACATCATCAGCAGTGGATTGCGGGTGCGCGATATATAGTTAGCGCAACTAACTATATATGGAATTTCAATGGTTTTATGCGAGTAAAATAAGGTTTTGTAAATGCAAATCCCTAACTATATATGGTCTATAACCTATGGTTTTTTCATTGAATATATATATATATATATATATATATATATATATAACAAAACCTTTATTTTGGAAAGCTGCAGATCAAGACTGTTTTTCCAATCCACGACGCGTTACGAAGCTACAAGCCTCTTCCTCATGGGGCAACAAATGGCAAGCCACGGTACTGCCACACCTATTTATTCCTAAAATGCACGCAATCTCCAGTGATGCATGCTGGTAGTTGTGAACCAATTCTTCCCCACCATTAGGGTCCGTGTATATTTTGCCAAACACAGTTTACTTTGTAGTTTTTATTTCCATTTTCCTGCCCTCCAGTGGGCTCCAGGCATGATGTTCAGCTTTCCCCAATTATGAACTGCCCACGCTGTCATCACACCCACAAATCTGTAGCCGTACAGTCCTGCCACGGCATTTCAGGCAGGTGATGTATCCTCCGCAGCATTATATTCACCGAAAATGCCTCCTCAGACAAGGACGCTACTCCGTAGGCAGTGAAGTTCAAACAAAACCTTTATTTTGGAAAGCTGCAGATCAAGACTGTTTTTCCAATCCACGACGCGTTTCGAAGCTACAAGCCTCTACCTCAGGGGCAACAAATGGCAAGCCACGGTACTGCCACACCTATTTATTCCCAAAATGCACGCAATATCCAGTGATGCATGCTGGTAGTTGTGAACCAATTCTTCCCCAACATTAGGGTCCGTGTATATTTTGCCAAACACAGTTTATTTTGTCGTTTTTATTTTCATTTCACAACTACCAGGAAAGGTCAGCCGACTGGAAAGGGCCCACTGTGACCGCCTGAGTTCTGTTGGCCAGGAAGGAAGCAAGTAAGTCCCTAGCCGTGAGCGTAATGCCCATCCTCTCGACACGGTTGACCAAGATCTTATGGTCAACCGTGTCGAAAGCAGCTGACAAGTCTAGGAGAACTAACAAAGCAGTTCCTCCTTGATCACGGATGACTCTTATGTCATCAGCTGCTTTGATGAGAGCGGTTTCTGTTCCATGATGTTTGAGGAAACCGAACTGCGTATCATCTAGCAGATTGTTGTTTTCTATGTAGGCTGATAGCTGCTGGTTCATAGCCTTTTCTATAACCTTGGCTAGAAAAGGGAGACTTGCTATAGGGCGGTAGTTCTTTAATTCACCTTTATCTAAACCAGGCTTTTTAAGCAGAGGCTTGATCAAAGTGTTTTTTAGTGAATCAGGGTAAGATCCAGATGCCAGAATTGTATTACAGACCTTTGTAATAATTGGGATTACTGTATCTGGTACAGTGGCGAGTACGGAAGTTGGGCATGGATCCAGGGCTGAACCAGCTTTAATCGTTGTTACTATGCCCTTAATTTGGTCAGTGGTAAGGGGGCTGAAGCAGGTCATGGTGGTTTTGGGAGTGATCATGGGGGTAGTGGCACTACTACTAGCCTGGTCTAAGTTGAAGGCTTGATAGATGTCGTTAACCTTTGCAAAAAAGAACTCCGATAAAGCATCACATAGTGTTTGCGATGGGGGTGGGTTAAGATCTGGGGCATTGCCAGCAAGGGTTTTGGCAATGTGATATAGCTGTTTGCTAGAAATTTTAGCAGTTTCTATGTGACGTGTGAAAAATTCTTTTTTTGCTGCTATTATCATAGCTTTATAAGCAGCCAGAGCTTTCTTATATTTTTCCTTGTTTTCACTATCATAGGTTCTTCGCCAGTGTCTTTCCCTGTTCCTGGTTAATTGTTTTTGAATTTTTAGTTCTGCCGTATACCACTGAGCTTTAGGCGTGTTTCTATTTTTAGATATTGATTTGGAAGGTGCCAGCTGAGTCGTGGCTTCACCCAACCACTTTTGGAATTGGTTGGTTGCAGTAGTGGGGTCAGTGGATAATTCCGGAGTTGTGGTATTGAGAAGCAACGTTAGGTCATTGGGATTAATGTCCTTCCATGCTTTGAACGTGCCCTTTTTCACAGGGGCCGCTTTTGTTCTCTGTGGACCTTTGATAGTAAGTCTGCACCAAACTTGGCAAAATTGTAGGGACTGGTAGCCCAATGTGCCTTTGCTATGTCTCAAGATATGTGCTCCAGTGGATTTTGAGTAATTTAGGTTAAAAAAAATATATATCTATGGCCGCGCCCCGGTACGCGCACCAGGGAGCGCAGCGGGCACGACACGCGAGGTGCGCACAGAAAGCTGTTTTCTCTCTCGGGTGTCTGTAAACATTCGAAACAGTCCAGACCGGCCGTCATCTTGTGTCTCGGTAGGATAGAGACACAAGAGGTGGAAAAAAAAAAGGGGGAGATGACCATAAGGGGGCAGGGTAGACCCCCCTGACACCCTAGGTTTGATGTGGGGGCTATAAAAGGGCCCCGCGGTGCAAAATATATATATATTTTTTTTTTATTTGCGCGGGGGGAGCGCCCCGGTATGCGCATCGGGGAGCGGACCGGGGAGCAGCCCATGGGGAAAGAAGAATGACAGAGTTTTTTAAAAATGTAGCCTTTTTTTTATAAATTGGAGGTAGTTCTAAAAAGAACTGTTTCTTTCTTCTTTTTGTTGTTTTATATTTTTTTATTGTTTTTTTGAACATTTTTTTACTTTTTTGGGGTTTTCTGAACAGTTTTATATATTTTTTGTATTTTTCATTGGGAGAAACGAAAAAACAGGGAATTGAAAATGGCTCAACTGGAGCAAAAAAAAAAAAAAAGAAAAATTAGGGTTTTTTGGGGCATTTGTGGTTGTCCCCAGCAAGGACGATGAGCTTTATGCTCAGTTCCCCGTAGGAGATGGTCTTCCCACAATGGATACATGTTATACGGAAATCCGCAAACCGTGGCTGAATGCAAGGGATCGTCTCCCTTGCCTCTGGTCCCGACGGAGTGGGTTGCTTTCTTTTGGAGGTGGTGCTTGTAGATTAGGGAGGGTTACTGGCCAGTTCCCTTATCTCTGCAGCAGAATAGTTGATTGGATGCCTGCGCTGCATGTGTCTAATCATGGTGTTGTTTCCGAATGAATATTTTTTATTAGGGTTCCCCCTAGAAAGTTCTATGCCATAGATTAGGCAAGTCACCTTGGCCGCATTGACTTTTTTCTTGCCCTCTGGGATAGAAAAAAACTCCCATACAATGTGTGGTCTTGGCTGGTATGGGGTATTGTGTTCTTCCAGCCATCTTCTACTCCCCTCCTCCTCCTCCTCCTCCTCTTCCTCCTCTTGTTGACCAACAATGTAATCTTGTGGTGGACCTCTTGGTAGTTGTGGTGGTGGTGGTGGTGCAGATGCTCCAGCTGCTGCTGCTACTGTAGCCATTTCAAAGTACAAAATATACCTCAAAGAATAAGGAAAAAAGGTGGGGTCTTTCATCATTTGGAAAAAAAAGGCCTGAACCAATGAGAAGTGTTATTTTCAGGTCACAAGACCAGGGATTTCATCATTATGAAACCAAAACTGTTCTGCACCAATAAAAAGTGTTATTTTCAGGTCACATGACCGACGCGCTTACGCGACGCGCCCCCGGGTGTGCGCCCCGGGTCGTGTCGCGCAAGCTCGTCGGATGTTTACGTTGCGCGATCGTATTCACTCGAGTGCTTCCGGGTGCACTTACACCGTGCGTATCTCGCGGACGCGGCAACGCGATACGTCACGATCATGTTTTCGTTCGCGACATTGGCGCTAACGGGAGGCTTCCCGGTTCGCGCACTGGGGCGCTTCAAAATACTACGCTTTCCGGGGCACTCACCAGGGCGCGCACCGGGAGCGCTCCAGGGCAAAAAAAAAAAAATATATATATATATACATTAAATTGTTTAATATAAATATATAATATAGGATTCATTTAAAAAAAGATTATCTGTATAGCATTCCAAGCTTTTAATTTCCCTTTTTATTTATTGCTCAGGTACCTCATGACTCGCCATGATAAACTTTGGAACAAGCCATACAAATCCAAGCATGTGAAACATGGAAATTAATGCAGTGCCTTACATCCTTCCCTAAGATACATGAATAATGATGTGATACATGCAAGTTTGCCCACTGGGGCGTGGACTTTACTCAGAATCATGGTCATTTGCCCACTTGGGCTAGATTTCTGTATGACGTTTGAATTATGGTCATTTGCCCACTTGGGCTAGATGTTTGTACACTATGATCGATGTGCATAACAATTGTCTCAATATAATAATGACAATATTCACAACCACAACTATCTACTCACCCACGGGGGTCCCCAATTGTCACTTTGCATTTCAAGCTTTATATACAGGAAAAATATAAAGTCGGATGTCAGCATGCAATTATCACAAAATGCATTCAACATTCACGCATTGCTTGGCCGATCTGTTACTTTTTTGTATCATGTTGACATTATTTCAGTTAAGGCATGATTATGATTTGCATAAAGTAATTTTTGCCCTTTCAAACATGGCTGCCATGAGAATACCTATGTTTTAGACACTTGGTGGTTTGTCCTTTCTTTAGAGGTGAAGAAACTGTAAAAGGACAATTGTTTGGTGTTTCACTGTAAACGTGATCAAGCTGCAAAGCGAAACGCGTTGTTTTCCTGCCTATTAAATTTACCGTGCACAGCAACTTTCTGGGTGTTGGCGACGTTTTTTCCAATGGAGAAATGTACTTTCGGATATATATATATATATATATATATATATATATATATATATATATATATATATATATATATATATATATATATATATATATTCACAGAAAAAACCATAGGTTATAGACCATATATAGTTAGGAATTTGCATTTACAAAACCTTGAAAATTCACTGAAAAAACCATAGGTTATAGACCATATATAGTTAGGGATTAGCATTTAAAAAACCTTATTTTATTTGCACAAAACCATTGAAATTCCATATATAGTTAGTTGCACTAACTATATATCGCGGACCCGCAATCCACTGCTAATGATGTCACATATTACATCATTCATGACATGGTCAGTGACATCACTGATGACATCACTGATGACATCTCAAATGACATCACTGATGACATCACTGATGACATCTCAAATGACATCACTGATGACATCACTGACATCTCATTTGACATTACTGATTACATCACTGATGATATCATTTATGTGATAATACATCTTCAGACTCTAATATAACCTTAGATACACTCAGTGTAAACAGGCACTCACAGACTGTCACACATCCATGGAGTTACTCACACACCTAGTCAGTCATGCAAAGAATCAATCACACCTCCATTTCCTCAACTATACAGTTATACACACCTTACTTATTCAAACATATACTAACACATATTTACTCTCTTATACAATCCTTGATACAAGTTCACAATGATTCATACAGCCACTCTCACATTCACTGGGTCTTATGTTCAGTTATTTATATATGTCAACTCTCACATGGAGTGTGTTTTACATATGTACTTACTTTGACATGTAGAACTGAGATATCCATTCACTAACCAATATACTCATGCACACAGTCAACTGTCCATACAGCTGTTTCTACATGCACTTTTGAAGCCATACACCTAGGGAATCAACTGCTCACACATCTATGCACAGAGTTATACACCTCCCAGCCACCCACACACATACTCAGTCTCCCATACAAATACTTGGGCAACCATTCAATAACCCATATAGTTACTGATATAGCTACTGATTTAAACATGCAGCAGTTTACAGAAGAACATAAATAATGATTGCCAAATTAAGACACTTTAATCACTAACCCATGCACTCAGTGAGACACATTTAATCATTCTCTCATACAGTCAGTCATGCACCTACTAAATCCTTCATCCAGACACTTATACATCCACTCATTCTTCAATATGTAAGACATATTTTAACTTTACAGAAACATACAGTCACTGGGTGTTGTCATGTCATCAGTGATGTCATTTGAGATGTCATCAGTGATGTCATCAGTGATGTCACTGACCATGTCATGAATGATGTAATATGTGACATCATTAGCAGTGGATTGCGGGTCCGCGATATATAGTTAGTGCAACTAACTATATATGGAATTTCAATGGTTTTGTGCAAATAAAATAAGGTTTTTTAAATGCGAATCCCTAACTATATATGGTCTATAACCTATGGTTTTTTCAGTGAATTTTCAAGGTTTTGTAAATGCAAATTCCTAACTATATATGGTCTATAACCTATGGTTTTTTCTGTGAATTTCATTGGTTTTTTAAAAGCTAATATCTATAGCTGTAAAATATATTCTTTATTAAGTGACGTATCACGTAGCCCGTGAGACGCCTCATGATGCATCGCATAACCGTGACGTATCGTCTCTGCAGCGCAAACCAAACCCAAAACGTAAGCGCGCCAAAACACGCTTAAAGTTATATATATATATTTTTTAACCTTAATTAGACAAAATCCACACGTGCACATATCACAAACGTTCAAAAAACACAATATGTCGGACTCCCGTTACGCTGCCGGTTAGCTGCCCGGTTAACGTACCAGGAAGCACCTTTACCGCGAAAAATCACATTTTTTTTTTTCACCCCCCAGGGAACTTTAATAGCCCCCTCATCAATCCTAGGGGTTCAGGAGGGGTCTGCCTTACCCCTTTCATTCATTTACACCTTTTTTCCACCTCTTGTCTCTCGATCCCACAGAGAGACAAGATGGCGGCCGCTCCAGACTGTTTACAATGATCTTCTCCTCAGACTCCCGTTACACTGCCGGTTAGCTGCCCGGTTCGCGTACCAAGACGCGTCTCTACGGCGAAAAAATCGGATTTTTTTTTTTGGGCCCAGCGTGGCTCTATAATATCCCCTCATCAATCCTAGGGGGTCAGAAGGGGTCTACCTTGCCCCTTTCCTTCATTTCCCCCTTTGTTTTGGCCTCCTCTTGTCTCTCGATCCTACCGAGAGACAAGATGGCGGCCGCTCTGAACTGTTTACAATGTTGACAGCCAATCAGCTACTCGTCAGACTCCCGTTACACTGCCGGTTAGCTTCCCGGTTAGCTGCCCGGTTCGCGTACCAAGACGCGTCTCTACGGCGAAAAAAACGGATTTTTTTTTTTTTTTTTTTTGGGCCCAGCGTGGCTCTATAATATCCCCTCATCAATCCTAGGGGGTCAGAAGGGGTCTACCTTGCCCCCTTTCCTTCATTTCCTCCTTTGTTTTGGCCTCCTCTTGTCTCTCGATCCTACCGAGAGACAAGATGGCAGCCGCACCGGACTGTTTAGAATGTTGACAGACACCGGAGAGCCAATCAGCTTCGCTTCGCAAAGTTCCGATAAGCGAAAAGTACGCGAACCGGATCGCTGCCCGGAGCGCTGTTACAGATATATATCTTGATTTAAACGTTAATTTCTCAAAATCCACTGAAGCACATATATTGAGACCTAGCAAAGGCACATCGGGCTAACAGTCCCTACAATTTTGCCAAGTTTCGTGCAAATCCATTCAGCCGTTCGAGCTAAAAGTGAGTCCAACCGCCCTATGGAAAACTCAATGTTAAAAACGCGTTTTGGGACCCCCCTTTTTTCTCAGCCCCCCCTTGACGAAACCCCCCCAAATTTCCAGGAGCTGCTCAGAAACAAAATGTGCCATTTTCCTGAAAATTTCAGCCGATTCCGTCCACAAACGCCAAAGTTATTAGACATAGAATTTTCAGAAATCCCATAGGGAAAAAATCCTAACTATATATACCTACTGGCGACCGCCAGTAGGTAATATATATATATATATATATATACAGACATTTCAGTTCAAGGGGTCTTTCATTCACTAGGAGAAAACAGGTGGCATGTGGGAAGTTCTGCTTTAAGTTTTTTTCAGCACCCAACATGCAAGTCAAATGGGCCAACACATTTTGACCAGCGACGGTCTTGATCACCGCCAACAAAGTCCATCATCAGTGTAAATGTTATTTCACAGACTTTTAAAGAAGTGTATTAGTAGTGCACACAATAGGGAAAAAAAGTAAATAAAGTGTAAAAGAGACACAGAAACGGATTGGGATATTAAATACTTTGATCACATCTCCTCCTATTTTATTTTTTGTAATAAATCTCTCTTGAGGAAAATATTAGGGAGAGTGCCCTATTTCATGATTTTACTACCGGTCTAACGTGACGGTAGGATATATTCCATTACAAAATGTTAGTGAATCCCTCTCATGAGTTTGTTAAAGTAAAGGAGCACAGGCAGAGACATTTGTTATACAGGACAGTGTTATATAAAGTTCATAATAGTAAGTAAGATCCTGTGCCAAAGAGAGATGAACTGTGGTAGTGCTCAATGGAAAGCAGAAAAACATAATAAAGAAACTGACAAGGAAGCAATGGCCTTTAGCAAGATTATGAGTATACGGTCAATTGCATACTTTTGTTAGGAAAAGGTGGTAGTCTGTATTTTGTTTTCACATGTTTATAGCCAAATAAAAAGATTTGATCAAGTCTGAATAAATTAATTTTATCCAACGATTCATGCCTAGTCGTAAAAAGTTTTAATTCCAAGTATAAATTGCGTCACTACAAATATCTTGCTGGAGTGAAACTTCATGTGGTTAAACATATTCTCAGGGAGTTATTCAAGATGCACATGTAGCTCCTCATTGAGATTATGTCCATAAGGACATTTAATTGTTAGATTTAGTATGAATCTTGATTCTATCTGCCTCAGTTGCCTCTCTCAGGCAACAAGTCAGTCATATTTTTTCACTAGACCCTGTCCTAAGTACTGCAGTGATGTACTGTCATCCATTGTGGAATCTGTCTTAATATCTTGCAACTGGGTAGCTGTGATACTTGATATAAGTAGTACATCAAATATATTTGAGCCTATATTGGGACTCAAGTAGATATACCACATGTGATGTTTTTATTTTAGTATATATTCCCTTCCATTATGTTGTATTAACAAACAAGTTCCTTACCTTTGGTAACACTCTATCTGGTGGTTACTCTATTCTGGTGAAGATTCTCCAACTTAGAATAGAGACCAAAACAGTACCTCTGTTAGGGTGGAGGGCCTTTGGAGTGTACCTAGACCAAAAAGTCCTGCATGACTGAATAGGCAAAATGTCCTTCCGGTGGACCTGGTTTTCAAGGTAGTAGTGCTTTATGGACAAGTGCACAGAAGCTAAAAACACAATCTGGTTGATATTAAGGACAGGCACTGTGCATGCCAATGGAGTGCCAATGGAGTGGTACCAGTGTTGGTCCTGCTAGACTGGGCTCACAGGCTCTTCCGGGAGTTGCTCCCAAGCCTGTGAGTAGATCCTAAATGCATACAGAGTTCTTTTCTGAACAGCCTTTGCTTTATTTGGCCTCAAGAATACCACAAAAAGAAAATCGTTGACTTGGTGGTCCTCGATATTATCAATGTAAAAACTTAAAGCCTTCAGGGGTTCAACTGATGAAGCCACTCCTCTGCTTTAAAGAGGGTTAAGAGTGGCGAATGATGTTGGCATGGTGATGAATTGCGTAAAGTGGAATGGAGTCACAACTTTTGACAAAAAGGCCGTCCGACTCCTCAGCACCAGTTTGTGTATGCAAAAGGTGATGTAGAGCAATTGCAGCAACAGCACCTCCAGTTCACTCATTTGATGAGCTGAAATTATCACAATGAGAGGACAATTTTGAGAGTCAGAAGATACAATGTCTAGTTGTTCATCGGGTCAAAGGGCATACACAAGAGAAATGTCAAGACCAAGTGAAGTTCCCAGTGTGGCATAACACATGGCTTGGTAGGGAACATGAGGGTCAGTTTTAAGGAAATCTCATCACACAGGTGATTTGAATAAGAACTGTTGGTCCAGCAAATGTATAAAAGGATCAACAAGTAACCTTTAACCTCTTCAGTGCTCATGACAAGGTCAACTCGTCATGGGTTTTACCTGGGCTGTGCTTATGACGAGTTGACCTTGTCATGAACAATGGGAAAATGAAGGATCCAGCACCCAGAGGTGAAAACCCTTAGCACCCAAGGTGTTAATAGTGCTTACTGTAAGGCCTTGCTGGACCATAGACAGAACGAACAAGAGAATATCTGACAGTTTGGCCTGTAAAGGGTCGGTCTTGTGAATTTAGGTTCAAATTTGTCTGAGCGCCATGCGTAAATAGACTTTGTGGAAAAAGAGGATGACATCCACCACTTCAGGTGGCAGATCAAATGCAAATAATTGCTACTGCTCAATCTCCATGCAGGAAGATGTAGATTGCACAGATTCAGGAGAAGGACTCTGCTTTAATGCTCTCAAAGTGGTAGCCCAATCAGAGGACAGAGGCTCATGCACAGAGGTTTCAGGAATCATACTCTCCTAGGCCAAATCCAAAGCCACTAGGATGACTTGGACTTGATCATTTCTGATCTTCACCATAACTAGAGGATGGGGTGGGAATGCGTACAGTACAGAGTACTTGTAACGACCGGATTCTCGGACCAGATAGAATCAGCTCATCAGAGCACCACCAACCCAGCCGGAAGGTAATCACCTCCCTCCTTAGGACCTATTTACAACAGGTATCTATGTCTCCTACCCAAGGATGGGGAATTAGCAATGTACATGCCTAAGTTTTCTACAATATCACACTCATACCAATTAGTCTCGCGGCAATTCAGGCCCAGACCATTCTACCCTGGGGCAGTCCTGATTATATACCATTACACACTGGCCACAACCAGTGCTCTCTCAAGCCACAATCCGGTGGGTATAAATACCAGTGTCCTCCCTGGTATTCGCTTAACAAGCCACAATCCGGTGGGTATATACACCAGTATCCTTCCTGGTGCTCGCCAAACAAGCCACAATCCTGTGGGTATAACGCCGCATCCCAACGGCGATCACTTTCCTATGAATACCATTAGCTCTCATTGGGGAATCTCTTGCTATTTACTAAGGATAGAATACAACAATATTATGAGTCACAACGATAACCAAATTAGATGATATGTGACTTATCCTCTACTTCAAGGGCTCCTCTCTCCCTCATTATTCGGTCACTGCTTACCTGATCGGGAGTTGCTTCCGTTCGCGTAATAGTAACTGACTAGAAGAACAGGTTACCTTTTCATATAAGAATAAGAGGCACATGCCGGTTCACTAAGAACTGGGGTACTTTATTACAATATAACAATAATATCAATACAACACTATACTATAACACATAGCCTGCAAAGGAAAATGAAAGGTTAGAATGTGCACGTGACAAAGAAAAGGGTCGACATCACCTTAGTAATAGGAAGTCTGGACTCAGCAGTCATCTGGGTTCCCGTCTCGTCTGTGTCTTGGCTCGTCTTTAGGGTCACACCTCTGCAGTCACGGATACACGTCTGCACCGCTATGCTCTGTCTTCTCTGCCTCCCTCCAAGTCACTGGAACCTTCCTCTCATCAGCTGCTTTCTCTCTAGCTGTTCAGCACTACTCCTCTCTCCGCTCAATCATGGACCATCTTCACCTCTCGTCTTCAATCTTATAATTCAGTTTCAACCGCTCTGGTATTCGTTCTCTTAACTAACTGCTTCACTCGGAATGCTCTGATCGTAAAGGTCAAAGCTCGCCAGCTGCTCCAGCTAAAATAACTTCAATCTTTCTAAGAGAGTATCAGCTTCTTGATCTGTCTCGGACTTTAAAATGGCGACTGTCTGCCCTGAAATAATTAATGGCATAGATGCTAACGGCTAGCTGCCGCCTACAGACTGACTAACTCACTGCCTCATGCTTTCACTAATATGGAAGCTTGTCCCTTCATGGAAAGTTACGGTCAGTAACCTGCCGCCCACCAAATTCTTGTACCTCCCCGTATCAAGGACACGTTCCCAGCCGGCCGGCCTGATGTTGTGTCTTCGGAATGGAGAAAAATACAGTCTTTCGACAAGGGCCAGCCTGAGCCGGCTCTCTCCAAGCGAACAACACTTCATAACTAAAACATTACATTTGACCTAGAAGCATCTCAAGCTGCCGGGGCAGAAAGCAAGATGGAGTCTCTCCCGTTTGAGGCCTACAAGGCCCAAAATAAGCATAACTCCATGGAAGGTATACTAATATTCTTACAGAAGGACGGATTATCACTAGTATTAATGAATCTATCCCCTAATATAAGTTTATAAGCCCTGATCTAAGGAAAAGGGTACAGAACTAATCGGCACGTCTTGTGAATAGGCTCTATTTACGGTTCTAATCCTTTCACTAGAATGATAGTAGACTGAAGTCACCTCCAATCACCTTCCCTCAAGGAAGGGCCAAAAAAGTCGGTCAGAACATTTCACCCTTGACTTTAGGCTAATAATCATTCGCTAAATGGAGCTAACCTCTGTAGAGGAATAATAGGAAACAAAACTAACTGATCTATGTCGTGTACCAAATCTACAGTACTGGAGTAGGGAAGGAATGCACTGAATAAAGCAACAAATAGCTACTAAAACGCTAATAGTGATTACAGTCAAACCAGCCCTGGTCAATGTGTTTTCTAACCTCTTCAGTCAAGTCATGAAGTTTGTCAATATGAGCCTGAATGGATCTAGTATGGTCTGACAAATTAAAACAGCAAAGGCCCTCAAAGTCAGAACAGTCATGTCCATGTTTGAGTAAAAGATAATCAATGGCAGCCCAGTTTTGCAAAATAGCTCTGCGTTCACCCTGGGCATCTAGTAACATGTCAGATAAAATTGTAGAAGTATTATTGATGGACTTAACCATCCAACAAGCCATCTTTCCGATGGACTTAGCATTGTAGACAGCCAAGGCTGGGACACCAATGATTGAAATAGCTAAACTAAGGTATTCAGATTTGGAGTATAGATGCAAGGAAGAATCACAGTCCTCATGTACCATCATAGCATCACGAACAACACGGGAATATGTATTAGGATGTGAAGAAAACATCAATAAGCTTAGTCTAGTGATGGCACACGGGCCTCCGGAAATGTTTGCAGGAATGTAGGGCCAGGAGGTATTACCACAAGAAAAAAAGCCATCCAGAAGGTAACAACATTGTACGATAATGGCTAGGGGCAACTACTAAACTTTTACAGGTCATATTGTTTTTAACAGAAGTACATGATTTCGGAGGTCTTTGGGAGCACAGAGTTCGTTCATGAGTTAAAAAAGAAGTGGCTGCTTTGAGTTTTAAATGCAAACATTCAGTAATTGCATTAGGATCGCATGTGAGAAAGAAGCACAGGTCACCCTCAGTAATATTATAAGTGGTTATTTGGGAATAAATCGGTGGAATCGGATATAAAAGTACAGTACATAAAGGACAATATTCGTGGGTCGCAAAATCACCAAGGATAATGTTGGGACGGGCATTTGATACATTAAAGATATGGGTTAAAGTCTCCAACGAAGCAGGGACAGCAACCAAACAGGTCGCTAGAATGTCAGTCACCGAACGCATCGGTGTTAAGCAAAAATGTGGAGAATTGGTAACTCGTTTAGCTAGAGTAGTCCAAAAATTAGATGATGAATCCCACGCAGCGAAGGAACGCGGTACTCGGGTTATCGAATCAACCAAAGTCTGTGGGTTCCCTCCTTTCCCGACGTAGTAGGCCAAAAGGAGTCCAGCGCCGACACATCCTGCAGCAACAGTCCAGAGAGTGATCTGAAAGAAAATCAAATACAGGCATTATTCATTCTCGTAAATAACATTTGTCAGCTGGGACAGCTTCCCAGCTATCTTTCCCTGGTCTCATTACAAGAAGTGTGTTATCATGACCGGTTGCAATAATTTCAGCTTGTTCAGGGGGATTTTTAGGCGATTGCACCCACACTCTAGCTCCCGGGTTATCCGAAGAGCCAAAACCTTTTTGTCCTCGTACAGTTAGCAATGTTGGGGCAGTGCCTTTCTGGATCTCACCACTGAAAACAGGCATGATTAGCAACTGAGCAACTCGGTCTGTCTTGTGAATCGATAAATCGACCTCACTGCTGTTCAGCAGGAGCACCTTAATCTCTCCCTGATAATCACTGTCAATGACTCCTCCGAGTACTTGAATGCCTTTCAAGGCCAGGCCCGATCTAGGGGCAATCAGTCCAAAATTTCCAGTTGGTATACAGACACCAACACCAGTTTCAATAATAACTCGATCTTTGCCTTTGATGGTGGTGTCATGCATGGCATGCAGGTCCAAGCCTGCGGAATCTGGGGTTGCTCTACATGGAGCCAGTGCTCCGGGAGAAATTTCCCAGTACATTACAGTATTGCCAACGGTGTTAGGTTTCATATCAACAGCTGGAGGAAATAAACGCATTAATGGAGATTCAGCATTTAAAAAGGGACGATTATTTAGAATTAACAGTGCCTGAAACAAATAATCTCTCCAATTCTTATATTTGTAGTCAGTTAATTTACGCAATTGATCTTTCAGCAAACCATTCATTCTTTCAATAAGGCCTGATGCCTGTGGATAATACGGTATATGAAACACCCATTCAATGTTATTTTCCACACAAAATTCCTGCACCAATCTTCCACGAAAATGGGATGCATTATCAGATTGAATTTGAAATGGAACACCATAATAGTAGAGCATAATCAATTCTAATGTTTTAATGGTATTCACTTGGGTGGCTTGTTTACAGGGAAAGGCCACTAAAAGGCCACTGTATGTATCAACAATTGTGCAAACGTATTGACAGTTTTTACTCATAGGGAGTGGACCAATATAATCAATCTGCCAAATTTGAGCGGGCAATTTTCCTCGATGTAAATGACCTTTAACAATTTGAGGCACTTTTCGCTGCCTGGAATGTTGGCAAATAGGACAATGCAAAATGGTATCTTTGATCAAATTTAAAGGAATATAAATTCCTCGATCGGCGGCCCACCTGCTAGTGGCTCTCTCTCCAAAATGTCCTGCTTTCTGGTGGGCCCACTTCGCCAATCCCGCCAAATCAGAATCTTGCATGTCCACCACTGCCTCAGCAATTTTAGATTTCTCATCTGCAATGTTATGAAAGAATTTGTCAAGGGAGTCTATCGGGGTATGAGCATCCACATGAAAGATTGTGACAGTACTCTGTGGGAGTATTTCCCAAATTTCTTGCCATAATTCTTTTCCCCACAGTTCTTTTGAATGCAATTCCCAATTATGAGAATGCCAAGTCGGTAACCAGACCGCCAGTCCATTAGCAGTGGACCAGGAGTCAGTAAAAATATGACATGTGCCAGGTAACTCTTGTTTCAGAACTTGATAAACAGCATATAATTCAGCAAATTGACTACTCTTTCCCTCTCCAGTTGTACTCAACAATTTTTGTGTGATGGGATTATAGGACACTGCCTTCCAATGCCGTTTCTCTCCTATGTACCTCGCTGAACCATCCGTAAATCACACATGGTTTCTGTCCTCCGCGGACAAATCATCAAATGGCTTACCCCATTTAACAGGAGATTCCTGTACTACAGGTACGGAGCAATCACTCCCAGTCTCAATCGATGGCGCCCGCGCCACTTGCTCATGTAAGGATGCTACACCTTTCGGTCCCACACGTGCCCTGTCTTGTATGTACCATTTCCATTTAATCACACTTGCCTCTTGAGCATGTCCAATTCGATGAGTTTTCGGCGAACTCAAAACCCACTGCATAATAGGAATTTCAGGTCTTAAAATCACATCATGTCCCAAAGTCAATTGCTCGGTATCCACCAGAGCCCAATAACATGCAAGCAACTGTTTCTCAAAAGGTGTATAGCGCTCACCAGCATCGGGAATTTTTTTTGTCCAAAAACCTAATGGTATTTTACATTTGCCCTGTTTTTGCCACAAACTCCAATTTGCATAAGGACCTTGCACGGACACATTCAAATCCACATCACCCTCGCACACAGGCCATAAATCCAAAGCATACTGAATCGCTTCTTTTGCCAAATTAAATGCATCTTGTTGTAGTTCACCCCATTCAAATACATTCTTTTTGAGAGTGACTCGATATAAAGGGGCCAATATCTGACTCAAATGTGGAATATGCTGACGCCAAAAGCCAAATAAGCCAATGAAGCTTTGGGCTTCTTTCCTGTTTCTTGGGACTGCAAAATCAAGAATTTTCTGTTTCACCTCTGGAATCACTTCTCTGTGACCCTCGTGCCAATTAATACCTAAAAATTTTACATTTTGAGATGGACCTTGTAATTTGTCGGGATTGATTTCCCAACCTTTTTCACGCAAACAATCAATAATTTGATCTAACTGGGTCTGAACTTGATCTTGTGTCTCACCTTGGATTAAAATGTCATCAATATAATGACATATCTGAATTTGTGGGTGTACAGGTACTTCAGACAAATGTTTCGCCACCAGCCGGTGACAGATCGTAGGACTGTGTACATAGCCTTGGGGAAGTCTTCTAAACGTCATTTGACGTCCATTCCATGTAAAACTGAATTGTTCCTGAGACTCAGGGGCAATCGGAATTGAAAAGAAAGCATTGGCAATGTCAATGGACGCATACCATGTACCTGAGTGTTTTTGAATTCGTTCAATTAAAGTAATGATGTCTGGTACTGCAACAGTCAGAGAGGGTGTATGTTTGTTCAATTCGCGGTAATCAACAGTCATGCGCCAAGAATTATCACTCTTGCGTACGGGCCAAGCGGGATTATTCCAAGCAGAAGTAACCGGAGTTATAACTCCTGCATCCACCAAGTCTTGAATTGTAGCACTAATTTCTTCTTGACCACCTGGAATACGGTACTGTTTCTGAGAAACAATTTTTGTAGCCTGGGGAATTTTTATGGGGGGCATTCTTAAACGACCAACCCGTACAGGTCTGGACGATAAATAATGTTTAGTTCCAAATTGATAACAGCCGTCATCTAAATGCAAAGTCATTCCTTTTAAAATGTCAATTCCAATTATGTATTCCAAAAGTGGCACAATTAATACAGAATATTCTTTTCAGAGAATTCTGCCTATTCTCATTTCAAGTGCAGTTTGCACTGCGGGGGTTTCCTTTCCACCAAAACCAGTAATTGTGAAAAATTGGCCTTTAAATTTCTTTGATTTTCCATGAATAAGAGTGGCCTCCGCTCCCGTATCTACCAATGCTCGGGCCCTTTGGATATTACGATGTTTCCAAAAAATTTCAATATCTACATAGGGTCTATTATCTTTGTGAGCCCACCTACGTACCGGAGCTTGACCTATTTCCTAGTCACTTTTACCGCGTTCTGTCAACCAGGACAAATCAGGATAAAGACTCTCATATTTCTTGGGTGTCAAAACATCATGTTCATATCCATTTCCATTACAAAATGGATTCCTATCATCTGTATGATATTGTGAATTTCGATCGGAAAGTCTGTGTCGATCCTCCCTTCTCCTTAACTCAGGGGACTGATCCTTTTCCTCTCTATCTGCTGATAACACGATCAGGTCTGGACTGCCTCTCAGGTTTAAACCAGTCACCCAACTCACCAAGCTGATGAACAGATTCAAGCACCATAGACAAAGCATTGCCAGTCTGATTGATCAACAAAGTCATCATAACCTGTTTTTAAGCAACAGGGGAAGAACGGTTGATGCGATTACGCACAGAAGAAGTTAACAAACCATCCAACAGCCTATCAGCTGTACTCAGAAAAATCGCAGTTTTCATCACCTCCTCTTTCAGCCGCTGCGCCGCATCGCGCAAGGTGTACCACTGCTTGTCATTCACAGGCCAATCAGATTCAGTAGGGTACTTGTGATTACAGCCATCAGTCGCTAACTGGAGCAGACTAATTTGGCCACCAACATTATAATTCCGAAAATGATACTGTACAGTAGAATCGGAACTCAAAGAGCAAAATTTCAAGGCATCCCCTGCATCTAACATGATACCTGCAGCGCCTAGCTCATAAAGGCGCACCATCCACGTAAGCAAGGCCTCACCAGGCTGTTGTCGAAAGCGTTGCAAAATGTCACTAACTTCCTGTTGTGTAAAATCCTCTAAACTATCCATAGCAATACCATTTAGATTAGCAGGAGTCTTTTGTAATGTACGACGAAAGACCGGATGCGCAGAAACCTCCGGACGAGCATCCGAAGAAGCCCGATCCATAGATTGAAAAGAAGAATCAGATTGTAAAACGTCATCAGAACGGGAAGAGCGACCACGGTCGCCGGGATCATCATGTTTATCACAAGTAGCAGATTTACAGTCACGTTCGGAGCGAGAAGACTCGCACCTGTCAGACTCCTCAGCCGAGGAACCAGAATCATTCGAGTCCCAGATATTACCATCCCATTCATCAGGGTTCCAGTCCAGTCCGGCTTTCGCCACGACTAGACGCACCTTCCGTTTGGAAACACGACCACGACGATTCTTATATTTGTATTTCGCAATTCGAACCGCAGCCCTTTCAGCTATCGTCTGATAAGTTTCAAGTTTGTCGGCAAGCAATTTATTTTGACAGCGCAAAAGAGTATGAGCATTCTGCACTTCAACAAACTTTTCCTCCATATCCACATATTGCTTCTGCAATTTCAAAAGCTTTTCATGTACAATCCTGTACGCAGTTAAAACAATCCAACCTCTGCGTCCTAAAATAGGAAGCTCCTCACCCTTCACTACTGGCGCTTTCTGCAAGCAAGAAATCACAGTAGCCGGCTCCGCCAGCTCCAAACAAGAACTCCAATTCTCACTCAAACCAGTAGAAGCGGCCCACTCACGGGCCAAGGCCTCGAAAGGCGTTGATTCCCAGCCGGGAATTTTAACAGGCAATTTGAGAGTAGATTTCCATTTCCGTGAAAACATTTTGACAAACCAAAAAGATATATACGACTATCAACAAATAATATACAAAATAAACCACGTAAGAGCCGAGCGCAAACCAACAAGATAAAAACAATACAGCGCACACAGGCTTCGTAAACAGTTCGTGACGCCAGATGTAACGACCGGATTCTCTGACCAGATAGAATCAGCTCATCAGAGCACCACCAACCCAGCCGGAACGTAATCACCTCCCTCCTTAGGACCTATTTACAACAGGTATCTATGTCTCCTACCCAAGGATGGGGAATTAGCAATGTACATGCCTAAGTTTTCTACAATATCACACTCATACCAATTAGTCTCGCGGCAATTCAGGCCCAGACCATTCTACCCTGGGGCAGTCCTGATTATATACCATTACACACTGGCCACAACCAGTGCTCTCTCAAGCCACAATCCGGTGGGTATAAATACCAGTGTCCTCCCTGGTATTCGCTTAACAAGCCACAATCCGGTGGGTATATACACCAGTATCCTTCCTGGTGCTCGCCAAACAAGCCACAATCCTGTGGGTATAACGCCGCATCCCAACGACGATCACTTTCCTATGAATACCATTAGCTCTCATTGGGGAATCTCTTGCTATTTACTAAGGATAGAATACTACAATATTATGAGTCACAACGATAACCAAATTAGATGATATGCGACTTATCCTCTACTTCAAGGGCTCCTCTCTCCCTCATTATTCGGTCACTGCTTACCTGATCGGGAGTTGCGTCCGTTCGCGTAATAGTAACTGACTAGAAGAACAGGTTACCTTTTCATATAAGAATAAGAGGCACATGCCGGTTCACTAAGAACTGGGGAACTTTATTACAATATAACAATAATATCAATACAACACTATACTATAACACATAGCCTGCAAACGAAAATGAAAGGTTAGAATGTGCACGTGACAAAGAAAAGGGTCGACATCACCTTAGTAATAGGAAGTCTGGACTCAGCAGTCATCTGGATTCCCGTCTCGTCTGTGTCTTGGCTCGTCTTTAGGGTCACACCTCTGCAGTCACGGATACACGTCTTCACCGCTATGCTCTGTCTTCTCCGCCTCCCTCCAAGTCACTGGAACCTTCCTCTCATCAGCTGCTTTCTCTCTAGCTGTTCTGCACTACTCCTCTCTCCTCTCAATCATGGACCATCTTCACCTCTCGTCTTCAATCTTATAATTCAGTTTCAACCGCTCTGGTATTCGTTCTCTTAACTAACTGCTTCACTCGGAATGCTCTGATCTTAAAGGTCAAAGCTCGCCAGCTGCTCCAGCTAAAATAACTTCATTCTTTCTAAGAGAGTATCAGCTTCTTGATCTGTCTCGGACTTTAAAATGGCGACTGTCTGCCCTGAAATAATTAATGGCATAGATGCTAACGACTAGCTGCCGCCTACAGACTGACTAACTCACTGCCTCATGCTTTCACTAATATGGAAGCTTGTCCCTTCATGCAAAGTTACGGTCAGTAACCTGCCGCCCACCAAATTCTTGTACCTCCCCGTACCAAGGACACGTTCCCAGCCGGCCGGCCTGATGTTGTGTCTTCGGAATGGAGAAAAATACAGTCTTTCGATAAGGGCCAGCCTGAGCCGGTTCTCTCCAAGCGAACAACACTTCATAACTAAAACTTTACATTTGACCTAGAAGCATCTCAAGCTGCCGGGGCAGAAAGCAAGATGGAGTCTCTCCCGTTTGAGGCCTACAAGGCCCGAAATAAGCATAACTCCATGGAAGGTATACTAATATTCTTACAGAAGGACAGATTATCACTAGTATTAATGAATCTATCCCCTAATATAAGTTTATAAGCCCTGATCTAAGGAAAAGGGTACAGAACTAATCGGCACGTCTTGTGAATAGGCTCTATTTACGGTTCTAATCCTTTCACTAGAATGATAGTAGACTGAAGTCACCTTCAATCACCTTCCCTCAAGGAAGGGCCGAAAAAGTTGGTCAGAACAGTACTGTAGTCCATTTAAGCCAGAATGCACCTCCTAGCAAGTGTTTTTGAGAAAATTCCAATGTGCAAAACCCTTTGACACTGCATGTTATTTATGGTGGCAAAATGTTCTAGTTAGGGTTTTCCCCACTTTCAGAAGATGCCCTGTACCACTTCAGTATGTAGACTCCACTCATAATGTGCCACATTTCGACAGTGGAACTTGTGCGCCCTGACATTCAAGAATCCTACCAGATAGTTCATGATTAAGAAAATACCCTGATGCTCCAGTCAACTCCAAGGCGGAGAGAATCCAGGACCCCATTCCACAGTGTTTGTTGCAGTACCACATAGCAGTGGTGTTGTCTCTGAGAACCTACAAAAGCTTCCCCTTTATGGAAAGAAGGAAGGCCTTCATTGTCAGATGAACAGCCCACGACTCCAACATATTTATATTGAGCTGGGCTTCTGCCGCAGATCGGGCTTCTGATCTCCACCTTCCCTGGAAGACCATTGTAACCTAATGGTGACTCATCCATCACCACTGTCAGCTCTGAGTGTGTAAGGGGAGGATAATGGCTTGAGTTGGATAAATTGCATTCAAGCAACCTCCACTGCAGATTGTGAGCTGTTTCTTACAAACTCTGGATGGTATGCATTACATTTCCTTGGTTCTGGGCCCACAGGCACTTCAAAGTCCATTGCAGTGCCCACATTTGATATGTGACGAGGTCGACCATCAAGATTAAGAAGGCTAAGAGGACAAGAGTTCTCAAAGCTGTTCTCACCGATATCCAGGACCAACAGTGAAACATTTAGAACATAGCCCAAATGGCTCAGGGTTGCTGCAGCAGAACGGAGGGCACAAAATGCACTGTGTCCAGGATAGCCCCAACGGCAACCTCTGAGAAGGACTTGAATTTATTGATTGTGGACCCCAATTATTTAAAGAACATCAGAGCTGCCTGGAGGTGGTCTTCAACTGATCTGGAGAGCCCACTTTAAAATGCCAGTGATCGAGGTAGAGGAAGATGGTATCCCCAAATTATAGAGGTGTGTCGCAATCCACTGCTGTCACTTTTCTGAACACCCAAGGGGCACAGGTAAGGCAAAGGGAGAACTGCAAACTGTAAAATTCTCCCGGCTGACCTTGAACTCTAGGTATTGCCTGTGGGACTGCAGAATGAGTATATGAAAATATACATCCTAAAGGTCCAAGGACACCATCCAGTGTCCTCAGTCCAGAGCTGCCAAGGTCTGGGCCAATGAGAGCATTTTGAATTTGTCCTTCTATAGGAAGACATTCATATGTCAAAAGTCCAATATAGGCTGGAGACCTCCATCCTATTTTGACACAAGGAAATAGTAAGAGTAACAACCTTCTCCTCTTTTTGAGTTTTTGGGAGAAAATATTGGATCTTACCCTTCAAAGGATGGATGTGTGCCACCTAGAGCAAACTAAGGCGGCTTAGAGGGAGTTGATGCAGTAGAGCGAAAGGACCGGAGCCCTCCTGACCTGCGCTATGCCTCCCAGATCCCCAGGCCTCAAAAGGACTGAGGTGATTATTGTGATGATTGGGATGATTGACGCGGTCTGTATGTCAGCCCTCTAGAGAAGCCCCTGATTTTCCTAAACTGAAATAGGAACTGCTTGGTCTTAGTTCACAGTCCCAGAGAGTGTGTTATGGCTCTACTGTTCTAAAAACAGATGTGAGGCATCAAAGGATATATCAGTGGGCAAGAATTGCAGAGCTCCAGAAAACCTCATGGAATGTATCCATATGGGGCGATGGAAAACAATTCTGTTGTCAACCACCCTCTCCAGGTAGTCAGCAGTTTCTAGAGCTGTATGAATCTTGACTTGTCTGTGTCCTTTCCATTAGGAATTGAGAGGCATTGAGGTCTTTCAGAGTCACAAGCACGTTCTCACTGGCCATGTCCAAAGGGACATGTGTATAGTGACCCTTCAAACAGATTGCGCTGACTGATCTCAGTGCCAGGCTGACTGAAGAGAACATTTGTTTTCCAAATGCCTCAATCCCACTGGGCTCCCTATCTGGAGAAGTCATGGTGAAAGAACGGAGATATCTTACTAGAGTAGGATATTTGGTGATAAAATAAGGGTCGCCAGGCACGGTCTGTAACACCTGAATACCAGCCTACACACTGGTGGGTAGGACCAGAGGTTTGACCAAGTGCTCATCAGAGCATCAGTGAGGGCCTCAATGAAAGGTAGTTAAGGCTCAGATGATGCAGGTCGAGGCTGTAGAATTTCTATAAGGACATTAAACTTAATCTTAAAAGAAGGCAGCTGCAAATTCAACACCTCAACTGTCCATCGGATCACAACTGCAAAGGACAGATCTCTTCGGCCATTGGTCAAAGTGACAAGTTCATCCCTGTATTAGGAGATAAAGCGAGCCCACTGGCATCTTGTAAACCCATATAAAACTGGTTGTCATCATAATGAAGGGGAAGATCACAATCCCCTGCCACGCCATCATCAACTGACTTCCAAGTTGATTCTTAATATCAGGATCCTTCCTTAAGAGATTCTAATTTTTTTAATGTTGTGTATCTTCATACTATCTTTACTGTATACAACAATCAGTCTGATTTCGATATTCAAGTATGTTGGTGGTATGCTTTGTTTCTAGGCAATTAGTAGCTCTTTTGCTCTTCCATATGACTTACATAGCACCTTTCTAGGGCGAATGTAGAACCTTGCTTCATATATAGCAGCCTTACATACAGTTTTAGCTCTCTTGTTCAGTCGAACATTTGTTTTTCATGTGTACCAATTCTTCAAACAGTAAATGCCAATTGAGTGTCTCATCATGGCGACTGCTTGCATGAATAACAGGATTGGTTGCTGTTTTCTTTCTGCATAAAATAATTTTACGTTTGTTATCTTTAACCAGGGCCAGAATGTCTCTAAATTTCGTATGATGTTTATTCAAATTAAAAGGAAGAATGATGTTGTAATGGTCCTCATTCAGGTTTGTGGAATACTTCTTTAATTTTCTTTATTCCATTCCATTCCATACCAGAAAGAGGTAATCGATTAATCACAGCCAGAGAACATGTTGTCGAAGTAAATCTTATTTGATCCAGACCATACCACTTCTTTCTCCCTCTTGCCCATTGTCAAATTGTCAAAGCAGGGGGCAATCAGGTTTCCCATGACTGTACCACACGTTTGTAAGTATATTTCTTTGCACAACAGGAAAAAGGTATTTCCCAAGCATAAATCAACCATTTCCAGGATCATTTGTGTGTGGTCAAGTCGTTCAATTGAGTTTTGGTGTGAAAATTTATTTGCAAGCTACGGTCACAGTCATGTTGGAATAATGTGTACAACTAGGTCACTCTCCATGATATTTCTAATCAGAGGGATCTATTGAAAAATATAAAAATTGGAGATGCAATGAAATGATTTAATGTCTTTTTCCGTCTTTTTCACTTTGAACTATTTTATGCACACATCTCCTATATTGCACTTCTTTTAAAGTATAATAAAGACCACTGACATAAATGATTGGCTTTTGTTGAGCCTTGATATCAAGAGTGCTGCTGGTCAAAACATGTTAGCTCTTCTGACTTGCTGTGTGTTGAAAAATAGTTGCATACACAACTCCGAGAGCGCCGCCTGTTTGTCTAGTTAGTGGAAGAACCAATGTATGGAAACCGGTACAGGTGTGGGAGTGCCTGTGACAAGTCAAGCATTCCAGAAATAATACTACCAGAGTTGAATTGAAAAATACATATATTTTTTTGAACACACACATATATATATTCACTGAAAAAACCATAGGTTTCACACCAGTTATAGTTAGGAATTAGCATTTAAAAAACCTATTAAATTCACTGAAAAAACCATAGGTTTCACACCAGTTATAGTTAGCTGGAAATTTTACTGATATAAAACCATTGAAATTCCCACGTTATAGTTAGATGGACTCACTATAACTTGCGCGTGCAATGCACTGCTGATGATGTCTTATTAAGCCAGTTAACCAATCAATTTTTAAAAACCATCCATTTAGACACTTATTTAAACATTTATTCTTCCATCAACTTTTACATATACATATATAAAATATATTTATTTTTCAGAAAGACACACATTCACTGGATGGTGTCATCAGTGATGTCATGAGTGATGTCACTGACCATGTCATGAGTGATGTAATATGTGATGTCATCAGCAGTGCATTGCACGCGCAAGTTATAGTGAGTCCATCTAACTATAACGTGGGAATTTCAATGGTTTTATATCAGTAAAATTTCCAGCTAACTATAACTGGTGTGAAACCTATGGTTTTTTCAGTGAATTTAATAGGTTTTTTAAATGCTAATTCCTAACTATAACTGGTGTGAAACCTATGGTTTTTTCAGTGAATTTCATAGGTTTTTTAAATGCTAATTCCTTTGTATATCGAGTTTCTAACCTTTTTTTTTTTTTACAATTTGCTGTTTTTTTTAAAGTATTCATGTTTTTTTTATATAATTTTTTTCTTTTGCGCTCTGGGTGCGCGCTCCGGGAAGCTTTCAGCTAAGCTCTCCGGTAAGCTTTTCCGTGAGCTCATCTGAAAGCGCACCCAGAGCGCAACTGTCGTTCGTGAAAAAAAATATGAATGAAAAGTTAATAATAATGCAAAACATTTCGTACCATACAAATAAAATTAGTTTTTTTTAATAAGGAAAATGATTATGCATTTCTGTAAAAGTTTGATGACGTCACTTCGGCGCGCAACGTAAGTGCCCTCGGAAGCGCCTACGTTCGCGGCGCATAAACGCACGCAAAAGCGCCTACGATCGCGCCACGTTTGCGCCCCGGAAGCGCCTATGATCGCGCTGCGTAAACGCACGGGAAGTGCTCCGGAGCGCGCAGCGTAAACGCGTCGGGTCATGTGACCCTAAAATAACACTTTTCATTGGTTGCTAACAGTTTTTTTTTACAATGAATGAAATCCCCACCCATTTCCTTCACTTCTTCTTTCACTTTTGTGACTGAAAGACCTGCCTTTTTTGCTGTTGCATATTTCTTGATTAATCATGGCTGCCAGACCATCCAGCAGTGAAGATGACTCCAATGATTTCATTGATGAAGAGCCTCCTCAGCCGAAGGTCAAAGAACATTTCATCTGGAAATTTTTTAAGTTTCCAGCAGACCAGAAAAAGGTGAATGCACCAAAAGTAGAGTGCAGGATCTGCAAACAGGTCCTGTCACGGGGTAACCCCCAAAAAAAGTATTCTTTTGGCAACTTCACATGATTCGCCATGTGGAGAGGAGGCACCCCCAGAATTTTGCCCGGGAAAGTGTCAGGGCTCTGGCACAAGAGGTTCCCAGAGATGGGGCCTCTACATCAACAGGAGGAGCAACTTCTTCTGGGAGAGAGCAATCGCAGGAGCAGGTGGCAAACATACAACCTGCATTTAACCATGGGGTCGTCAAATGCAGATACTGCAATCAACTCCTCACCTATGGGGAGCAAAGTGTCCTGCTCATGGTTCGAGCATTGGAGAACCATCGCTGCCCTTCCCACCCCTAATTTTTTTCATTTCTTTTTGCTCCTGTTGAGCAGTTTCCATTCCCTGTTTTTGTTCCTGTTCAGTTAAAAGAAGAAAACCAAAAGTTCTTTTCAGAACTACCTCCAATTCTCATCAAAGAGCTATATTCTTAAAAAAATGAAGAGTAAGTGAAATATAGTGCATTGATAATTGAAAGGAGAATGAGTAAGAAAGAACAGAAAGGTATGAGAGGTGAAAGGAAGTGAAGTAGGAGGAATGAAAGAAGGTGAGTGTTAGAAAA
Source organism: Lissotriton vulgaris (assembly GCF_964263255.1). Taxonomy (NCBI): domain Eukaryota; kingdom Metazoa; phylum Chordata; class Amphibia; order Caudata; family Salamandridae; genus Lissotriton; species Lissotriton vulgaris. The sequence goes on from NC_141700.1 coordinate 549,132,508, forward strand.
GAAAGTTATGACACAGTGAATAAACTGGAGGCCTCATTTCTGAAAAGTGACGCATCGCTACGTGAAAACAGCGATGCGTCACTTTTCTGGACGCACTCCTTATGACATTCCAGATATGTCATATTTAATATATGACTAATCAATTCGCAAGGAGTTACAGATATGTCAGTATTTCTGACGTATCTGTAAACACAAAAGTAACGCATTGCTGGAGTGCGTCACAAAAGTGACGCAACTCCAGTAATGTGTCCTTTCACATGGAAAAAGCACCATGTGAAAGGTTTCCTGTGAAGCAGGCGCAAGATTTTGACGCAACAGCATCCTAAAAAAGACGCACTGCGTCATTATTACCAAGCTTTTTGCAGGGGAACACCCCCTCTGCATGCATTATACCTGACACTATTTTTAAAAAGTGACGCATCTAGGTACATGGGTCACTTTTTAAAACTCTGCGCCACATTATATCTGCATCAGGTATAATGTATGCAGAGGGGGCAATCCCTCGCAAAAAGCTTGGTAATAACGACGTACTGAAATCTATGAGATTTCTCTGCGTCACTTTTAGGATGCTGTTGCGTCAAAATCTTGCGCCTGCCTCGCGTCACTTTCATGTTTACAGATATGTGAGTAATACTGACGTATCTGTAACTCCTTGCAACATGATTCGTCATACATTAAATATGACACATCTGGAATGTGATAAGGAGTGCGCACAGAAAAGTGACGCATCACACCAGCAGTGTAATAAAATGTGCCTCGTTGCACTATATTTAAAGGATGCAACAGCATCCTAAAAGTGACGCAGTGAAATCTCAAACATTTCACTGCGTCGCTATTACAAAGCTTTTTGCGGGGGAACACCCCCTCTGCATGCATTATACCTCACGCAGATATAATGTGGCGCTTGATTTTAAAAAGTGACCCATCTACCTAGATACGTCACTTTTTAAATATAACGCAACGAGGCACATTTTTTTACACCACTGGTGCGATGCGTCACTTTTCTGTGCGCACTCCTTATGACATTCCAAGTAACGCATTGCTGGAGTGCGTCACAAAAGTGACGCAACTCCAGTAATGTGTCCTTTCACATGGAAAAAGCACCATGTGAAAGGGCTTGCGTCAGTCTAACACCTCCTGTAAAGCAGGCACAAGATTTTGACGCAACAGCATCCTAAAAGTGACGCAGTGAAATCTCAAAGATTTCACTGCGTCGCTATTACAAAGCTTTTTGCGGGAGAACACCCCCTCTGCATGCATTATACCTGACGCTATTTTAAAAAAGTGACGCATCTAGGTACATGGGTCACTTTTTAAAACTCTGCGCCACATTATATCTGCGTCAGGTATAATGTATGCAAAGGGGGCATTCCCCCGCAAAAAGCTTGGTAATAACGACGTACTGAAATCTATAAGATTTCTCTGCGTCACTTTTAGGATGCTGTTGAGTCAAAATCTTGCACCTGCCTCGCATCACTTTTATGTTTACAGATATGTCAGAAATACTGATGTATCTGTAACTCCTTGCAACATGATTCGTCATACATTAAATATGACACATCTGGAATGTCATAAGGAGTGCGCACAGAAAAGTGACGCATCACAACAGCAGTGTAAAAAAATGTGCCTCATTGCACTATATTTAAAAAGTGACGCATCTAGATAGATGCGTCACTTTTTAAATATTGCATAACAATGCGCATTTTTTTACACCGCTGGTGCGTCACAAAAATTGACGCACAGGAGGCGCAAAACTAGCAGCGCAAGGCCTTCATAAATATGGTCCTGGATTTTCCCCGTGCTTCGCCGGTGCGCGTACCATGCGCTTCCCCCGCGCAAAACGAGAAAAAAAATAAAAAATGTAATGCCCTGCAGGACCCTATTTTAGCCCCTACATCAAACCTAGGGGGTCAGAGGGGGTCTACTCTTCCCCCTTATGGTCATTTGCCCCTTTTTTTTTCAAACCCCTTGTGTCTCGATTTTACTGAGACACAAGATGGCGGCCGCTCCAGACTGTTTAGAATGTTTACAGACACCCAAGAGCCAATCAGCTTCCTGCGCGCAAGTCGCGTGTCGCGCCTGGAGCGCACTCCGGTGCGCGCACCGGAGAGCGCCTATAGATATATATATTTTTTTGAACCTAAATTACTCAAAATCCACTGCAGCACATATCTTGAGACATAGCAAAGGCACATCGGGCTACCAGTCCCTTCAATTTTGCCAAGTTTGCTGGAAATCCATTCAGCCGTTCGGGCTAAAAGTGAAATCGACCGCCCTATGGAAATTTACATGGGGAAAACGCGTTTTGGGACCCCCCTTTTATCTCGGCACCCGCTTGACGTATCCCCCCCAAACTTTCAAGGAAGGACCCGAGCTCGACGAGGCCATTTTCAGGAAATTTTCAGGCAGATTCGTCAACCGGTGCCAAAGTTATTCCAAATAGAATTTTGAGATTTAACATTGAAAAAAATCCTAACTATAACTACCTACTGGCGACCGCCAGTAGGTAATATATATATATATATATATATATATATATATATATATGCAGCAACGACTCCGGTCATGAAAGAGGCCGTCTCACAGGGCGGTCCGTGATCAGGGCACCGGCAGCCCTGTATAATATTACCCGCAGTACTTCCCAACTCTGGAAGAATTATCACGGACACCTCGCATGGATTTGCAGGTAATTTATTCGCACATCAAACTGCACAGCAACGCGTTTCGACTTTCGTCTTGGTCACGCTAAGAAGCATTACAGTTTGCACATTCAAATACACTTAGTTACTAAACATAAACAAAGGACTTAACCACAGTGTGAAATTACACTAGTGAGATAAAACAAGTGATGTGTAGTGGTGCCGCCATTTTGACCTAGTCAATATCGTCAGTGAATTCAATTTGTAAAGTACCACACATGCCTGTAATACATCTCTATTAATCACCATAGAGTAAATTCGGCTAATATTGTAATACAAGGTGTACTTATATCATTTGTAGTTCGAATTCGAGAAACGTACATCTCGCCCAAGTGGGCTAGCTCATGATCAAACAATAAATCTAAGGCATTCAGCCCAAGTGGGCTAGCGTTTCCAATACATGATCCATATAGGTAATCAATACATACAAGATAACACCTCGTTTTGTGGTCATGTTAGTCCCATTACTCACTGTTTAACTGGGTCAAAGAGAAAAAGGGAAAAGTCCCACCCCAGTGGGCATGATTTATCAGAGGTACTTCACGGTGTGAGCTTACAAATAGTCTTGTGTCAGATAAGGTCCAAAGGCGAAGACCACCTTCACCATATAATGTGCCACAACCTAAAAATAAAACAAAATACTAAAATCAACTAATTGTATCACAGGTACACTAATGAATTTAAAATTTAAACGGCAGCAGATATATATACACAGCATAAATATACATATGTACATGTAAACTACATCCCAGGAATCTATGTACATAACATAATTTGTGTATCACAACCACAACTTGAGATCTCTATTTTCATATCAAAGGAGATAATTTAGTGCAGGTGAATGGCTAGCTCTTCATTGGAATTAAGTCCCTGCGGGATCATAGTTTCTAGGTCGATGATGTATTTGGACTCTAGTTTGCGCAGAGCAAGTTTGCGATTACCTCCGCGCGTACTAATCGGAACGTCATCAATGACCACCATTCTCAGCAATTTCTCATCTTGGAAATGTTGTTCATAGAAGTGTATGGCAACTGGATACTGTCTGTTATTGTGCCGAATGGCCCTTATATGTTCAAGGACCCGTTTTTTGGCACAGTGAATTGTACTGCCAATATATGCCTTATTGCATGGACATAACCCTGTGTCCTTTGTCGCTTCCTACTACCACTGTGTTGTGTATTTTAACCATGAAAAAATGGTGGTGAAACATCGTGAAAAAGGGAACTTGACTCCCGAAACGCGTTGATGTTAAACTTGTCCTTAAAATAAACTGAGTATGTTTTCCTACCTTGGAGTGGCAGATGATTTCCTGTTGTCTTGACATGGGTAATCTTATATTATATTATATATATATATATATATATATATATATATATATATATATATATATATATATATATTACCTACTGGCGGTCGCCAGTAGGTATATATAGTTAGGATTTTTTCCCTATGGGATTTCTGAAAATTCTATGTCTAATAACTTTGGCGTTTGTGGACGGAATCGGCTGAAATTTTCAGGAAAATGGCACATTTTGTTTCTGAGCAGCCCCTGAAAATTTGGGGGGGTTTCGTCAAGGGGGGGCTGAGAAAAAAGGGGGGTCCCAAAACGCGTTTTTCCCATGTTAATTTCCATAGGGCGGTTGGCCTCACTTTTAGCTCGAACGGCTGAATGGATTTGCACGAAACTTGGCAAAATTGTAGGGACTGTTAGCCCGATGTGCCTTTGCTAGGTCTCAATATATGTGCTTCAGTGGATTTTGAGAAATTAACGTTTAAATCAAGATATATATCTGTAACAGCGCTCCGGGCAGCGATCCGGTTCGCGTACTTTTCGCTTATCAGAACTTTGCGATGCGAAGCTGATTGGCTCTCCGGTGTCTGTCAACATTCTAAACAGTCCGGTGCGGCCGCCATCTTGTCTCTCGGTAGGATCGAGAGATAAGAGGAGGCCAAAACAAAGGGGGAAATTTCGATAAGGGGGCCTAGTAGATCCTCCCTGACCCCCTAGGTTTTATGTGGAGGTTGTAAAAGGTTTCTGCAGGGGAAAAAAAAAAAAAAAAAAAACATTATTTATGCGTGGTGAGCTCCTAGTACGCGAACCGGGTAGCGCTCTGGGCAGCGTACTATAAGGATAAAAGAATGATAGATTTTTTTAATACTGTATGTTAAATATTTGTTGTTTTTGTTGGTTTTTTTTTGTTTTCTTTATTTATTTATTTTTTTTATTATGATTGTGTTTCATACTTTATTAAATTTTCTAACATTTCATTGTCAGAAATGTCATAATTTATTATAGGGTGTAATTGTTTTTCATTTTGAAGCAGGTTGTCTACTGCTTCAACACATTGTAGAAGTTCGTGGTCTCTACTGTCATCCATAAAGTCATCAAGTTTGTCTTGGCTGCTCTCCTTCAGTTCAATCGAAAATGAAACTTGTTGTTCGCCTTCCATTTTGCCTGAAATTTTGAATAAAAAAATATATATTAGTAGAGATTGGGCACTGTTGGGATTAATTTTAGATAGGTAGTTTTTATCAGTGAATTTTTCTTTTGGCAGTGTATAGTATCAGAGTGGAAATAGGACTATAAAAAAGTGTATGTAATTTAACGAAGAGAAGCCTAACTCCATTCCTAACTATAACAGAGAAGTCTATCTAAATCCATAACTACTACAGAGGGATAGTGTATATGTATCAGAAAAAGTCTACCATATCAAGTTATAGTGTTCAATATACATCATTTTTAAAAATAACAACTTACCTTCAGAAACAAGTTGAAGTCTTAGGTAAGTATTGAAATGTGATGTACAACAAGAAGTAGCAGTCAAAATGGCTGTGTTTTCTTCTCTTCCTTTATATATATTCAGGTATATAACCAATCAAATATCAGGTAATAAAAGTAGAAAATGAAAGTAAGATTTTTATTGGTTGTCAATTCCAACACTTCAGATGTGTTTTGTGAAGTAATTTACCTCAAGGTATTTAGAGAGGTCTACAGGCTTAATGGCTAAATGGAATTTCAATCAAATTTGTGAAAATGAAAGGGATTGTTATGTAGTATGAGTTAATCTATATTTGGTGAGAGTGTCTCCAGTCCTTTTTCTTTGAATTACTTTCCCACCTTTTCTTTGGGCCGCTTCCCGGGAAGCAGTTTAGTCCGCGAACTAGAAGCGTAACGGGAGTCCACCATTTTGTGTTTCGGTCGAATTAACATATAAAATGGAGGTTAAATAATGTTCAGAAAGGGTAGAAGGGGACACGGTACAAGTATTTTGACCCCCCAGGTTTTCTGAGGGTGGCTGAGGAGGACCATATGTGCGGAGAAAAAACATTTTTAAAATAATTTTGGGTGGTTAGCTTCCAGTTCGCGTACCGGGTAGCGCTCTTTGAGCGTAGTTTGTTGAAAATTACAGAAATAAGTTAGAGAAAAGTATTAATTGTGAGTGATCAGATGAAGGGTAGCTCTGAGAAGAGCTTTTGGGTTTATGTTCCATTTAGGTACTTATAAGTAGGTACCAATGCACAGTCTTAAATTCAGAATGAAAATTCTGTTGCCCTCATCTGAGAAGTGAACTCCATCTCCTCTGTAGATATCTTGCATGTAGTAACGCAAGTTATTATTGTACAGGGAGCCCATTCCATGGTCTCTCATGAAAGCTGAAACAGATTTGTTTACATGCTTCCTCGCTTTCTCAATTTGTGGACCAAATTGGTTGGACCACCTCCATTTCTGTCTTTGGCATATATTGGAATATACCAAGGCAGTTTGAGGAAAAAGTGCCATTAATTGCTCAAAGGTGTCCTTTAAAAGCATTTCCAGACCAACCCCAGTCATAGTGCCTAAATCATTTCCTCCACAGTGCACTATTAAGAGGTCAGGTTTTGGCAAATGCATAAAGGTTTTCACCAATGGTATCAATTGGTGACATTTTAATCCTCTTTGGCCCAACCATTTAATTTCCACATCCTGTAAATTGAGGTTGTGTAAATTTCTGTTGTCAGCATACCTTTGAGCCCAGTGGATGTAACTATGTCCAACAATCCAGACGTTAAACATGGTGGGAGAAGGTTGTGCTGCAGTCAGATGAAGTGTGGTAATGAAAGGGCAGTTGAAACAGTAGGAGTTTGTAAAGAAAAAAAACTGTGGATTTCCAATGCTAATTATTCATTAGCAGTGATTGGCGCATTTCCATTTCTGAAAACAGAAAGTTAGGGTGCATGGATGTGTTCTTGAAACATGTAATTTCAATGGTCAAGGAAGAAACTTTTAATGAAAGATTGCACTGGATACGCAGGTGCACTGAGAGTTCAGAGTTCAATTGAAACATTGTTGTGTGAACTTGCAAACATGAGAGGTCTTTCAGGAGGTCGTTGCTAAGCAAAAAAAAGGCAGAGAGGGCAGAGGGGGGGAAGGGTTTTGATTTGAAAAAAGTGAGGGAAGAGTTATGATTGGCTAATATGAGAGATATGTGAAATGAATATCTGTATTTCTGTGCTTTCAATAGCTGCAGCCTCTGGAGTGCATCCTTTTTCTTCTGCTGAAGACAATTTGGTGTATTTCTGAGACTGTTTTCAAAACTCAAAAAGTATTTGCTAAGGTGAGAAAAGATTTATTTATTTTAGATATAGAATAGAATGATTTAAGGAGAAAATGATGAAGAAAGCTGTGTTTTTAAAACTGTGGCTTTGTCTATAGTGATATAGAAATAGATTTTGTTACTTTGAGAAATTGTATTTGCATATTCGGTGTAGGATTCTGGCATGTAGTAACTCAAGGTATTGTTGTATATGAAGCGCATTCCATGGTCTTTTATGTAAGCTGAAACAGATATGTTGTTTTTAAAAACCATTTTGAAAACAATTAAATTTTGGATATGTACTGTTAGAGTTTCATAGGTTGTTTTGGGTCATATTTATAAGGCATTTGAGTGTCTTTGATGATATTTTTTCATTTTTAAATGGAAAGCATTCCTCATGGGGCAACTGTCTTGTAAATACGTTCTCACCTGCGCTTGGCAAATTTAGATTTTGATTATGGGAGTTACATAGCCATGTTAATAATGTCGGAAAAATGGTGCTAGGGTATTCCAGAAAACGCTTTCGTGTGTCTCAAGGACATTTTCAGTCATTTCCTCTTGAATGCAGGTATACAATTGATTTATATGCTGTGTTTAAAAACGATTCTTTTCTATGATGATATGTTTTCTCTTTTAAATGGAAAGCGTTCCTCATGGGGCTCTGAGCAGTATTTAGTCATGTTATTCAATGGGTGGTGGATAACATGGCTAAGAGCATTTGCTGAATAATGCATGAATATCGTTGACTTTTCAGCGTTATTCATGCATTGCGACCGTTTTTTTTCGCATTTGCGAGCAGTTCTTAGCCATGTTATCCAATAGGAGGTGGATAACATGGCTAAGAGCATTTGCAGGATAATGCATGAATATCGCTGACTTTTCAGCGTGATATTCATGCATTGCTACCGCTTTTTATCGCTAAGGAGAAAATGATGAAGAAAGCTGTGTTTTTAAATTGTGGCTTTGTCTGTAGTGATATAGAAATAGATTTTAGTGTACAGGTTTGATAATATTTCCCTACATTCGCAGGGCTAGGTGATAGGCTGAGACCAGCCTGGCATGTAAAATGGCTGCCGTGCACGACAAAATTGTGGCATTGTAAAAAAGGCAAATTGGCGCAGACATTGTGTCTCAATAAGGATTCATTTATAACAATGTGGTATTTTATCAAGCCTGTGCGCTTCAATTATCGCCGCTTTATCAGCCGAAAACGACCGATAAAGCGGCGATAATGGGCTTGATAATATGCTCTATGGATTTCCAATCGAAGTACATGCTAGATGTGAAGACATCTAAAATGGGCTTCGATTGGAATTTCACAGAGTATATTATCAAGCCCATTGTCGCCGCTTTATCGGCGATAATTTTAGCGCACATGCTTGATAATATATCTCAAAAGATTTTATCGTACTGAGAAATTGGTGGTCAACAGTTCCTGATTTCCTTCGAATCGAACGTTAACAGACGTCACGCAGCAAAAATTTAAAAAAAGCTCACGCACAGCCGCTGGAACACATGTATCAACATATATGAGACTCCTCAGCCACTCTCATAAAATATAAGGAAATAGGATACGTCTCCCGCACCTCCTTATTCCTAGTAATTTAATTAAAACGACGCACAAAATGGCGTATTCTCGTGCAGTTTGCGGACCAGTTCGGTGTTTGGGAAGCGGTTCTATCGTGAAAAATATATATTTTTTTATTTTCCTCAGGGGACCCTTTAAAAAATTCCAACAACATTCCTAGGGGGTCAACTGGGGTATACTTTGCCCCATTTTATTAAATTTCCCCTTCGTTTTTCACCTTTTCTTCTCTCTCGATCCTACCGAGAGATAAGATGGCGGCCGCTCCGGACTGTTTAGAATGTTGACAGACACTGGGGACCCAAGCAGCTTTGCATTGCTAAGTTCCTTTTCGCAGGTGGGAGCGTATTTACAAGAAACTTGCACCATGAAGAACGCTTTCCATTTAAAAAAGAAAAATAACATCATACTCAGTCATATGCCTTGATTTGCTATGTTAAATAATAAGAAGGGCATTAAGTTTTTGATGACTGTTATTCATTTACTGTTTGGTAATAGTGGTTATTAACATTTTTTATTATATTTTTCAACAGATTCAACTGCAGATTCTTTCATAGTTTGGAAAATGCCTACCAAAAATAGAATTATAAAGGCTCGAAAACGTCAAAGACAGCACGGTGATGTTTTATTGCAGCAGTCCTCTTCCCTAAATACTTATCAAAACACCAAGAAAGCTCCGGGTAAGAGCACCAAGTCTTTCTTAAAAAATATTTGTAGTAAAAAAAGTATTTCTCGCCCAAATGTTTCAGTTCAGAAAAAGAAGAGTAATTTAAATGGAAAGAAAAGACCCATGAAAAATGTTACTGGTAGAGGAAGAGATAACTCTGTGCATGATAGTAGAAGGAAAGAACAGTTTAGGGACATTCGACAACGAATGTTCCGTAATCGGATAATAGTTAATTTATTAAGAAATATTAAGAAATGCAAACAGAAAGCGGCATTTTATAAGAAGAAGAAAAATGTCGAGAAAATTATTGATCATGCTTTTGAAATTAAGCGAAAGTTGTTTATTTTGGTAATCAATAGAATTAGGAAACTAAGCAAGGTAATTTCTGATTTTAAAACAAACAGTAGATGGAAGAGAGTAGTAAATCGTAGCAACTTTTGTGAAGTTTTTTCCGGAGAATGGATGCATAGTTCAAGTTCTGAGGCATTTTTTAATGAGGAGAGTTATTTTCAGGATAATGATTTGGTGCATGCAGTTGACATCAGTGGTCGAGCTTATGAAGTGAAGGATGGTTGTCCAGTTGAAAAAGAAAAACTTGTGACAACAGAGACAGAAGAGGCGCTAAGTGATGAGGTTTTAGGAAGACGTCCTAAGGCTCCTGTGTACATTTGGAAGTGTAGTTCTATTTGCAGTGTGCAACAGGTTTCCATCAATTTGCTTTGTGATTTTATACGGACATTTAATAAGAAAAGTTTGAAGCAGAAAATGAAGTTGTTGCAAGATTTAGATCCTTGCAGAGTGAGACAAATAACAGGTTTGCGTGGTCATTCACTGGCTTGTCTTTCCAGGAGAGTATGCCAGAGTGTTTTTCATCATTTCAGGATGCTAGCAGTGCATCATAATAAAGTGAGAAAATTAGTGAGAATGTTGTATTATGCAAAGAGTCCAGCAATTATGCTTAAACAATTATGTGCTGCTCTTTTGCATGGTTCTGAAATAGATGTGAAGAATATTTGTGAAGAAATTGAGTTTTGTTACTTTAGTAGTAAAGATGAGAATGTTCAAATTGACCCTGAAGTAGAGAGTAATGTGGAAGATAATGTACAGGTTTACAGTACAGATAATTTTCAGAAGGAAATTGCCACGTTTCAGATGAAATCAAGTGAGAGGCCTAATTTCACTTGTGTTTGTTGTCGACGTACTTATTATAAGAATCAGACTAAGGTAGTGGATTTATATGCAAAAAGTGAAAGGGAAATAAATAGTGAATGGAAGGATTTTGCCACATACTTGATGGTAGAAAATTATTTTGATTTGGGATCGGATCAACGTGTGTGTACTTATTGTTGTAATAAATTAAACCAAAACCAGATGCCTGCTAGGGCAGTTCATAATAATCTTGAATTGGTTGAGATTCCTTCTGAATTGAAGGATTTAAATACTTATGAATCTATTTTGATTCAAAGTATTCATCCCTTTCAGGCTATTGTAAGAATGGAACCAAAGACAGGGAAGTTGCCTCCAGCAGATTTACAGAGAGGATTAAAGGGAAGAGTTGTTTATTTGCCTTTAGATTTGAATAAAAACATTAACACAATTGGAGTAGAAGAAGTGGAAGAGGAACCTCTGGTTATCTTGGTTAATGGGGTTCCGACAAAGAATAAGAAAATATGGCAAGATTTAGTGGATGTTAGGAAAGTCAAAAAGGCAACAGTGTATTTGAAGAAAAATAATAAGTATTATAAGAATGTGTATGTTGCAGAAGAGGAAGTAAGTGATGAAGAGGATAGCGATTTGTGTGCTGGGCAAATTGAGAAAGTAGAGGCCTCTAAAAGTGAAGAAATATATGAACATTATAGTGTTCATCCATTACATTCCAAGGAAGTCATGGTTAATGCAATTGAGTTGTTTCAAATGAAACAAGCCAAAGGGAGTCCCATTAGTGTTTGGGAGGAAAGTTTGGAAGCTCGGTGTTTCCCACAGCTATTTCCCACAGGTCGAGGAGGAAGATATGATGAGCGATCTCATCAAATTCCTGCGTCTGAATACCGGACTTTACGATTGTATGGAGAAGATCCTAGGTTTCGTCAATGCATTCCCTATTTGTTTCATCTCCTGTTTGAAAGCGATCTGTCTGGACTGTCATATGCAGTGAACCACATCTTGAAAAGTGGTATACAGATGCGAAATATCTCGACAAGAGACTTTATGCATAAAGTTAATGTCCAAGATAGTATTTTGGATTCTCACTTAATTAATCTCATGGCGTGTCAGCGTGGTACTAATGAGTATTGGTATCGTCGTCATGGTGATTTAAAATGTATGCTGAGGAACTTAGGAACTCCGACATGGTTCCTCACTCTGAGCTGTGCCGAGTATGGCTGGGAAGACTTACTTGAATTTCTACGAGAAGCAAATGGAAATATTGAAAACATTGAATTCAAGACACCTGGAGAACTGTATTCTTTGGATCCTGTGAATGTATGCAGGTACTTCAATCATAAATTTGAAGCTATGATGTCTTTCATCACAAATAAGAAGAATCCACCTCTTGGAGAGGTGTTGGATTTCTTTTGGAGAAAGGAGTACCAAGCAAGAGGTGCTCCTCATATACATATGTTGTTGTGGATCAAGGATGCTCCTAAATTTGGAACAGATCCCGATGACTTAGTGATGAATTTCATAGAACAGTATTCTACGTGTGCTGTTCCAAATGCAACGGAGAAGAAAAGCCTAAGAGAACAAGTTCTACGTTTCCAAAGCCATCGTTGTGGAAAGTACTGTCGTCGTAAATTCAGAAACAAGGACAAGTTCTACACCAAATGTCGTTTCAACTTTCCACGGCCGGTGATTTCTAAAGGAAAAGTGAACAGTTTGATGTCTTCACTACGACATAATGTGACGAGGAAATCACCCAAAAATACATACAATTTGAAAAGGAACGAAGAGTCCAAGTACATCAATGACTACAACCCAGTGATTTTGTCCATGTGGAATGCTAACATGGATATACAGTTTGTGGGTGACAACTGCATGGCTGTGGCTCGGTATGTGACATCTTACATCACCAAAAAAGAAAAGACAGAACTGAAGGATATGTGGGAGGACATATCCCATGAAAAGAGCCCCAGCAAGAAGTTGTATAGTTTCAGTCTGAAGATGTTGTCGCATCGAGAAATCGGAGCTTACGAATGTTCAGATCGATTGTCTTCAGCAAGTCTCTATGCCAAATCTAGGAGTATCGTTTGGGCGAGTCTTGGTCTTGCTGCAACGCGAAATCGAGTTCTAAAACCTGTCCGGGAAATTGAGTATTTGGCGGAAAAGGAGCCAAACAGTACCGACATTTTGAAGACCAACATGTTGGATACATATTATCCAAATCGAAGCAGTCACCTTGAGAATGTTTGTCTATATGAGGTTCTCCAAAATTATATATTCAAGAGGAACATCAAAGAAGATATTGAGAAAGGAGTGTATGCTGTAATTGGAAGTGAGGGATGCCTGGTCAAGCAAAGAAAATGCCAATTAGTAAACCATCGAAAATTGAGTGGTGAATCTCCAGAAAGAAAGGAGTTTTTCTATTTAGCACTTTTGCAACTTTTCAAGCCTTGGCGTGCAGAAGAGGAACTGCTTGGAGATTTCCTCTGTTACGAAGACTCTTTTAATGCAGCCAAGGAGTCCATAGAATGTCCTGCTTTTCCTAAATATCAAGAAATGCTAACTTTGGAAATTGAGCAGGAAGCAACGATTGCAGCCGAGATTGCCAGACACAGTTCTCAGGACAGTCAGAGTTCTGTTTCATTGAGTCAAGATCCACTTGGAGGACCTATTATCGAAAATGAAGCTGCCACTGCTATGAATGAAGTGGAAAGAGCCATGGCACATGCTCAGGAGGATTCAGTTAACTTAGAAGACTTGGAAAAACAACTCAACGTTGAGCAGAGGAAAATATATGATGAAGTTACCAAGGAAATTGAGCACGGATTAAGTCATGAGAAGAAAGAGTGCTCATGTACGTCGTTGAAGCCTGTCCGACTGTACGTGAGTGGAGAAGCGGGAACTGGAAAGAGTTTCCTTATTAAAGCAATTTCTTGTTATTTGCAGGAAAGGACTAAGTCATCGCTGTCTTGTGTTGTCACCGCTCCTACTGGACTGGCAGCACATAACATTAAAGGTATTACTTTGCATCGTCTACTGATGCTGCCGGTGGAGCATGACAACAAATTACAATACAACAAGTTATCTGGGGATGCTTGCTGTGAAGTTTCAAGAGTCTTGAGGAAAATGAAACTACTTATCATTGACGAAGTAAGCATGGTTTCCAATGTCATGCTTGCCTTTGTGCATTTGAGAATGCAAGAAGTACTTAAAACTGAATATGATGTGTTATTTGGTGGCAAACACATCATTGTTTTCGGAGATCTTCTGCAGCTGACACCAGTAAAAGGTCAACCTGTGTTCAAAATACTCACACATGAAGATACCAGGAAGTGCCTAGGGAGCATTGGCAACGTCAATATATGGTTAAACTTCAATTATGCAGAACTGCATGAAAATATGCGTCAGGCAAAGGATGAAGATTACAAGAATATTCTACAAGATATTAGAAATGGAAAAGTGACCGAGCATGGGAGAGAAGCTTTAAATGCACGATTACTGTCAAATTTATATCCCAAACAAGAGATTGAGCCTGAGAATATTTTTCAGAAAATTACTGAGAAGAAGTCCGGGATATGTCTCATGCCAACTCTTGCAGAATGTGCCATCTTCAACAATAAAATGTTGAATTTAGAAAAGCAAGAGATTGTGAAACTTGAAGCTATCGACAAATTAGAGCACATGGGATCAACAATTATTTTGTCAGACAATTTGAAATCAAAATTGGATTCATTAGAGAAGACTATATCTAAAACAGCGGGTTTTGAAAAGACTTTGAATGTGTGTTTAAATTGCCGAATCATTTTGAGAAGGAATTTACATGTAGAAAGAGGTCTAGTAAATGGATCAATGGGTAATGTTGTTGATTTGGAGAAATACAAAAATAGAGATGGAATCGAATTTTTAAGAATTAAATTTGATGGCATTGAGGAAGTACAGCAAATTGGTCGTTGTTCTGCTAGGTTTTTGCTTGTTAAAGACTTATATGTTCGCCGTAAACAGTTTCCTGTTTGCTTGGCATATGCGGTGACAATCCATAAATCGCAAGGTTTAAGTGTAGACTGTGCATTGGTGAATATTGGCAGTTCTGTGTTCAAGGAGGGTATGGCATATGTGGCATTGTCACGAGTTAGAACTTTATCGGGATTGTACTTGATTGACTGTGATGTCACAAACATTTGTGCGGATCTAGATTGTGTTAAGGAATACAATAGGTTAAGAAGAGAGTATGCGCCACATTTGCCTCAATATCCTTTGTTTGAGAAACGTGTGGTAGGCCAGAAACGTAGAAATATCAGTAATAGTAGGGAGGTTGTTGCAAAAAGACTAAAAGTCAATGAACCGAAAGTTGTTAGCAGAAAGAAAGTGGATTCTGTTGAAGATGTTGTCGGTTTTAAATTTGAAAACAGTTCTGGTGTCAACTGCTATGCAAATGTAGTGGTTAATGTTCTCTTTTCACTAGAGAGTTTAAAAGAACAGATTGTGTTCAATTCGGAACAAAGTTTATGCTGCTTGTTGAATTCTGTGTTAGAGAAATGTAGCACTGATCGAACAAAAGTAGAAAGTGTGTCTGAAGTTCGTTATCTGTTAGATGAATGTTCAGGTCAAACAGACTTCTCTGAAAATAATCAGCAAGATTGTCAGGAGTTTTTAATGTATATGCTTGATGTATTGCAAGATGAGGGTGTAGATGTAGATCACCTGTTTGGGCTTTCTTATCAATGGCAGCATGACTGCGAGAACTGTATGGTATCAAGTACTACTAGTGTAGACTCAGAAAGATTTATATATTTAACTTTGCCAGACAGTAAATCAGTCTCCTTTAATAAGCTAGTAAATGCAGCGGATCACAACATGGAGTGTAGCCAATGTAAATGTGATATGATGTCAACATTATTTATACGTAGATATAGCCAGTATGTCATTTTAATGATCCAACGATGTAGGCCTGATGGATCAAAATTGTCAACTTTAATAAAAAATTTTGTGGCTTCTCAGCTGTCAATATCAGGGAGGACTTTTGTAACTGTAGCAATTATCTATCATGAAGGTCCATCAACAACATCAGGACATTATACAGCTTACTTAAAGTCTGGAAACGGCTGGTCATTCTGTAATGATTCCGTTGTAACTTTCAAAAAAAAATTGCCGTTTGACCTTAAAAATTCTTACCTGGTGTTTTTAAAACCAAAATTTTAAGTAGAGGGAATGTAAGTCTGCAATGCTGTCTAGATTAAAAATCCAACTATATAAACCTGATGCAAGTAGGTCTGCTTCATAGTAAGCAGTATCAGTGTCATAGGAAAAGGAGAACATGAGTGACAAAGAAGAGTAAGATATTAGTAGTCCAGGATTGTGAAAATAATCTCAAATATTTTATTTTTGAAAGTTGCGTAAATAGAAAATGTCGGGATTTGATTGGAAGAAATATAAGACTTGCGAATCGCGGCAACATGATTTGGCCTAGTGGAAACATGTGATAGAATGAGAGAAGTTTTTTTTTCTATGTAACATATTTTACGTATCGATGGAGGTTTTCTTTCAGAAAGTGGCGGGCTGAAAATATTTATAGCACAACAGAGTGGATGCTGTTTATAGGAGATCATTCGACGTCATTGAAAGTAAGTCAATTTTAAGGAGTTTTGAAATCAGATTTCTTAGGTTGTATGGGTTTTTTAAACACAGTCATTTTGATTGTGTTTTTTTTTCCCCGCTGTTATATGATGAATACCTTCAAGTCACTGATTTAAGTGAAATTTGATACATTCTGAGAACAGCAAAAATAAACCATTTAACATGTATAATTAATGTTATGGTTTTTGTACTTATGATATACATTTAGAAATGTGAGGTACATATGGGTAAGCTGAGTCTTCTGTAAGTGTCAATTTTAATGCTTACAGTGCTGTACTTCTGGGTACTGTTTTTTTTAAAAAAAAGAAAAGAGGCCTCACCTCAAAGAAAGCTCTTGAAAGCACACATCTTATTTGCATCCTAAAATAATCATTTTAAATGTTAGACACAATTTTATGATGGTTTCACATCTCTTTTGCGCTGTTATGGCATCACTATTGTGAGACATAAGCAATGCAAAAGAAGCATCATATTTCAAAATAGGCCTCATTTCATCAGCATGAAGATACTGTTTGTTGAAAATAAATATATTTAGGATTGTGTAGGGGTCGTAGAGAAGTAGAGGTTTATATAAGTGTCAAAGTTGTTTAAAAAGTGTTTCTTCTTGAACCTTTTCCCTTCTTTTTTCTAATTTTTAAATACATGTTTTAATATTTTTGGAAATGTTTGTTCTCTCTTTTACAGATTGAATGTATGAAAAATTTTCGTTAAAAATTAACAAGAATTATAAGGTAAATGTTTTCTACTTTTTTAACCTGCATTCCACTGCTGATGATGTCACTGACTATGTTATGAATGATGTAATAATTGGGCATATCTGTTATCTCGTTAAAAAAACGAACAGTAAGTTTAAGGATAGGAAACAGACAGTTATGTTACAAAAAAGACAGCTATAGGACGTAAACAAAAAAAACTGTTACTCGCAATCCACTGCTGATGATGTCACTGACTATGTGAAAAATAGTGTAATATATGACATGATCAGAAGTGAATTGCGGGTCACAGTATCTTTTCTTTACTCCCTATAGCTATCTTTATAGTAACATAGCTGTCTGTTTTCTTTCCTTATACTTACTGTTCCCTTTTTTTAAAAAAAAATTTTTGGTGCGCTCAAAGTTCGCGTACCGGATAGCGAACTGGGAGTGAACTAATAGAAATAGAGCTTGGCAGAGTTCAAAGAATTCTACCAATTTTTTTTAATAATGGGGAGGTAGTTCTGAAAAGAACTTTTTTTTTGTTTTTGTTGTTTTAAATTTTTTTTATTAGTTTTCTGAACATTTTTTATATTTTTTTGTTTTTTTCTGAACATTTTGTATTTTTTTTTATTTTTTGGGGGGAGGGGGGGAAACAAAAATGATTCATCGAAGAGGGCTCAACAGGAGCAACAAAAAAAAAGAAGAATTTATTTTTGGGGGCGTTTTGGACATACATGATTTTTGATGGCTCTAATGATAAGAGTTATACTACTTTCGCGGTAGCATAATGTTTGATTGCACCTCATACAAACTTGTTTGACTTCCCCCATGTCCATTTGAATATTTGGGATCAGCTCCCTTGCTTCAGGTCCCGTAACTTCTGGCACAACCGATCTTCTGGCTATTGCTGGTGAATTCTGTTGTTCGTCTCGAAGCTGAGCTGCACTGTAGTTATTTGGGTGCCACCTGCTCATGTGTCTGTGCATAGTGAAATTCCCATAACTATATTTTTTATCCGTGCCTCTAGAAAGACGTTCGTCACAGATTCGGCAAAAGACATACCTGGCGTTCACTTTCTTTTGCCCTGGTGGAAATTTGAAAAATTGCCAAATGAAATTTTCCTTCCTGTTGTATCTCCTGGGCTCCTCAGGCAAATATTCAGACTCTTCCTCCTCTTCCCGCTCTTCCTCTTCTTGAAAGATTGGTTGAGTTGGTGGTCCTTTCTTTCCATGAGGAGGTGGAGGTGGTGGTGGGGGAACACTACCAGAAGCTACAACAGAAGCCATTTCCCTGGATTGTACAAAGGTCTTTCTCTCATCAAGATGAAAGTCAGAGTGAGGAAAGAAGGAGGGGTTTTCATCATTTGGGAAAAGCCAAAGTTCTAAACCAATGAAAAGTGTTAATTTTAGATCACATGACCTAGTATTACATCATTAGGAAACCAAAAGTGAAATGAACTAATGAAAAGTGTTATTATCGAGTCACATGACCTGCTGTCTTTACGTTTCGCGCTTTGCGCCGCTATCCAATCCGCTTTCGAGTCCGCTAACTTGGCGCGTCGGATAACGTATTACGCGACAACGCAAAACGTCATGATAACGCAACAGTCACGCTTAAGGAGCGATTACCGGCTCGCGCACCAAGTCGCGGCTTTGAATTCAGCTAACGGGAAGCTGACCAGTTCGCGGACTAGGAGCGGAACAATTTTTTTAAAAAAAAAATTGTATAAAAAAAATGTACAATATATTTTATGATTTAAAGAAAAATACATTTTACAGATAGAAATATTAGCTTTCAAAAAACCATTGAAATTCAATGAAAAAACCATAGGTTATACTCCATATATAGTTAGGAATTAGCATTTACAAAACCTTATTTTACTTGCATAAAACCATTGAAATTCCATATATAGTTAGATGCGCTAACTATATATCACGCACCCGCAATCCACTGCTGATGATGTCACATATTACATCATTCATGACATGGTCAGTGACATCACTGATGACATCACTGATGACAACATCCAGTGACTGTATGTTTCTGTAAAGTTAAAATATGTCTTACATATTGAAGAATGAGTGGATGTATAAGTGTCTGGATGAAGGATTTAGTAGGTGCATGACTGACTGTATGAGTGAGTGATTAAATGTGTCTCACTAAGTGCATGGGTTAGTGACTAAACTGTCTTAATTTGTGCATCATTATGTCTGTTGTTCTGTAAACTGTTGCATGTGTTGATGAGTAGCTATATGAGTAACTATATGGGTTATTGATTGGTTGCCCAAGTATTTGTATGGGAGACTGAGTGTGTGTGTGGGTGGCTGGGAGGTGTATGACTCTGTGCATAGATGTGTGAGCAGTTGATTCACTAGATGTATGGTTTCAAAAGTGCATGTGGAAACAGCTGTATGGGCGGTTGACTGTGTGCATGAGTGTATTGGTGAGTGAATGGATATCTCAGTGCTACATGTCAAAGTAAGTATATATGTAAAACACAGTACATGTGAGAGTTGACATATATAAATAACTGTGCATAAGAGCCAGTGAATGTGTGAGTGGCTGTATGGATCATTGTGAACTTGTATCAGGGATTGTATAAGAGAGTAAATATGTGTTAGTATATGTTTGAATAAGTAAAGTTTGTATAACTGTATAGTTGAGGAAATGGAGGTGTGATTGATTCTTTGCATGACTGACTAGGTGTGTGAGTAACTCCATGGATGAGTGACAGTCTGTGAGTGTCTGTTTACACTGATTGTATCTAAGGTTATATTAGAGTCTGAAGAGGTTCATCGTATTATCACATGAATGATATCATCAGTGATGTGATCAGTAATGTCAAATGAGATGTCATCAGTGATGTCATCAGTGATGTCATTTGAGATGTCATCAGTGATGTCATTTGAGATGTCATCAGTGATGTCATCAGTGATGTCACTGACCATGTCATGAATGATGTAATATGTGACATCATCAGCAGTGGATTGCGGGTGCGCGATATATAGTTAGCGCATCTAACTATATATGGAATTTCAATGGTTTTATGCGAGTAAAATAAGGTTTTGTAAATGCTAATTCCTAACTATATATGGAGTATAACCTATGGTTTTTTCATTGAATATATATATATATATATTACCTACTGGCTATCGCCAGTAGGTATATATAGTTAGGATTAATTCCCTATGGGATTTTTGAAAATTCTATGTCTAATAACTTTGGCGTTTGAGGACGGAATCGGCTGAAATTTTCAGGAAAATGGCACATTTTGTTTCTGAGCAGCCCCTGAAAATTTGGTGGAGTTTCGTCAAGGGGGGGGCTGAGAAAAAAGGGGGGTCCCAAAACGCGTTTTTCCCATTCATTTTTCCATAGGGCGGTTGGACTCACTTTTAGCTCGAACGGCTGAATGGATTTGCACGAAACTTGGCAAAATTGTAGGGACTGTTAGCCCGATGTGCCTTTGCTAGGTCTCAATATATGTGCTCCAGTAGTTTTTGAGAAATTAACGTTCAAAACAAGATATATATCTGTAACAGCGCTCCGGGCAGCGATCCGGTCCGCTTACTTTTCGCGAAACGGAACTTTGCGCGCAGAAAGCTGATTGGCTCTCCGGTGTCTGTCAACATTCTAAACAGTCCGGAGCGGCCGCCATCTTATCTCTCGGTAGGATCGAGAGAGAAGAGGTGAAAAACGAAGGGGGAATTTATTGAAAGGGTGCAAGGTATACCCCTCTTGACCCCTTAGGATTGTTGTTGGGGTTATTAAAGGGTCCCGTGGGGAAAATAAAAAAAAAATTATTTTTCACGGTAGAAGCGTTTCCCGGGCCGCGAACTGGGCCGCAAACTGGTAGAGAAACGGGAATTCGCCATTTTGTGCTTCGTTTTAATTGTTTAGAGACAAAAATTATCGCCGCACATCGGCCACAATGCATGAATATCGTTGAAAAGTCAGCGATATTCATGCATTATCCAGCAAATGCTCTTAGCCATGTTATCCACCTTCCATTGGATAACAGAAAGCTGATTGGCTCTCCGGTGTCTGTCAACATTCTAAATAGTCCGGAGCGGCCGCCATCTTATCTCTCGGTAGGATCGAGAGAGAAGGAGAGGTGAAAAACGAAGGGGGAATTTATTGAAAGGGGGCAAGGTATACCCCTCTTGACCCCCTAGGAATGTTGTTGGGGTTATTAAAGGGTCCCGTGGGGAAAATAAAAAAAAAATGATTTTTCACGGTAGAAGCGCTTCACGGGCCGCGAACTGGGCCGCAAACTGGTAGCGAAACGGGAATTCGCCATTTTTTGCTTCGTTTTAATTGTTTAGAGACAAAAATTATCGCCGCACATCGGCCACAATGCATGAATATCTTTGAAAAGTCAGCGATATTCATGCATTATCCAGCAAATGCTCTTAGCCATGTTATCCACCTTCCATTGGATAACATGGCTAAAAACTGCTCTGTGCGTGAGCTTTTTTTTTTTTTTTTTTTTTGCTGCGTGACGTTTGTTAACGTTCGATTCGATGGAAATCAGGAAGTGTTGAACACCATTTTGTCACTGCGAGTAAATATTTTGTTATAAATGAATCCTTATTGATAAACATTGTCTGCGCCATCTTGCGTTTTTGTCCAATGCCACAATTTTGTCGTGCACGGCAGCCATTTTAGATGCCTTGACCAGGGCCACTCTCTGCACGCCGCCGATTCTCAGCATGGCTCCCCACACTCGCACGCATCTCCCCCACGCAATAGTCACCCCCGCTCTCTCTCTCATGCATGGGCCATATACTTCCCCCATCTGCGCTGCTCTTCTCTGAGAATCACACCCTGTGCCCGCTCGACACCTCCCTTTCACCCTATTCACTACCGCACCCTCTGACACTCCTCTTCCTCTGTGTCCGATTGTCCAGGCCGGACCTAGGCTATCACCTAGCCCTGCGGATGTAGTTTATGGCTCCAGCTGTAGAGTATCCAGACATGCCAACCCTCCCGATTCAGGTGTGAGACTACTGATTTCAATGCTAGTCTTTCGCTTCCCGATTCCTGCAAGGAAAAACCCGGGGGCATATTTCCAACAACTAGCGGTAATTTTTGTCTCTAACTTGTTTAGAGACAATAATTATCGCCGCACTTCGGCGAATTTTATCGCACATAAACCTTGCTATTAGCAAGGTTTATCGCAAATGCGATAAAAAACGGCCGCAATGCATGAATATCGCTGAAAAGTCAGCGATATTCATGCATTAGTCAGCAAATGCTCTTAGCCATGTTATCCACTTCCCATTGAACAAGCGCATGGTCTTTTAAAGATTTGTGAAGTACTCGGGGCGGCGGTGTGTGTGTGCCCTCTTTCAGGAGCGGGCGGGGGGGCACTGCCAGCAATTTGCAGGCCAGGCAGTGTTCAACACGTGCATCACCCTTTCTCTGCCTGCTATTGCGCTCCATGCTTCGGAAAGGTAAGAAAAAGAACGTGCATTTGAGTTTGAAATGTCCGATCTTGTAGCAGTACACTTGCAAAGCCCACACATGACAATAACCCGATTCAAGGCCCCATTCACCCGATTTTTAAAAAAAATATAGTACTCCAAGACAGTTACATTTTAAAACTTTATTAATATTTAAATATAACGAACGCAACAAAAACTGTAAATATATTTAACCATTTTTTGAAATTAACCAGAACTATAACGATAACAACAACAACAACAATAATATAACTTTTATGCCTAAATTACGCAAACATTTAGCTAATCTGCTAAAGGGGGGAGTCGCCATTTCTTTACAATAATCAATAATGAAAAATCCACATCAATAGGGTTGCCCGTTTTCTCGATGCAGCACTATAGTGCAATATACACAGCACCTGGGGTGTCAAGAGTGAACAGGTCTTTCTTTGTTCCTTAAGATGTTATCTCCGAGAATGCTGATGCATTGGTGTCTGTACACTTCTTTGTCAATTCTGTCAAGATGATAACTGCTTTATAAACAGACGATATCTTTGTTTAGTCATTAGTGTTAAGTGTGTCTGAAACTACAGTGCCCTTCTGTTTTTTTTTCTTCAGGCTCTACAGAGTTTTGTGTGTTGTTCTTTTGAGCGACAATTATTCCAGAGGTTTCAGGTTCACTTGTTTTGTTCTGCAGTGAGTTAACAGCTTTAGAGAGTTCATGTTTATTTGCTATGTCCTGCTGTTCGTCAACTGCTTCAGAGACGTCAGCCTCATTTTTTATGTTTCAGTAGATCCTGGACCTGCCCGGCCGCGCCCAAAATGGCGCCGGTGTAAATGGGACTCGTAACTGCTTGTTCTGTACTGGTTGCCCAACCTTGATATCACGAGATACATATGCAGTTTTGAAGCACATGGCGGAGGCTTGTCTGCTGTAGTGGGGCGCCCCTTTATCGTTTCAGTCGCCATTCCGCCCGCTTTTGCTACACTGTGCCTTTTCCGCCATTCAGCTGTTTAGCGCCCGCTCTTACGGCTACAGCGTCTCGCTCACCATGTAGTTGAGTTGCTCCCACTCTTGCGGTGCAGCGGTAGGCGGCTGCCACAGGACTCTTAAAATGGCGGCCGGCTCTTCGGATTTGGGCCTGGTCCAGTAAAATGGCCCTGGGACACCTTGGAACTCGGACGCTTGTCTGCCAGGGCTTGGGTTCCATTCTCGAAAGCGTCCCCTCAGCCTTGAAGATTGTACAAAAGTCTTGGGGGCCCTCGACTCCCGCAGGCTTCCGGTGGGGAGCGGCTGCCATGATTGCTTGCGGAATGGCCACGACGGAGCTACGAGATGGTGGTGCTCTCATGGTGACGCCAGCTTCAGTCTGAAACATCCAGAAACAAGGTGGGGCTTTCATCGTTTGGGGAAAAAAAATGTTTTAATCCAATGAAAAGTGTTATTTTTAGGTCACATGACCTAGTCTTACATAATTAGGAAAAGAAAAGTAAAATGAACCAATGAAAAGTTTTATTAACAAGTCACATGACCTGTTATGCTTACGTTACGCGCTGCGCGGCGCGCTCTGGATCGTTTCCGGGAAGCTGCGCCTTGCGCACCGGAGCACTTCCGGGTGCGCTAACGCGTCGCGTCATATGACGCATTACGCGACAATGCAGGTGCAGAATATAGTCAAAATGTCTCCACCAACCAGCGGTCGGAATTCCACCGCTTTCAGCAGTCCAAAAAGTTCGGTCAAATCTTAAGAGCGGGAGCAACTCAACTACATGGTGAGCGAGACGTTGTAGTCGCAAGAGCGAGCGGTAAACAGCTGAATGGCGGAAGAGGCACAGAGTACCAAAAGCGGGCGGAATGGCAACTAAAACGGTAAAGGGGCGCCCTACGACAGCGTGTCTTCAGGTGAAACGGATTGTGGGACAAGGTCCAGAATGAAAGATTCTTCAAAAGGGAAAAAATTCCGCCGGACCCCGGGAGCCGGCCGCCTATGCCGGGGGCGATCTCAGGCCTCACCAGGGCAACACGACTTGGGGAGGGGGCAGGAGCCAAGCGCCCCCTCTCAGTCCGCGCCATCTCACCGCCCCTCGGGGGCCTCCGTCAAGCGGTTTAGGGAGGCACCGTATCACATTGTTTTCCAATGCAGTCAGGTCCACAAATGGACCCCACTTACTTTGAATAGTGAAGCTGCAGCAGGTGCAAATAAGGTTTAAACAGTGTTACAAGAGCTGCTTAGAACTCTGAAGTATGGCACTCAACAACCAGGACTTATGCCATTTATGTAAGGCAGTGACATGGAAGCAACTCAGGGACAAAAAGCATGAACGAACATTCACGTATGAAAATCTTATTTGGAGAAGGGGTAGAATCCAAACGCCCCCTGCCAGTTCGCGCCACTACACCGTATGTGGAAAATCTGAAGCCATCATTCTACAAACTCTCAACGCTTGTTATCAGTGCATGACTTTCATGCTCGATCGATTGAGCTAGCCGGATCGGGCAATAAAAAGTATAAAATAGTTATGTAAATAGTTATTTAATAAAATGTTTTACTCTGTTTCTTTGGTGGTGTGTTGTGTATATTTATAATATTTGCATAGGGTTTGCCGTTATTTTGGGCGGTGTGGGTGGCGGAGTCGAGCTGTTTTGCAGCCCTCATGGTGTGGAGCTCAATTCATTTCACTATTTTCGTATTTCTCATGAAGGGTTATTCCTAATGTTTGTATTTTACCGAGGTTAAAAAGAGATCGAATTAGTGGTCTACTGATTTTGCTCGATTACTTTTATTTTTTTACACGATTTTTCACTATCTGCAAAGACTAAACAGAGTATTGCGACTTTGTGCTTGTTTGTAAATAGAGAATGATCCAAAGAGAACCAATTGTAAAACAGTAAATGCTTGGATAATAATTAATCAAATGGAGAGACAAGCAGGTACGACGGATTACAACAGGGGTAAAGGTCTGAGTTAACTACCGTTCACTATCTGCAAAGAGAGAGTACTACTAAGAGAAAAGAGGGGAGTGGGGGGGGGGGGCAGCGTTCAAAGCACATCAGCGTGCATAAACACGAAAACGTTTTTACCTATCACGTACTTGACATTTGACAGCTTTTGATATTTGCTATTAAAAAACCAATGAAATTCACAGAAAAAACCATAGGTTATACTCCATATATAGTTAGGAATTTGCATTTACAAAACCTTGAAAATTCAATGAAAAAACCATTGGTTTTAGGCCATATATAGTTAGGGATTTGCATTTAGAAAACCTTATTTTACTCGCATAAAACCATTGAAATTCCATATATAGTTATAAGCGCTAACTATATATCGCGCACCCGCAATCCACTGCTGATGATGTCACATATTACATCATTCATGACATGGTTAGTGACATCACTGATGACCTCACTGATGACATCTCAAATGACATCACTGATAACATCTCATTTGACATGACTGATCACATCACTGATGATATCATTCATGTGATAATACCATGAACCTCTTCAGACTCTAATATAACCTTAGATACAATCAGTGTAAACAGACAGTCACTCATCCATGGAGTTACTCACACACCTAGTCAGTTATGCCAAAAATCAATCACACCTCCATTTTCTCAACTATACAGTTATACACACCTTACTTATTCAAACATATACTAACACATATTTACTTTACTCTCTTATACAATCTCTGATACATGTTCACAATGATCCATACAGCCACTCACACATTCACTAGCTCTTATGCACAGTTATTTATAGATGTCAACTCTCACATGTACTGTGTTTTACATATGTACTTAATTTGACATGTAGCACTGAGATATCCATTCACTCACTAATACACTCATGCACAGTCAACCGCCCATACAGCTGTTTCCACATGCAGTTTTGAATCTATACATATAGTGAATCAACTACTCACACATCTATGTACAGAGTCATACACCTCCCAGCCACCCATACACACACACTCAGTTTCCCATACAAATACTTGGACAACCAATCAATAACCCATACAGTTACTCATATAGCTACTGATCAACATATGCAGCAGTTTGTAGAACAACAGATATAATGATGCACAAATTAAAACAGTTTAGTCACTAACCCATGCACTCAGTGAGACACATTTAATCACTCACTCATACAGTCAGTCTTGCACCTACTAAATCCTTCATCCAGACACTTATACATCCACTCATTCTTCAATATGTAAAACATATTTTAACTTTACAGAAACATACAGTCACTGGATGTTGTAATCAGTGATGTCATCAGTGATGTCATTTGAGATGTCATCAGTGATGTCATCAGTGATGTCACTAACCATGTCATGAATGATGTAATATGTGACATCATCAGCAGTGGATTGCGGGTGCGCGATATATAGTTAGCGCTTATAACTATATATGGAATTTCAATGGTTTTATGCGAGTAAAATAAGGTTTTCTAAATGCAAATCCCTAACTATATATGGCCTAAAACCAATGGTTTTTTCATTGAATATATATATATATATATATATTACCTACTGGCGGTCGCCAGTAGGTATATATAGTTAGGATTTTTTCCCTATGGGATTTCTGAAAATTCTATGCCTAATAACTTTTGCGTTTGTGGACGGAATTGGCTGAAATTTTCAGGAAAATGGCACATTTTGTTTCTGAGCAGACCTTGAAAATTTGGGGGGGTTTTGTGGAGGGGGGGCCGAGAAAAAAGGGGGGTCCCAAAACGCCTTTTTCCCATGTTAATTTCCATAGGGCGGTTGGACTCACTTTTAGCCCGAACGGCTGAATGGATTTTCACGAAACTTGGCAAAATTGTAGGGACTGTTAGCCTGATGTGCCTTTGCTAGGTCTCAATATATGTGCTTCAGTGGATTTTGAGAAATTAACGTTTAAATCAAGATATATATCTGTAACAGCGCTCCGGGCAGCTATCCGGTTAGCGAACCTTTCGCGTAACGGAACTTTGCGATGAGAAGCTGATTGGCCCTCCGGTGTCTGTCAACATTCTAAACAGTCCGGAGCGGCCGCCATCTTGTCTCTCGGTAGGATCGAGAGACAAGAGGAGGCCAAAACAAAGGGGGAAATTACCATAAGGGGGCATAGTAGATCCTCGTTGACCCCCTAGGTTTTATGTGGAGGTTTTAAAAGGGCCTAGGAGGGTCCAAAAAAAAAATTTTTTTTTTGCGTGGTAAGCGCCAAGTTCGCGAACCGGATAGCTTTCTGGGCAGCGAACTTTATGGATAAAAGAATGAAAGACTTTTCTAATACTGTATGTTAATTGTTTGTTGTTTTTCTTGTTTTTTTTTGTTTTCTTTATTTATTTATTTTTTTTATTATGATTGTGTTTCATACTTTATTAAATTTTCTAACATTTCATTGTCAGAAATGTCATAATTTATTATAGGGTGTAATTGTTTTTCATTTTGAAGCAAGTTGTCTACTGCTTCAACACATTGTAGAAGTTCGTGGTCTCTACTGTCATCCATAAAGTCATCAAGTTTGTCTTGGCTGCTCTCCTTCAGTTCAATCGAAAATGAAACTTGCTGCTCGCCTTCCATTTTGCCTGAAATTTGGATTAAAAAAATATATATTAGTAGAGATAGGGCACTGTTGGGATTAATTTTAGATAGGCAGTTTTTATCAGTGAATTTATCTTTTGGCAGTGTATAGTATGAGAGTGGAAATAGGACTATAAAAAAGTGTATGTGATTTAACCAAGACAAGCCTTACTCCATTGATAACTATAACAGAGAAGTCTATCTAAATACATTACTACTACAGAGGGATAGTGTATATGTAGCAGAAAAAGTCTACTATATTAAGTCATAGTGCACAATATATTAAATTATAACTTACCTTCACAAAGAAGTTGAAGTTTTTTGAAGCTATTGAAATAGGAGGTACAACAAGAAGTAGTAGTCAAAATGGCTGTGTTTCCTTCTCTCCCTTTATATATATACAGGTATATAACCAATTAAATGTCAGGTAATAAAAGTAGAAAATGAAAGTAACATTTTCATTGGTTGTCAATTCCAACAATTCAGATGTGTTTTGTGAAGTAATTTACCTCACGGTACTTGGAGAGGTCTACAGGCTAAATGGCTAAATGGAATTTCAATGAAATTTGTGAGAATGGAAGGGATTGTTATGTAGTATGAGCTAATCTATATTTGGTGAGAGTGTCTCTAGTCGTTTTTCTGTAAATTACTTTCCCGCCTTTTTTTAGGACCGCTTTCCGGGAAGCTGCCCGGTTAGCGAACCTTAAGCGTCACGGGAGTCCACCATTTTGTGTTTCGTTCGCATTAAGATACAAGATGGAGGGCAAATAATGTTTAGAATGGGTAGAAGGGGTCATGGTAGACTTATCTTGACCCCCTAGGTTTTCTGAGCGTGGCTGAGGAGGCTTATATGTGCGGAATTTTTTTTTTTTTTTTTAAAAATTCCGCGAGGTTAGCTTTCGGTTAGCGAACCGGGTAGCGCTCCGGGGAGCGAATTTTGTGGAAAATTAGTGAAAAAAGTTAGAGAAAAATAATAATTGTGAGTGATCAGATGTAGGGTAGCTCTGAGAAGAGCTTTTGGGTTTATGGTACATTTAGGTACTTATAAGTAGGTACCAATGCACAGTCTTAAATTCAGAATGAAAATTCTGTTGCCCTCATCTGAGAAGTGAACTCCATCTCCTCTGTAGATATCTTGCATGTAGTAACGCAAGTTATTGTTGTACAGAGAGCCCATTCCATGGTCTCTCATGTAAGCTGAAACAGATTTGTTTACATGCTTCCTCGCTTTCTCAATTTGTGGACAAAATTGGTTGGACCACCTCCATTTCTGTCTTTGGCATATATTGGAATATACCAAGGCAGTTTGAGGAAAAAGTGCCATTAATTGCTCCAAGGTGTCCTTTAAAAGCATTTCCAGACCTACCCCTGTCAAAGTGCCCAAATCATTACCTCCACAGTGCACTATTAACAGGTCAGGTTTTGGCAAATGCATAAAGGTTTTCACCAATGGTATCAATTGGTGACATTTTAATCCTCTTTGGCCCAACCACTTAATTTCCACATCTTGTAAATTGAGGTTGTGTAAATTTCTGCTCTCAGCATACCTTTGAGCCCAGTGGATGTAACTATGTCCAACAATCCAGACGTTAAACATGGTGGAAGAAGGTTGTTCTGCAGTCAGATGAAGTGTGGTAATGAAAGGGCAGTTGAAACAGTAGGAGTTTCTAAAGAAAAAAAACTGTGGATTTACAATGCTAATGATTCATTAGCAGTGATTGGTGCATTTCCATTTCTGAAAACAGAAAGTTAGGGTGCATGGATGTGTTCTTTGAAAGATGTAATTTGAATGGTCAAGGAAGAAACATTTAATGAAAGATTGCACTGGATACGCAGGTGCACTGAGAGTTCAGAGTTCAATTGAAACATTGTTGTGTGAATTTGCAAACATGAGAGGTCTTCCAGGAGGTGGTTGCTATGGAAACAAGGCAGACAGGGCAGAGGGGGGAAGGGTTTTGATTTGAAAAAAGTGAGGGAAGAGGTATGATTGGCTAATATGAGAGATATGTGAAAAGAATATCTGTATTTCTGTGCTTTCAATAGCTGCAGCCTTTGGAGTGCATCCTTTTTCTTCTGCTGAAGACAATTTGGTGTATTTCTGAGACTGTTTTCAAAACTCAAAAAATATTTGCTAAGGTGAGAAAAGATTTATTTAATTTAGATAGAGAATAGTATGATTTAAGGAGAAAATGATGAAGAAAGCTGTGTTTTTAAAATGTGGTTTTGTCTCTAGTGATATACTAATAGAATTAGTTTCAAAGAGAAATTATAATTGCATATTTGGTGTAACATTCTGGCATGCAGTTACACAAGATATTGTAATACATGGAGGCCATTTCATGGTCTGTTATGTAAGCTGAAACAGATATGTTGCTTTTAAAAACGATTTAAGAAATCAATTACATTTCTGGATATGTACTGCTAGAGCTTCATAGGTTGTTTTGGGCCATATTTATAAGGTATTTGAGTGTCTAAGATGTTGTGTTCGCCTTTTAAAATGTAAAGTGTTCCTCATGGGACAAGTGTCTTGTAAATACGCTCCCACTTGTGCTTGGCAAATTTAGATTTTGATTATGGGAGTTACCTAGCCATGTTAATAGTGTCCCAAAAATGGTGCTAGGGCATTCCAGAAAACACTTTCATGTGTCTCAAGGACATTTTTAGTCATTTCTTCATGAATGCAGGTATACAATTGATTTATATGCTGTGTTTAAAAACGAATTTTGAAATGAATTAAATTTCAGGATATGTACTGTTAGAGCTTCATAGGTTGTTTGGGGTCATATTTAGAAGGCATTTTAGTGTCTTTGAAGTTATTTTTCCCTTTTTAAATGGAAAGCGTTCCTCATGGGGCCCTGAGCAGTTCTTAGCCATGTTATTTAATAGGAAGTGGATAACATGGCTAAGAGCATTTGCTGGAAAATGCATGAATATCGCTGATTTTTCTGCTATATTCATGCATTGTGGCCGTTTTTTTTCACATTGCTTCATAGGTTGTTTGGGTTCATATTTAGAAGGCATTTTAGTGTCTTTGATGTTATTTTTCCCTTTTTAAATGGAAAGCGTTCATCATGGGGCCCTGAGCAGTTCTTAGCCATGTTATTTAATAGGAAGTGGATACCATGGCTAAGAGCATTTGCTGGGAAATGCATGAATATCGCTGATTTTTTTGCTATATTCATGCATTGTGGCCGTTTTTTTTCACATTGCTTCATAGGTTGTTTGGGTTCATATTTAGAAGGCATTTTAGTGTCTTTGATGTTATTTTTCCCTTTTTAAATGGAAAGCGTTCCTCATGGGGCCCTGAGCAGTTCTTAGCCATGTTATTTAATAGGAAGTGGATCACATGGCTAAGAGCATTTGCTGGAAAATGCATGAATATCGCTGATTTTTCTGCTATATTCATGCATTGTGGCCGTTTTTTTTCACATTGCTTCATAGGTTGTTTGGGTTCATATTTAGAAGGCATTTTAGTGTCTTTGATGTTATTTTTCCCTTTTTAAATGGAAAGCGTTCCTCATGGGGCCCTGAGCAGTTCTTAGCCATGTTATTTAATTGGAAGTGGATAACATGGCTAAGAGCATTTGCTGGAAAATGCATGAATATCGCTGATTTTTCTGCTATATTCATGCATTGCGGCAGTTTTTTCCACATTGCTTCATAGGTTGTTTGGGTTCATATTTAGAAGGCATTTTAGTGTCTTTGATGTTATTTTTCCCTTTTTAAATGGAAAGCGTTCCTCATGGTGCCCTGAGCAGTTCTTAGCCATGTTATTTAATAGGAAGTGGATAACATGGCTAAGAGCATTTGTTGGAAAATGCATGAATATCGCTGATTTTTCTGCGATATTCATGCATTGCAGGCCTTTTTTTATCACATTTGCAAGCACTTCTTAGCCATGTTATCCAATGGGAGGTGGATAACATGGCTAAGAGCATTTGCTTCAAAGGTTGTTTGGGGTTATATACCATTTTTGGGAAATTATTAACATGCCTATCTAACTCCCATAATCAAAATCTAAATTTGCCAACCGCAGGTGGGAGCGTATTTACAATAAATTTGCACCATGAAGAATGTAAAATAGCATACTAGATACTCAAATAACTTATAAATATGATCCAAAACATCTTATGAAGCACTAGTAGTGCATATTTCCAGAAATGTATTGGTTTTCATTTAATGATTTACTTCATTGGTAGGCCTTCACATGTTTTTTTACCTTGGTTTTTTTTCAGTGAAAATCTTATCTGCAACCATGTGTTGGCCTCACCTCAAATAAACAAAACAGGTGATGGACTGAATGTGGATCAATGACACACATTCACCCCAGTCCAAAGATCTGGGCCTAAACAAACCTTTAGATAGGCTACATCTTATCGTCATCCTGAATTAATGATTTAAAATATTAGGGAGTGATTTATGAGTGTTGTATGCCTGTTTTGTACCATTGAGTGTCATTTTTGTGATGCAGTGCTGGTGGAAAATATTTGCTATGTTAAATAATTAGTACGGCATTAAGTTTTAGATGACTGTTATTTATTTACTGTTTGGTAATAGTGGTTAATAACATTTTATATTATATTTTTTCACAGATTCAACTGCAGATTCTTTCATAGTTTGGAAAATGCCTTCCAGAAGTCGAATACGAAAGGCTAGAAAACGTCAAAGACAGCAGGATGATGTTTTATTGCAGCAGTCCTCTTCCCCAAATACTTGTCAAAACACCAAGAAAGGTCCGGGTAAGAGCACGAAATCATTCTTAAGAAATATTTGTAGTAAAAAAAATTTTGCTCAAAAAAATGTGTCTGTTCACAAAAAGAGAAGTAATTTAAATGGAAAGGAGAGACCCATCTCAAATGTTACTGGTAGAGGAAGAGATAACTCTGTGCATGATAGTAGAAGGAAACAACAGTTTAGGGACATTCGACAACGAATGTTCCGTAATAGGATATTAGTTAATTTATTGAAAAATATGAAAAAGAAAGGCCAACAGAAAGCGGCATTTTATAGGAAGAAGAAAAATGTAGAGAAAATTATTGATCATGCTTTTGAAATCAAGCGAAAGTTGTTTATTTTGGTAATCAATAGAATTAGGAAACTAAGCAAGGTAATTTCTGATTTCAAAACAAAAAGTAGATGGAAGAGAGTAGTAAATCGTACTAACTTTTGTGAAGTTTTTTCTGGAGAATGGATGCATAGTTCAAGTTCTGAGGCATTTTTTAATGAGGAGACTTATTTTCAGGATAATGATTTGGTGCATGCAGTTGACATCAGTGGTCGAGCTTATGAAGTGAAGGATGGTTGTCCAGTTGAAAAAGAACAACTTGTGACAACAGAGACAGAAGAGGCGCTAAGTGATGAGGTTTTAGGAAGACGTCCTAAGGGTCCTGTGTACATTTGGAAGTGTAGTTCTATTTGCAGTGTGCGACAGGTTTCCATCAATTTGCTTTGTGATTTTATACGGACATTTAATAAGAAAAGTTTGAAGCAGAAAATGAAGTTGTTGCAAGATTTAGATCCTTGCAGAGTGAGACAAATGACAGGTTTGCGTGGTCATTCACTGGCTTGTCTTTCCAGGAGAGTATGCCAGAGTGTTTTTCATCATTTCAGGATGCTAGCAGTGCATCATAATAAAGTGAGAAAATTAGTGAGAATGTTGTATTATGCTAAGAGTCCAGCAATTATGCTTAAACAGTTATGTGCTGCTCTTTTGCATGGTTCTGAAATAGATGTGAAAAATATTTGTGAAGAAATTGAGTTTTGTTACTTTGGTAGTAAAGATGAGAATGTTCAAATTGACCCTGAAGTAGAGGGTAATGTGGAAGATAATGTACAGGTTTCCAGTACAGATAATTTTCAGAAGGAAATTGCCACGTTTCAGATGAAATCAAGTGAGAGGCCTAATTTCACTTGTGTATGTTGTCGACGCACTTATTATAAGAATCAGACTAAGGTAGTGGATTTATATGCAAAAAGTGAAAGGGAAAATAATAGTGAATGAAAGGATTTAGCCACATACTTGATGGTAGAAAATTATTTTGATTTGGGATCGGATCAACGTGTGTGTACTTATTGTTGTAATAAATTAAACCAAAACCAGATGCCTGCTAGGGCAGTTCATAATAATCTGGAATTGGTTGAGATTCCTTCTGAATTGAAGGATTTAAATACTTATGAATCTATTTTGATTCAAAGTATCCATCCCTTTCAGGCTATTGTAAGAATGGAGCCAAAGACAGGGAAGTTGCCTCCAGCAGATTTACAGAGAGGATTAAAGGGAAGAGTTGTTTATTTGCCTCTAGATTTGAACAAAAACATTAACACAATTGGAATAGAAAAAGTGGAAGAGGAACCTCTGGTTATCTTGGTTAATGGGGTTCCGACAAAGAATAAGAAAATATGGCAAGATTTAGTGGATGTTAGGAAAGTCAAAAAGGCAACAGTGTATTTGAAGAAAAATAATAAGTATTATAAGAATGTATATGTTGCAGAAGAGGAAGTAAGTGATGAAGAGGATAGCGATTTGTGTGCTGGCCAAATTGAGAAAGTAGAGGCCTCTAAAAGTGAAGAAATATATGAACATTATAGTGTTCATCCTTTGCATTCCAAGGAAGTGATGGGGAATG
This sequence comes from Lissotriton vulgaris, assembly GCF_964263255.1. Taxonomy (NCBI): domain Eukaryota; kingdom Metazoa; phylum Chordata; class Amphibia; order Caudata; family Salamandridae; genus Lissotriton; species Lissotriton vulgaris. Next base: position 549,167,163 of record NC_141700.1, read on the forward strand.
CTATTGAGTTGTTTCAAATGAAACAAGCCAAAGGGAGTCCCATTAGTGTTTGGGAGGAAAGTTTGGAAGCTCGGTGTTTCCCACAGCTATTTCCCACAGGTCAAGGAGGAAGATATGATGAGCGACCTCGTGAAATTCCTGCGTCTGAATACCGGACTTTACGATTGTATGCAGAAGATCCTAGGTTTCGGCAATGCATTCCCTATTTGTTTCATCTCCTGTTTGAAAGCGATCTGTCTGGACTGTCATATGCAGTGAACCACATCTTAAAAAGTGGTATACAGATGCGAAACATCTCGGCAAGTGACTTTATGCATAAAGTCAATGTCCAAGACAGTATTTTGGATTCTCACTTAATTAATCTCATGGCGTGTCAGCGTGGTACTAATGAGTACTGGTACCGTCGTCATGGTGACTTAAAATGTATGCTGAGGAACTTAGGAACTCCGACATGGTTCCTCACTCTGAGCTGTGCCGAGTATGGCTGGGATGACTTACTTGAATTTCTACGAGAGGCAAATGGAAATATTGAAAACATTGAATTCAAGACACCTGGAGAACTGTGTTCTTTGGATCCTGTGAATGTATGCAGGTACTTCAATCATAGATTTGAAGCTATGATGTCTTTCATCACAAATAAAAAGAATCCACCTCTTGGAGAGGTGTTGGATTTCTTCTGGAGAAAGGAGTACCAAGCAAGAGGTGCCCCTCATATACATATGTTGCTGTGGATCAAGGATGCACCTAAATTTGGAACAGATCCGGATGACTTAGTGATGAATTTCATCGAACAGTATTCTACGTGTGCTGTTCCAAACGCAACGGAGAAGAAAAGTCTAAGAGAACAAGTTCTACGTTTCCAAAGCCATCGTTGTGGAAAGTACTGTCGTCGTAAATTCAGAAACAAGGACAAGTTCTACACCAAATGTCGTTTCAACTTTCCACGACCGGTGATTTCTAAAGGAAGAGTGAACAGTTTGATGTCTTCGCTGCGACATAATGTGACGAGGAAATCACCCAAGAATACATACAATTTGAAAAGGAACGAAGAGTCCAAGTACATCAATGACTACAACCCAGTGATTTTGTCCATGTGGAATGCCAACATGGATATACAGTTTGTGGCTGACAACTGTATGGCTGTGGCTCGGTATGTGACATCTTACATCACCAAAAAAGAAAAGACCGAACTGAAGGATATGTGGGAGGACATTTCCCATGAAAAGAGCCTCAGCAAGAAGTTGTACAGTTTCAGTCTGAAGATGTTGTCGCATCGAGAAATTGGAGCTTACGAATGTTCTGATCGATTGTCTTCAGCAAGTCTCTATGCCAAATCCAGGAGTCTCGTTTGGGCGAGTCTTGGTCTTGCTGCAACGCGAAATCGAGTTCTAAAACCTGTTCGGGAAATTGAGTATTTGGCAGAAAAGGAACCAAACAGTACCGACATTTTGAAGACCAACATGTTGGATACATATTATCCAAATCGAAGCAGTCACCTTGAGAATGTTTGTCTATATGAGGTTCTCCAAAATTATATATTCAAGAGGAACATCAAAGAAGATATTGAGAAAGGAGTGTATGCTGTAATTGGAAGTGAGGGATGCCTGGTCAAGCAAAGAAAATGCCAATTAGTAAACCATCGAAAATTAAGTGGCGAATCTCCAGAAAAAAAGGAGTTTTTCTATTTAGCACTTTTGCAACTTTTCAAGCCTTGGCGTGCAGAAGAGGAACTGCTTGGAGATTTCCTCTGTTACGAAGACTCTTTCAATGCAGCCAAGGAGTCCATAGAATGTCCTGCTTTTTCTAAATATCAAGAAATGCTAACTTTGGAAATTGAGCAGGAAGCAACGATTGCAGCCGAGATTGCCAGAGACAGTTCTCAGGACAGTCAGAGTTCTGTTTCATTGAGTCAAGATCCACTTGGAGGACCTATTATCGAAAATGAAGCTGCCACTGCTATGAATGAAGTAGAAAGAGCCATGGCACATGCTCAGGAGGATTCAGTTAACTTACAAGACTTGGAAAAACAACTCAACGTTGAGCAGAGGAAAATATATGATGAAGTTACCAAGGAAATTGAGCACGGATTAAGTCATGAGAAGAAAGAGTGCTCGTGTACGTCGTTGAAGCCTGTCCGACTGTACGTGAGTGGAGAAGCGGGAACTGGAAAAAGTTTCCTCATTAAAGCAATCTCTTGTTATTTGCAGGAAAGGACTGAGTCATCGCTGTCTTGTGTTGTCACCGCTCCTACTGGACTGGCAGCACATAATATTAAAGGTATTACTTTGCATCGTCTACTGATGCTGCCGGTGGAGCATGACAACAAATTACAATACAACAAGTTATCTGGAGATGCTTGCTGTGAAGTTTCAAGAGTTTTGAGGAAAATGAAACTACTTATCATTGACGAAGTAAGCATGGTTTCCAATGTCATGCTTGCCTTTGTGCATTTGAGAATGCAAGAAGTACTTAAAACTGAATATGATGTCTTATTTGGTGGGAAACACATTATTGTTTTTGGAGATCTTCTACAGCTGACACCAGTAAAAGGTCAACCTGTGTTCAAAATACTCACGCATGAAGATACCAGGAAGTGCCTAGGGAGCATTGGCAACGTCAATATATGGTTAAACTTCAATTATGCAGAACTGCATCAAAATATGCGTCAGGCAAAGGATGAAGATTACAAGAATATTCTACAAGATATTAGAATTGGAAAAGTGACCGAGCATGGGAAAGAAGCTTTAAATGCACGGTTACTGTCAAATTTGTATCCCAAACAAGAGATTGTGCCTGAGAATATTTTTCAGAAAATTACTGAGAAGAAATCCGGGATATGTCTCATGCCAACTCTTGCAGAATGTGCCATCTTCAACAACAAAATGTTGAATTTAGAAAAGCAAGACATTGTGAAACTGGAAGCTATCGACAAATTAGAGCATATGGGATCAACAATTATTTTGTCAGATAATTTGAAATCAAAATTGGATTCATTAGAGAAGACTATATCTAAGACAGCGGGTTTTGAAAAGACTCTGAATGTGTGTTTAAATTGCCGAATCATTTTGAGACGGAATTTACATGTAGAAAGAGGTCTGGTAAATGGATCAATGGGTAATGTTGTTGATTTTGAGAAATACAGAAATAGAGATGGAATAGAATTTTTAAGAATTAAATTTGATGGCATTGAGGAAGTACAGCAAATTGGTCGTTGTTCTGCTAGGTTTTTGCTTGTTAAAGATTTATATGTTCGCCGTAAACAGTTTCCTGTTTGCTTGGCATATGCGGTGACAATCCATAAATCGCAAGGTTTAAGTGTAGACTGTGCATTGGTGAATATTGGCAGTTCTGTGTTCAAGGAGGGTATGGCATATGTGGCATTGTCACGAGTTAGAACTTTATCGGGATTGTACTTGATTGACTGTGATGTCACAAACATTTGTGCGGATCTAGATTGTGTTAAGGAATACAATAGGTTAAGAAGAGAGTATGCGCCACATTTGCCTCAATATCCTTTGTTTGAGAAACGTGTGGTAGGCCGGAAACGTAGAAATAGCAGTAATAGTAGGGAGGTTGTTGCAAAAAGACTAAAAGTCAATGAACCGAAAGTTGTTAGCAGAAAGAAAGTGGATACTGTTGAAGAAATTGTTGGTTTTCAATTTGAAAACAGTTCTGGTGTCAACTGCTATGCAAATGTCGTTGTTAATGTTCTCTTTTCACTAGAGAGTTTAAAACAACAGATTGTGTTCAATTCAGAACAAATTTTATGCTGCTTGTTGAATTCTGTGTTAGAGAAATGTAGCACTGATCGAACAAAAGTAGAAAGTGTGTCTGAAGTTCGTTATCTGTTAGATGAATGTTCAGGTCAAACAGACTTCTCTGAAAATAATCAGCAAGATTGTCAGGAGTTTTTAATGTATATGCTTGATATATTGCAAGATGAGGGTGTAGATGTAGATCACCTGTTTGGGCTTTCTTATCAATGGCAGCATGACTGCGAGAACTGTATGGTATCAAGTACTACTAGTGTAGACTCAGAAAGATTTATATATTTAACTTTGCCAGACAGTAAATCAGTGTCCTTTAATAAGCTAGTAAATGCAGCGGATCACAACATGGAGTGTAGCCAATGTAAATGTGATATGATGTCAACATTATTTATACGTAGATATGGCCAGTATGTCATTTTAATGATGCAACGATGTAGGCCTGATGGATCAAAATTGTCAACTTTAATAAAAAATTTTGTGGCTTCTCAGCTGTCAATATCAGGGAGGACTTTTGTTACTGTAGCAATTATCTATCACGATGGTCCATCAACAACATCAGGACATTATACAGCTTACTTAAAGTCTGGAAACGGCTGGTCATTCTGTAATGATTCTGTTGTAACTTTCAAAAAAAAATTGCCGTTTGACCTTAAAAATTCTTACCTGGTGTTTTTAAAACCAAAATTTTAAGTAGAGGGAATGTAAGTCTGCAATGCTGTCTCGATTAAAAATCCAACTATATAAACCTGATGCAAGTAAGTCTGCTTCATAGTAAGCAGTATCAGTGTCATAGGAAAAGGAGAACATAAGTGACAAAGAAGAGTAAGATATTAGTAGTCCAGGATTGTGAAAATAATCTCAAATATTTTATTTTTGAAAGTTGCGAAAATAGAAAATGTCGGGATTTGATTGGAAGAATTACAAGACTTGCGAATCGCGGCAACATGATTTGGCCTAGTGGAAACATGTGATATAATGAGAGAAGTTTTTTTTCTATGTAACATATTTCACGTATCGATGGAGGTTTTCTTTCAGAAAGTGGCGGGCTGAAAATATTTAAAGCACAACAGAGTGGATGCTGTTTATAGGAGATCGTTTGACGTCATTGAAAGTAAGTTAATTTTAAGAAGTTTTGAAATCAGATTTCTTAGGTTGTATGGGTTTTTTAAACACAGTCATTTTGATTGTGTTTTTTTTCCCCGCTGTTACATGATGAATACCTTCAAGTCACTCATTTAAGTGAAATTTGATACATTCTGAGAACAGCAAAAATAAACCATTTAACATGTATAATTAATGTTATGCTTTTTGTCCTTATGATATACATTTAGAAATGTGTGGTACATATGGGTAAGCTGAGTTCTGTAAATATCAATTTTAATGCTTAGAGTGCTGTACTTCTGGGTAGTGTTTTTTTTTTAAAAAAAAAAGAGGCCTCACCTCAAAGAAAGCTCTTGAAAGCACACATCTTATTTGCATCCTAAAACAATCATTTACAATGTTAGACACAATTTTATTATGGCTTTACATCTTTTTTGCGCTGCTATTGCATCACTATTGTGAGACATTAGCAGTGCAAGAAAAACATCATGTTTCAAAATAGGCCTCAGTTCAGCAATATCAAGATACAGTTTCTTTCGAATATATATCTTTAGGATTGTGTAGGGAACGTAGAGAAGCAGAGACTTCTGTAAATGTCAAAGTTGTTGAAAAACTGTTTGTTTTTGAACCTTTTCCCTTGTCTTTTCTAATTTTTAAATACATGTTTTAATATTTTTTGAAATGTTTGTTCTTTGTTTTACAGATTGAAAGTATGAAAAAATATTTAAAAAAGGTAACAAGAATTATAAGGTAAATGTTTTCCACTCTTTTTACCCGCAATGCACTGCTGATGATGTCATTGACACTATCTCTCATTTACTCTCTCTAGCTGTCTTTCTTTTTACATTATTCTCTGTTTACTTCCCTTATACTAACTCTTCTTTTTTTAAAAAAAATATTTTTTTAGTTCGCTTAAAGTTCGCGAACCGGTCAGCGAACTTGAAGCGAACCAAAAGAAATAGAGCTTGCCAGAGTGATAAACATTCTAGCAATTTTGTTTGAAAGGGGAGGTAGTTCTGAAAAGAACTGTTTTTTTTTGTTTTTGTTGTTTTATATTTTTTTTTTATTTTTTGAACATTTTTTGATTTTTTTGTATTTTTAGAACTGTTTTATGTTTTTTTTGTGTTTTTTACGGAGGGGAGACAACAAAAAACAGGCTTTCAAAACGGCTCAACTGGAGCAAAAAAAAAAAATTACTTTTTGGGTGCATTAGGGCATTTATGATTTTCATATGCAATGTTCATGAGGTTGACACTCATGTTGCCATATGACAGCATAGCACCACAGTAAATACAAGATAACTTCATGTGCTGGAAGTTAGGTTGGATGTTTGGCACAGTCTCTTGTGCCTCTCTTCCCGTCAAAGACAATGTGGATGTAGATCTTGCCACAGGAGTTGCTGTCGGATTGTCTTCAAGATCCCTTAACTCAGCCCGGCTGTAGTTCAAGGGATGCCACCTGCTCATGTGACGGTGCATTGTATAGTTCCCCATACTGTACTTCTTTTCTGTGCCTCTCGACAATCTGTAGTCACAGATGAGGCAGGTGGCATATTTTGCATTCACTTTTTTTGTTCCAGGAGGGATGGAGAAAAACTGCCAGATGAAACTGGTTTTTCGTTTAGAAACCCTGGGCAACTCATCAACAAATTGATGTTCCTCTCTCTCCTCTTCTTCTTCTTCCTCATCTTCCTCCTCTCTGTTAGTCATAATTTGACTAGGTGGTCCTCTCTTCTTATGAGGAGGTGGAGGTGGTGGTGGGGGTGCACCAGCTGCAGCAACAATGGAAGCCATTGTGGATCTTCAGATAAATGGTCTTTCTCTCACCAAGATGAAAGTCAGAGTGAGGAAATAAGGAGGGGTTTACATGATTTGGGAAAAACAAAAGTTCTGAGCCAATGAAAAGTGTTATTTTTAGGTCACATGACCTAGTCATACATCATTTGGAAACCAAAAGTGAAATGAACCAATGAGAAGTTTGATAAACAAGTCACATGACCTGTTCCGCTTACGTTACGCGGCGCGCGCCGCGTCCCAGATCGCTTCCGGTTCGCTGTCCGGAGCACTTCCGGGAGCGCTAACGCGACGCGTCATTAGACGCATTACGCGATAACGTGATACGTCGCGCTTCCGCGGCGCGTCACTGTTCCGCTAACGTAACGTTGACCGGTTCGCGGACTAGATCGCGGCATCAAGATGAGCTAACGGAAAGCTTCCCGGTTCGCGAACTAGAAGCGAAGAAAAAAAATATTAAAAAAAAATTATCAATAAATATCTAAATATATTTTGGGATTTAAAGAATAATACATTTCACAGCTACAGATGTTAGCTTTTAAAAAACCAATGAAATTCACTGAAAAAACCATAGGTTATAGACCATATATAGTTAGAAATTTGCATTTAAAAAACCATTGATATTCAATGAAAAAACCATAGGTTATAGACCATATATAGTTAGGAATTCGCATTTACAAAACCTTATTTTACTCGCACAAAACCATTGAAATTCCATATATAGTTAGTTGCACTAACTATATATCGCGCACCCGCAATCCACTGCTGATGATGTCACATATTACATCATTCATGACATGGTCAGTGACATCACTGATGACATCACTGATGACATCTCAAATGACATCACTGATGACATCACTGATTACAACATCCAGTGACTGTATGTTTCTGTAAAGTTAAAATATGTCTTACATATTGAAGAATGAGTGGATGTATAAGTGTCTGGATGAAGGATTTAGTAGGTGCATGACTGACTGTATGAGTGAGTGATTAAATGTGTCTCACTGAGTGCATGGGTTAGTGACTAAACTGTCTTAATTTGTGCATCATTATGTCTGTTGTTCTGTAAACTGTTGCATGTGTTGATAAGTAGCTATATGAGTAACTATATGGGTTATTGATTGGTTGCCCAAGTATTCGTATGGGAGACTGAGTGTGTGTGTGGGTGGCTGGGAGGTGTATGACTCTATGCATAGATGTGTGAGCAGTTGATTCACTAGATGTATGGTTTCAAAAGTGCATGTGGAAACAGCTGTATGGGCGGTTGACTGTGTGCATGAGTGTATTGGTGAGTGAATGGATATCTCAGTGCTACATGTCAAAGTAAGTACATATGTAAAACACAGTACATGTGAGAGTTGACATATATAAATAACTGTGCATAAGAGCCAGTGAATGTGTGAGTGGCTGTATGGATCATTGTGAACTTGTATCAGGGATTGTATAAGAGAATTAATATGTGTTAGTATATGTTTGAATAAGTAAAGTTTGTATAACTGTATAGTTGAGGAAATGGAGGTGTGATTGATTCTTTGATTGACTGACTAGGTGTGTGAGTAACTCCATGGATGAGGGACAGTCTGTGAGTGTCTGTTTACACTGATTGTATCTAAGGTTATATTAGAGTCTGAAGAGGTTCATCGTATTATCACATGAATGATATCATCAGTGATGTGATCAGTAATGTCAAATGAGATGTCATCAGTGATGTCATCAGTGATGTCATTTGAGATGTCATCAGTGATGTCATTTGAGATGTCATCAGTGATGTCATCAGTGATGTCACTGACCATGTCATGAATGATGTAATATGTGACATCATCAGCAGTGGATTGCGGGTGCGCGATATATAGTTAGTGCAACTAACTATATATGGAATTTCAATGGTTTTGTGCGAGTAAAATAAGGTTTTGTAAATGCGAATTCCTAACTATATATGGTCTATAACCTATGGTTTTTTCATTGAATATCAATGGTTTTTTAAATGCAAATTTCTAACTATATATGGTCTATAACCTATGGTTTTTTCAGTGAATATATATATATATATATATATATATATATATATATATATATATATATATATATATATATATATATATATATATATATATATATATATATATATATAGTTAGTTTGTGGGTATATATATGTGTGTATGAGGACAAATAGAGCTGTATTATTAGATTGATAGATGTAATACGTAAAGATGAAATTAAATAAAAAGATGTGAAGGGAAGGGATCAAATTTTATGATAAGATGTTTTGGTCAAATATACTTCATAGAAAACCAATGTTATTGTATAAGATGTTTTGAAAAGATATTTCTGCAGAAGATGTTTTGCAAAACGATGTTCCGAAATGGAACCCTTTCCAAGTGCCAACGGGTTCCACTGAGAAGAGGGTAAGAACACTTGTGGAACTAAAGTACTAGGTTAGGACAACAAGTGGCTGCAACTTGAGGACAGGGAATGGAAGATAGGGAGAGTTAGTAGAAAGTGCATTTCCTGGTCCCATAAGCCCAAACTGCTGAGGACACCCTATCCTCTCTGCCCTACAAAAGGATGTACTAAGAAGAAAGATTAAGTTGGCATAGAGTATCAATCACTGGAAGAGAGTAGAAGATCCTATGAGGAGAGCCTGTGAAACAGTTTTCACAGGACAATGACATGGAGCCCAGGGCCAGCGATGTGATTGTTTAGTGGAAATGGCAACATTGTGCTAGTGGAGGCTGAGACGTGCAATAAAGAGTGAGCATGCAATAAAAATAAAAAAGGCACATTGAAAGCACTTTCATTACCAGTCCCTTCATGCGCTTAAAGTGCACTACAATCAGCTAAAAAAATACTTTTAGCACAAGTACTAGAAGCTAGCACTCACTCATATTACAATCACTACAAATATAGATTTAATTATTAAAGGGTCCCCTCTAGTGCAATTACTATGAATGCAGACAATATTAATAACGTATGTCTGGGTTACTTTACCAACCTATGATATTTACTTCTTATTGGCTCTTTTTTGTACAGTTTTGGGACCACTGTAAATAACTTTTAGAGAGGGCAGAATTTTTTCCAGGGGGGGGGGGGGGGGGGAAATGTTAACGTCATTACCATCCTCCGACATGATGTGTGCCAGGTGGGGCACAAGAAAAACTGGGGCGCAGGAGGAGCAGGAAGCAGGCCGCATATGATCTCATACACCATAGGGGTTATTGTGCCACAGCCATCTCTTTCTTTTGTGGCCTTTGGTAGATATCATTCACACCTTATAGAAGCTGGCAAAGAAAAAAGCAGAGCTCAGCTACAGATAGGAGCGGCTCTTGGCCAAAAGTGAAAAAGCACAGGCATGCAAAGGGTTTAGAAACCTGACGTGATGCAAAGGCTTAATGGAAGGATCAAGCTGCTATTGTCTGATTAGCAATTTCTAATCTGTTTTTATGTCACCACTATTGAAATCACCACATTATTCATATACACATGACCAAGGCAGTGAAGACACTATAACTGCATTATAAAAAAAAATCATGTAGAATCAGTCTGCATTTACCGTGTTAACGTGCACAAACGAATGAGAATTAAAATGTATGACAAATGTATTTATTTTGGAAATGTATTAACTTAAATAACTTAAAATAAATAAAATCAAATATATTACCATGAATAAAATAACAGCTCTGTTCTCTTCCAAATTGGAAAATAAAGCATATAAACTTAACCTGGATAACTGTTGCAGGAATTGCAAACATGTACAGTCTTGCTAAAATTTAACAGTCACATTTTTCAATGAGCAGTAGTTTTATACAGTTTTTGTTCACTGGTTAGTTTACTGATCTCGAAAAAGGAACTGTAAACGTCTGTAGTCTTGTGCAAATTTATCAATGACTTTGTCAATCAGCTGTTGTTTGTTTTCATCAATTTTTGCTCGATGTATGCTCATCATGCACAAACCCGATAAGCGATCATCTGCCATTGTCGACCTCAACCAGGTTTTCACCCTTCTCATTGTGCTGAAAGACCTTTCCACTGTGCAAGTGGTCACTGGTAATGTGAGAGCAATGAGAATTGCTTGCTGGACTGATGGAAATAAATCTGTGTGGTTTAGCAAATCCAGAAATCCATTGTCAAACTGCTCATCCTTCGTTGACCAGATCTGAAACCATGTGACTGCTTCGGCTTCCAGGTTTTCAATTTCTTAAATGTTTGCAATATGGCATTTGTATTGCTCAAGTTTCATTTTTGCCATATGTTCTGGGTACAGTGAAAACAAATCACATTTTTCTGGTTTTCATTGCCAAACCGGCTTACTAATGATGTGATGACAGAGTCCATGTATGGCACATAGATAGGCTTGCGATAGTATTCTTCCACAGAAGAGGAACCAAAATTAGAACAAAATACTTGACGGCCACACTGTCTGGGAACACAGAGTTCGATGTTCAGGTTTTCTGCCCGTGTTTGAACTTTTGTAAAAATGTCCTTAAATTGCTCTTCTGCTTTTTGTCTGTGATCATGGAACACAGTCAGAAGGTCTTGCACGTGATTACACACCTTGAGGATATCAAGCTGAACAGCTTGGAGAGTCTGGCTTACAGATTCCAATCTTGATCAGTAATCTGAAATTATGGACAAGCTGAAGAGAAAAAACACTGTGCTGGAGGAACATTGCAATTGATATGCAACCTGACATGTTTTCCCTGATGCTGTACTGCCCAATAAGCTTAATTGCTTAAAAATGTCTTCAAAGTGTGAGCTAAAAATTCGAATGCTCTTGTATTTTGCTGTCCATCGTGTTTCACTCAGCAATGGCAGATTAGGAATAAGAGATCTTCTTTTTGGACTCTCACGGAAAAACTTGATGATGGCTTTCACTGTGCCAATAGAATTCCGTATATCCGGAACAGCATTCAGGTCATTAACAACCAAGTTAAGTTTATGTGCAGCGCAGTGAGCAAAAGCAGCTTTAGGATAGTTTCTCTTTATTATGGCTTGAACGCCACCTTCCTTTCCTGCCATTGTAGAGCAACCATCATATCCTTGACCATGGAGTTTTTCTAAGTTTAATCAAAATTTAGAACATGTATCCATAATCATATTTGCAATTGAGATAGCATCCATTTCTTTTAAGGTTGCAAATCCAAGGAATTCTTCTATGATGACAGCTACAGTGCTACGTGTCGTGTCTACAAAACGTACTCCAAGTGACATCTGTTCTTTTCCGGATATGTCAGCACTTTCATCTGCAATTATTGAAAATACATTTGACCTATTGACTAAGGATACTGGATCTTTTCCTAATGTTTCTTCACACAATGTAATCAGTTCATGTTCAACTCGAACAGATGTATAACGTGCATTAACTGGTGCATTTTCCAGATGGTTCTTTAGGATGACATCTCCTGCTTCAAGGCGAAATTGGTACAGACTTTGCACGTTTCCGGATGTACTTTTTTTTCCCACGTAAAGCAATGTCATGTGTGCCACAAAATAAGATAGTAGACAAAATTGGAAATAACTTTTTCCGATTTTCTTCAACATGCCTTTTCACAGCGTTGTCTATTTGACAAACAATACTTGTTTCCGGTTTCTTTCTGATCTCCAAAAAGTGAGTTGCATCCACTTGTGCGTTTTTATGCCAAGACGTTAAGACATGCTTGCGTGCACTTTCATGGAAGTCTTTATATTTAGTGAAAGGCATAGTTATGAATGCTCCTTGTATCTCACGATGAACTGGCTGTGGAAAAACTGTGCAGAACTTGCAAATTGCACCTTTCAGTTGGGGAGAGTAGCTAAGCCATGGTGAATATTGATTAATCCACACATGACGGAAACAGCGTGTTCCATCTGAATCTTTCTTGAAGTTATACATTTCTGGTGGAGTATACGTATTTATCAGAAGATTGTATTTTACATCGTCTGTTAATTTTTTGCTAAATTAAAATACAATCCAATATCATTCACAGGAGCATCAACCTTATGGCTACATTCTGTTGGAGCTAAAAGTGGACCTGCAGAACTGCTTGTGCTTGGCTCTTCTGCCTTTTCCTGTTCATCATGTCTAGATTCATTTCTTGCTCCCGTAATATCAGATTCTTCATCATCCAATTTTCGTTTTGAAAAGAATTTTTGGATGTCCATTTCTAAAAAGAAATGAGGTTCATTAAATACTCTGCTCATCACCAGGCTGGCTGTATTGAATAAACCGAGTTGTAGATGAGGTACAGGGAGTTGAAAATTCCCTTTGAATTTCTCCGGCAAGCAGAACCACGGTGCCTTGCATAATTATATAGGTAAGATGAGATTTGTGAACGTTAAATAACTCACCTAAAATGCACTATTTATTGAATACATACAGCCCTGTATGTATGCTGAAACAAAGTTGAAAAACAAAAGTGCGTGTAGATATATGTACACACACTGATGCACACACACATTATATAGACAATGGCAGCAGATTTTAAGAGACGCACACATAAAAATGCTGGTGTTTTTACACAAATCTAACATTTGCGATGCACACAAATATATGTCCATACATGCTTGGACATGTATGGTTATGTATGCCGGCCTCCTTTAGCACACGCTCACACACAGACACACACACAACCCAAATGCATGTATTAACTTATTTATGCAAACTTATAAAAGCCACTTCTAAATTGTACATGTATTTCCTATCTTCCTAGACTCAGCCAGGTCTGAATTTTTTGTAGATATTGCTAGCTGTGTGCCACTGAAAAAGACTGTAGCACAAGGCACACTAAAGTAGATTCTAATGAACCAAGTTAAAAAATGGAAGCTTGGGGGAGGTGGGAGGAAACACACAACTCGTGTCTGCCCCCACCCCAAGGCGGGCAGGCACTCCCATACCATACAGACAAAGGTGGCAAAAGAAAAACATCACTCCAGAAATGTTCCTGTCAGACAACGCCTCTATTTGCTTCCTGCATAAGCATTTTGTTTTGTGCTGTAGAACGTACCCAGAGACTGATAATACAAGTGTCAGAGGGTATGATCTGTTACTCCTCGTCCATAGAGTCTTTCCTATTCCAACACACTCATGCCCACCCCTCTGTAATAGGTCAGAATCGTTACACACACGATTGGACAGGCCTTATCATCCTCAAAAGGATGAATGCAAGTGGTGAGTGTGACCCACTGGAGTTTGAATGCATATGTAACTGACACTAATGTCTTTGTGGTATGATGTAGGAGGGTGGATACCTGGCTATGGTTACCCCAGATTTTTTCCCTTGTGTTTAGCTGGTTTTCAACTTAGTTGGCCTGGGATCCTGCTAATCAGGGTCCCAGGCTACCTGCTCTCTCTGTAAAATGGACTCCATGCACCCTAGGTGCATAACCAATTTGGTACTGGACACCTTATCAGCCCCTATACAGTGCACTATAGGTGCCCAGGGCATAGGTGCATCCAAGGCCTACCAGGGGCTGCAGCATATCTTTTGCCACCCCTGGCTGGTACTTAAATTGACACAACTGGCTGATCACTCAGCTGGGGCAAGGTGGTGTAATCACCCCTTGCTTAGATATAGTATACCTATATCTAAACCTATAACTGGACACATATATACCTATCAGTCACTCCTATGGCAGGCCTTAACAATCCTGGAGGCAGAGTGCTTGGTTTTATGTGAGATGGTGCTCTAGCATGAGCTGAGCCTGTCTGCAGCTGTCGGGACCAACTCCCTTAGCTGTTCCGGGATATTGCCATACCTTATACTCTTAAGTGCATTATAATCCTCGCGGTTACTTGCTAACTTTGGTTTGGCTTTTTCAAAACATGTCGTGTAAGGTGTCATACGCTTTGGAATATTACCCCCTCGCCAGTCCTGGCGACGGGGTAGCATTCCACCCTCCTAGAGAGATAAGACATGTTACTTTGCTAAAACGCGGTTAATCCTAACCAGAGCCTCAGCATCGCAAAATGGATGCTGCTGCCACAGACACAAGTCTGACCTCCTACAGGCCTGGACAAAAGGTTTCCTGTCTGGGAAGGTGTTACACCTCCCCAGACAGAAGACAGTGGATTGGGGCAGGGTGGGCTGAAAGAAACTAGACACTGCCTGGGGCACACAAGGTGTCCCATGCAAAATCCAGTCAAACCGGTTCTGGGGTACTCCAGCCCCAGTCCTGGTGTGAAACTGGACAAAGGGAAAGGGGTGTAACCACCCCCTTCCTGGGTCCCACCCATAGGAGGGACCTAGCAGGTGATCCAGCCCACAGATTTGGAATAAAGGTGGGAGCAGTGCCAGCGCACATCAGATTATCCTGACTGAAACTTTGATACAGAACTCTGGACCCTTCGACATCCCACTTGACGTGGAAGACTGAAGAATCTCCCTTGTGGTCAAGGAGTGACCACCCTGTGCAAACAGGCACCATCCAGCGCCTCACCATTTGCTTTGCTGCAGTTCCCGCTGGAACTCAAGCAACAGAGATCAACAAGACCCAGTTTCCTGCCTTCCAACAGCCCGATCCACAGTCCCAGCGAATCTGGGACCTGTGGAGGCGACCTGAAGCATGGGGTCGGCCATCTTGGAAAAACAATGAAGTGCTGACCGTGCAGCTCCCGAGGCTTCCTCAATGCTGTGCATTAGGGTTTGAGAAGCCCTAGCCCCGAGCAGCTTTTGCACCAAAGCTCACCCCTCCACACTCACCGAGTGCTGCGTGGGGCCCTTGTGCATTTTTCTGCTTGATGCATTGGTCCGGTCGCTTGCCCGTTGGCTAGCGGCCCCAGTACCAATGAACCTTTAAATTTACACTGCTAGTCTGGTGAAGAGGGGAATCTGGACCATCTGATCCAGTTGTGTCACGAGTAAATCAGTGTTTGATTGGTTTATAAGGCTTGAAGATGAAGTGTGTGCCGCCTTCAATTTTTGTTTTTTGTGGCAATACTGCAGGCACACTGGGGTCAACAAGGAGAGTCGACTGAACGCAAAGCCTCACGCTGAGGTCAAGAAGAGACCCCCGATTGTTGTCATTGTGTCCAGTGTGAATACATGGAAGCAGAACAGGATAATATCTGCTGACATCAAGCCAATTGCATGTTGAAGAACATCAATCCCAACAGACAGGTGGCTAAACCTAATTAACCAACACGGCCACTGTAAAGAAGTCACAGCAACCCCCTCAAACATACCACCCATGTAGCGGATAATGTACACAGTACATTTAAACCCGCTTCAATTCGAAATTCATCCACTCAAACAAAAAGACGATATTCCAGGACTTCCTTTAGGGGAACTGGAGTATACTTCCGTTACTTCCTAATTCTTAAAAATTTTGGGCCACTAACATCAATTTTGGAACTCAGGCCACTCACTTATTACATACAGTCAGAGCATGTTCATATGATCACTCAACAACAAGTACTCCCATTTTGAGATTCCTATACATCCTGCTCCCTGAAATTATCTAAGACTTGTCATACATGGTGAAGACTACCAGTTCAAAGTCAATCCATTTGGGCTTCAAAACAACACCACAAGTGTTTACAAAGTCCATACCAGTAGTAGCAGCACATCTTGGAAGACAACAGATACGTGTCCCAGACGATTGGCTCATAAAATAAAGATCACCCATTTAAAACACTCTTGTCCAGAAAGCATTTTTTGGGTGATTCTACAGGAATTAAAGTTGATTTCTGCAGAGTAGCAACAAAAGCAAACAGAAACTAATTGCAGAAAGCTATAATGGTGCTGCACTAATGAGTGTAACAAATAAAAATATTAAAGATGTGTACCCTAATGCAAAATACGTGCACTGTTATGCCCATCAACTAAATCTGATTATGCAACAAACATTATGAAAGATGTGAAGCAAAGATATTCTTCATGGGTGGAATGTCAGCCTTCTTCTCATGCTCCCCCCAAGTAACGTAGGTACTTCATACCACTGCTTGACTGAAGGATTCCAAAGGGAGGCCGAACTTGTTTTATTTTTCAAATTTGTACATGTCCAGGATGTTCCCAAGGAGCCCTGAAATGCAGCTCACAACACATTTACATTTACAAAGCTGAGGAGCCTCAACATGCAGCCACCACACTGCCTCTGCTGTGAGGCTGGACAGTCCAAAGGTATCTGGTGCGGTCAAAGTTATTTACCAATGAAGGGAGTCGTGTACACCATAGGGGTAAAGCTGCTCCTGGAGTGTCTTCTGAATGATTAAACCTTAGAGTTTTCATACAAGAACAGGTTGTTTGTGTGGCACTCCAATGTGTGGGACCGTTTCATCTGCAGAACATCCTTCGATATTTTTTGGCCAAAGTACATTTGCTTTTTAATTCTAAATTTTAACATCAGTATTATCTGTGGCTATAGTAAACTGAACTTACTCTGTCTGGTTGATCGAAGAGTTTCATCGCCATGAACGTGACACGTTTGGTTTGTCTACCGGCCAGTGAAGCAGAGGTGTACAATATGCACATACTGGCTTTCACAACACCTCATTTGGAAGGCAAAGCTACTGTATATTTGGGCAATGTCTAATCAAGTTAGCCAGTATTAATCAAGATCAGATAGAATTAAATAGTTGTTGATGTTATAAAATTACATTTTGTTGACCACTCAAAAAAAATTTCAAGAATAAAAAAAAACACACAGAAATGTCGAGCCATCTTCTTAACTTTCACAAAATGGAAGAGTACTACAAAGCTTGATGCCCTTGACGGCAGAAGATAAAGTTAAACAAAAAAAAGAGCTGGAAGCCAAGAAGGCGGCCAGTAGTAAATGCAAATAAATAGCGGCCCCCCGACCAGGAGCACAAAAAAGGGTCCTGGGAGGGAGAACAGGACACACCTAGACGGAGATCCCGTCAATCGTGCAATTCTGTTTAATTTCATAGGAAGTAGTGTCAATATGTTCGTACACTGACTGGTTACCAATGAAAATAAAGCCTGAGAAGGAAGGAAATTATAGAGGATGCTGAAGAGATGGAGGAAGACACACTTACTGCGGATGCAACTTGAATCTCGGAACATCACAGATCTTTTATATGTTCATATATGAAATTTTTAACTGCAATAGGTTTACTGAATACTGTGCAACCGGAAGGACGGATATGATGCTCAAATTCATTCTGCTGCATGTGGGAGCGTTGGGCTGCGCGTGAACTTACTCCACGGTTGCACCACAAGGCTGAATCATGGAAGACGGAAGAGGAAATGTGAGGATTAGAAGCAAATGGACATGAGCAACAGGTTCGTGGAAGACATGTGACGAAACACAATAGGCAGGTGCGTCACACTGGTCTCAAAGCTGTATTACAATAGAACATTAACAATGGAAGCTTACGCTTGCAATGGCTGTACTCTCTTGAGTACGCTTAAATCTTTAAATTTATGGAGTGTGCAGCATCAGACAACACCACAACAATTTCTGAACAAACAGGGAGGAACCAGGAAAAATCAACATAACAGTAATTGATGTACATGTGAAGGAGAAGACATTCAACATTGAAAAGATTGACGTTGAGTTTTAGAAATTGGAAGAGGTCGACGCAGATTAAAAAATAATATACATCAAGGAGACAGTAAATGCTGAAAGTTTACCGTCATCCCGTTCACACACACCAATATCGAAACGTCTTATGACCGTACAAGCCATAAAAGAACAGTGACTCTTGGCGGCAGACCAATTTAGCATCAGCACATAGAGACTGACACCTGTGAAAAAAAAATGAAGATATAATGTGTCCTGTTTGATTTCCAACCTGACTACACAGATATGTTGTTTTGAGCTGAATAGCAAACTCCAACTAAGACTAAATACTTGCACAAAACTGATTGGAGTGTTGGGTCCCAGTCATGGGATCGTTTGTCTGTACACGATCTGGCATGGATTTGCATCATTGAGTCATTTATGGACCCGTCAACTCTTCCGTACACAGATTTACACTAAACCTTTAAAAAGATCTTGAAGCCAAGAAGGCTGTCAAGACTTCATACAACAAAATAGCTTCCCCCCGCCCAGGAGACCAAAAATGGGTCCCGGGCAGGGGGGACGGGAACACACCTCTCGACGGAGAACCTGTCGACCGTGATCCCGTTCACACACACCGATATCGAAACGTCTTATGACCGTACCAAGTCGTAAATGAACAGTGACTCTTGGCGGCAGAGGAAGCAGAACAAAAAAGAGCTGGAACAGTGACTCTTGGCGGCAGAGGAAGCAGAAGAAAAAAGAGCTGGAAGGCAAAAAGGAGGACAGAGCGATGGTGAGTCTGCAGCCATGAAGGAGATCGGCATATCTCTGGATGTCATTTATCAACTCCACAAACAAGAACAAAGTGACACATTGCGTGACTTATACACAATGGAACATCAGAAGAACATCAAGCTGTATACGTTTGGGAATCAGGAAAAAAAGTTTCAGCCAAGTTTGCAAGGAGTGGCTTCAAATCACATATTCGAGCAAGCTGTAGCTTGGAGCCTGTAGTGCACATGTACAGGTCTCCGCAAACAGCATAATGTAATGTTACTGCTTCGCAAGTTTCGTGCATGGAATGTACATAGCATCCATGATGTGCACCGTCCACTCGAGCCGCAGGCAGCTCTCAATATCTGTATTGAGTTGGGGCATGAGATTGGGATAAAAACCTGGCTTCAAATATCATATTCGTGCAAGCTGTAGCTTGTAGCCTGTAGCGCAGACGTAAAGGTCTCCGCAAACACCATTATGTAATTCTACTGCTTCACCAGTTTCGTGCATGGAATGTACATAGCATCCATGATGTGCAAGGTTCCGTAGTTAGGATCTCCCCATCCGGATGATCTCCCCCTTACAATCTGCGCATGCGTATTTCACCATGCACAGATGCTACAATACACCTTTTGATTGTCTGTATGAGCTCCCCAGCACAGCCGCAAAGTCCCGTACTTGGTGCAATGCGTCCATGACGTAATGGGCTACTCGTTTATTATGGACAGAATGATAAATTATCGTTGACAGCTATCTACCAATTAGGAAGTTTGAAATCTATTTCTTGTCCTCCGTGCTACCCTCCCACCGCTCACTTCTAGAATACAGCAGATTTAAATCTGCTTTAGGGTTCCAGCGAATTCTCAGAGTGTTTTGAGGTTCTGGTTTGCAAAAGGCAACCGTCAAGACCAAGCAATCAGCGGCCAATAAAGGTGTCCCCGCCGACAAGGCTCAGGCACGGGGTGAAGAAAAAACACTTTTGCACACTGTGTTTCTTAAGCGGAAGGGGACCAAAAGGCAGCCATCAAGACCAAGCAATCAGCGGCCAATAAAGGTGTACTTTTTCACAGTTAAATGTTCATATTGAATGCCAAGCAGGGGCAGTGTTTGACATCATAAAAAATGGTGTATATTAATCCAAAAACTGTGGACAGGTGGAAGCAAAACCAATACTAATGTTAGGCTGTATGGACAGGCACTTGTGAGTAGGATTTGTTAAACAAAAAAGAGGTGAAAGCCTAGAAGCCTGACGAAGGCCAAATGTAACCAAAAGAAACAGGTAGAAGCCTAGAAGGCGCACAATTTTCATATAAGTAGCTGCCCCCCCCGCCCAGAAGCCCATAAAGGGTCCCGGGCGAGGGAATCTGAATACATTTCTGCCCCCCCCGAGTAGGTAACACCACCAGATCCGCAACCAACACCAAGCAGTGACTTATTGTCACTACCTCCCACCATAACACACCAGTCTGGGGACGACTACAAGAGTTCCTACCAGTCTGGCTAAACATCACTATAGACAAGTGGGTTTGACAAATTATCCAGTATGGCTACAGCCTAGAACGCATCTCCACACCACCCATTCAACATCCACTGTGCAAACAACATGTAGACTTGTTGCAGCAAGAGGTTATCATTATGCTGCAAAAAGGGGCCATGGAACTAGCATCATTAGAAGACAACATATTCACATCGTTCATGCAACTTATCAGAGCCCATGTACATCAGTACACAGTGCAGGGCCTATGGACACCACAACAGAAGAAAATGCACATGAACATGCTAGAACTTATGGCAGTGTTCCTAGCCTTCAAAGCGTTCAAATTACATTCGTGCAACAAGACGGTGTTGATCCAGACAGACAACATGACAGCAATGTACTACATTCTGAAGCAGGGAGGTACACACTCTACACAGCTATCACATGTAGCTCAGAGCATGGAGTCAACAATCTTCAAGACTGCAACATGAGCTAATTGCACTTCCGTTAATATGCTTGATTTTAACTTTTAAATACAACAAATGAAAAGCTTGTTAATATTTTAAATTATACGTTATACCTGATATCTTTTCATGGTAAACATTCAATCAATTCCAATTATTCCTATCCTGTTTTACAAGAACGGATAAGGTATCACCACTTCATTGCTGCTACACAGAATCATTGGAGAATGGTACTGTATTTCATAAAAATATTTCCACAAGTTTGAAAAAGAAGACAGTGGGTAAATCTTTGAGTTTCAAAGTTTGATTATGGGAAAGTTATCAGAGGGTGAGTTGAAGCAGTTTGAACCTCGAGTATAGGTAAAAAGGCTTACCTGGAAATTGAATATGAATGAGCATATGCGATAAAGAATTAAAATAATCAAAATTACAAGTTAGATACAACATCCATAGTATAGTAAGTAACACAAACATAACATGCAGTTAAAAATGGAATGGAAATGTAGAACATTTAACAAAAACTTCAAACGACAAAGCATCCAGACTTGTAGTAGGTAACATTAAAACAAGGTAAGAAAAAATGATATGATATTACAAGTCAAGTGGTTCAGTTTAAGTCGAACGGCCGATGGTTTTCATTTTCAGCCCTTCGTTTCGTGCTTTCCTCAGCTCAATCAACATTGCAGAAAACATTATCACTCACCCATTCTTTAATATGAGTTGACATATCGGGACAGGACAGAAGCCCATGAAGGGTTCCTGGCGAGGGAATGGGACACACCCCGAAGGAGATCCCATCGAACATGATCCCGTTGACACACACCAGTGTCGAAGCGTTTGCACTTTTCAATCTACATGTGAATACTGAATGAGAAGCAGGGGCAGCGTTTCACGACATAATGTCTCTGAAGTGACTAAACGGAAGAAAACAAAAAAGAGGGGGAAGCCTACAAGGCCGATGACGGAAAAAGATGACCCAAACAGAGGTAGAAGCTGCACAAGTTTCTAATAAGTTGCTGCCCCCCGCCTAGAAGCCCATAAAGGGTTCCAGGCGAGGGAACGGGACACAAGTCGACGGCTAGCCAGTCGTCCGTGATCCCGTTGACACACACCGGTATAGTATTGTCATTGGACGTGAAAAAAACAGTGAACAGTCACAAACAAACTACCTAAAGCCACACAGAGGTAGAAGCGGCACAAGTTTCAAATAAGTTGCCGCCCCCCGCCCAGAAGCCCAAAAAGGTTTAGCAGTGGCTTAACAAGAAGGCGATGATCACCGAGAGCAAGAAGAAACCGCGTTGGAGCTATCCATAGAAGAAATCGAAGGCCAACTGAACACCTCTGGATACAAAGCACTCAACTCGTATGCCCTAGATGTAGCAAACAAACCAAATTGCCGGGCAGTATGAGTTGATAGAGTCAAATACACACCTAGTACAGTGAATTGCTAGGCTGACAAACCATTTGTGTTTAGTCACTTGTATTTTTATGAAAAAAGATTATGAACAAATGCCTTGGCATCAAAGGAATCACACCGCATTTACAGAGGTTCACAAGTACATTGAAAAAACCATATACAATACATTGAATCAAAAACATACACATATAACAATTGTGATGACAATGAATATAGACAAGTGTGTAATGCCTCAAAGAATTTCCTATGTTGAGGCACCAATCCTGAATAAAAATAAACAAGTGGACAGACAAGGTGACGAACTAGCCTACTTGTTTTCCAGTTCCAGTTGGAGTGTGTGATTTCCTTGTAACAGTCTAATGCGTGTGTAATCGAGTGGACAGAGGGGGGCTCAGAGACAAAGGGGACACACTTGGAGACCCTTGTGAAGGGTATGCAGGTGGCATATGTACTACGTGGTTGTGCAGACACATAAGCAGCAAACAGCAAAGACAAGCAATCGCTGCAGGCAGGCTATCTACAGATTACTGAGCTCATTAAGGTCATTGAGTCCCACCATGGCAGTGTTGAACCTCAAAATAAGGTAGGCCTCTTTTTGAGCAAGGCGTGCATCTGGGTCCCCGCCTGCTCCTGGAGTGTTCTTAATATTCGCCAGAATCGTCCATTTCAGATCATTAGATGAATGTTCTTTTCGTAAAAAGTGGGATACCAAGGGTGCTGTCAAAACTTTGTTATTTATCCTCGATCGATGCTGGATAATGCGTTGACGCGCTTCTTGGGTTGTTTTGCCAATGTAGACCTTTCCACAGGGGCAAGTGATGGCGTATACTGCATACTTGGTCTTGCAGTTTGTAAAGTTGTTATGACGCCAGTATTTTTGGCCATCCGTGAACAGGGTTCCTTCTGTTGTCAAATTGCACACTGAGCATGTCCCACATTTTCGATGGCCCATTACCGGGCCCATGTTGAAGAGGGTTCCTTGTGTTTCTTTTTTCGTGGCACCCCTTGTGGATGAGATCTGTTGTCCGATGCTTCTGTTTTTTTTAAGTGCGAATAGAGGTTTGCCAATGTCCGGTAGGATTTCTTCAATCAGATGCCAATTATTTCGTATTATTTTCTGTACTGGGTTAGTGTGGGGCCCAAAAGTGGAAACACAGACCATTCTCTCGACATTGGATTTCTCTCGTTTTTGCAAAAGATGTTCCCGAGGTGTCCATCTTGCCCTCTTCATGGATTGTTTCAAAAGTTTGGCCGGATAGCCTCGTGCTTTCAGCTTATTGGTCAGATTTTCTCCGTGAATGGTGAAGTCTTCCGTTCTCGAACAGTTCCTTCTCACCCGTAAATACTGGCCATATGGAAGATTGTTCTTCAAGCTTTTAGGGTGGAAGCTTGCGTAGTGTAGCGCATTATTCCTATCCGTTTTTTTCTGGAAGAGTGTGGACTTCAGGCCTTCTGGTGTAGATTTGATCTCCACATCAAGAAAAGGCATGGATCTGCAGTCGTATGCCAGACTAAACTTTATGTCTGGACTGCGGTTATTCAGCCACTGATGGAACTCTTCAAGGGATTCTGATGTGCCATTCCAGATGCACCACACATCATCTATGTACCTGAGCCACTGCCCAATGTGGGCTCCGTACGGGTTGTTATTATAAACAAATCTCTCCTCATATTGGGCCATGTAGAGTATAGCCATTTCCGGGGCAAAGGGACACCCCATTGCCGATCCCTTTATCTGTAGAAACATTTCATCCTCGAATACGAAGAAGTTCTTTTTAAGGGCAAGAGATGCCAGATTGACAATGAGTTCAGTGGGCACTTTGTGCGGCCGAGGTCTAGAGTTGAGGTACAGTTCTATCACGTCTACTCCATCCTGCTGTGGAATTTGGGTGTACAGAGAAGATACATCCATTGTTACCAAGAGTTGGGTGTTTGGATCGAATTCGACTCCCTCAACCTTGGTTAAGAAATCCATGGTGTCTCGGAGGAAAGACAGGACTTTGATGGTGAACTCCTTCAGGAAGACATCCACAAACTTTGAGATTGGCTCCAGCACAGAGTCACAACCCGAGACTATCGGGCGGCCTGGTGGTGCACTGGGATCTTTGTGCACTTTTGGGAGGAAATACAAATGTGGAGTGCGTGGGAAGCGTTTTACAAGGAATTCTGCTTCTTTGGGGCCAATAATCCCATTGTCTCTTGCACCTTTCACAATCCGTGAGATTTCATGGGTGATCTCAGCCGTGGGATCTTGTGTTATAAGGCGGTACCAGTTGGTGTTGTACACGTGTTTCCTTCCTTCGGCTTTGTAGAGGTCCTTAGACCAGAGGACCACTGCGCCACCCTTGTCCGCTGGTCTGATCACAGCTTCTTGCTGGTTCTTCAGAGAGGTTATGGCCTGTCTCTGATCTTTGGAAAGATTCGTTGGTATGTATCTTCTTTTCTTTTCAAGCTCATTCAAAGAAGATAAGACTTTCTGCTCGAAAGTGACAATGTTCTTTGCCATGTTGTTGTTTGGGGGGCAGAAGAGAGATTTGTTTCTAAGACCAGATACCTCCACTTGTGGTTCATAAGTAGAGTCTTTAAAAAACCATCTGAGACGTATTTTTCGAAAAAATTCGATCACCTCCAGTTTGACTTTAGTGAAATCAATGTGTGTGCCTGGTACGAATGAGAGACCCAGCTGTAATAGTTCCTCCTCTGCTTTGGTAAAGATTTTATTTGAGATATTAATGATGGAGGAGTCTTTCACGACTTGTAGTTCCGCTTGCGTGTTGACATTTGCCATTGTGGCTGTTTGAATTTGGTCCGCTGCTGTTGCTGGCCCTGTCCTAAAAAAGGCCTCTTCTGTTGGCCCCTGTTCGATGATCCTTCCCCTGGGTCAGATTCCGCAGATGAATCAGAAGATGAAGTTTCGGAAAATGTCACAAATCTTTTTTTGGATCTCCCTTGGTACGAATTGAGGTTTCTAGTGGACTCGGAGCGGGTGTAAAAATCTTCTTTCAAATATGGATACACAACTTCCAGATTGAACGCTTTTTTGTCCTTCTCAAACTTTGTTGTTTTAAAGTTTATTGTATTGTCTTTAAATGTTGTGATCTCCTTCTCTATCTTTTCAAGGAGTAATTTAGCCTCCGACTCTGTGTGATTATCCTTAATGTTCTGAAGTTGCTCCTCGATCTCCTCAATTTCTTTTTTGCAGATTCTGTGGGCTGTCTCAATGGTGTGGACCATAAGATCTCTGCTGCACTTCGTACTAATGCAGCTGAACCCTTTCTTGTACACTGGGTCGTCAGTAAAGAGCACTGGTACGTTCTTTATCTGTAAGCCCCACGGTATTGTACCAGCTCTTAGATTTGCGAGTAGGAACTGGTCGTGTAGCTCTGTTCTTATATGCTTTTTTTGAAGTCTGAGAAGCTTGTCTGCTACGTTTTGCTGCTTTGCTGTGCCACTCAATGTGAATGTTGTGAACAGTGTTGAGTCAGCGAGGAGTTTCTCAATGTGTTCCTCACTAAATGAAAGTGTGTCCTTATCTGCCATTTACTTTCCTGACCAGGATACACTTGATGTGTAATTGTAGGCTGATGTAAAGCGACTTAAAGCCTTACGGGTAAAGACCCGTTCGAAAACAAGGAAAAAAGGGGGGAAAGGCTGGGTCCTGTCTCTGACCGGCTGGACCACTCTTATGAAACAAACAAACCAAATTGCCGGGCAGTATGAGTTGATAGAGACAAATACACACCTAGTACAGTGAATTGCTAGGCTGACAAACCATTTGTGTTTAGTCACTTGTATTTTTATGAAAAAAGATTATGAACAAATGCCTTGGCATCAAAGGAATCACACCGCATTTACAGAGGTTCACAAGTACATTGAAAAAACCATATACAATACATTGAATCAAAAACATACACATATAACAATTGTGATGACAATGAATATAGACAACTGTGTGATGCCTCAAAGAATTTCCTATGTTGAGGCACCAATCCTGAATAAAAATAAACAAGTGGACAGACAAGGTGACGAACTAGCCTACTTGTTTTCACCACCGCTAGATACACATTAATTGATTTATCAACTGGTGCAAAAAATAGGAAGACACAAAACTATGCAACAATGTAGAATTTTGTGTGAGTTATATTCCTATTATGCCCTTATAGTTCAGTATCTGGGTGGAGCAGGACGCCGACGCGTTTCGAACCCGTTCAGTAGGTTAAGGGTTCTCCTCAGGACAAGGATTGGGGAGGTCGTTGTCGCTGTGAATTAAGTTAAAAACATGGTATCAATGAAAAGCTGACTACTACCTCACTTTAACTCAAACACTTTGAAGGAGTAAGCAAATACCTTATGCTGGAAATATCAGGATGCTACCTGTGAAAAAGACGTGATACACCCTAGTTAGTCTCCGTTGTTTTTAAGACACTCTGAGCCACCGTATACAAAAAGGGACTTAGCTTTTAGGCACGTACCTTGATGTTTAAAGCACAAGAACGTGTAAGGGATGCTGATGCGCCTAAAATCGATTGATGTGCCTGGGGAGAGTAAATAACACAAGGTATTACAATCCCAACTGGAATGCCCTTGTGTGCGTCTTGACACATAACTGTTAGTGACAGAAATACCAGCAAGGTCCTACCTTTGTTTGCAGGATTTAGGTTCTATGCACGAACACGAGCGGCAGCCGCCGCGGTAGTTCGGCAACTGAAAAACCAAAGGGAATGCAGTAATTAGCTAGGAGCTGGGCTCGCGCTCACTCGATCTGTCCAAGTTTGTTTGAAACGGACTTGCGTTTTAGACGAGTAAATCGGAGCTATCCATCAGGCACCCGGGCGGCAAGAAACTGGCAACGCGAGTGCGGAGGGGGCGTGTCCGAGTTTATTTAACGCGCAATGCGTGTAACACGGCCTGATGGGACATGTAGTCCACTCCGTGGGTGCTATTGCGCGAGTGCCCGCTGGGTAGGTTGGTAGAACGCACTCAGCAAGGGAAATATTATAAAACCGATGTTGGGTCAAAGGCAAGCGTGGGGGTTCCAGTTGGAGTGTGTGATTTCCTTGTAACAGTCTAACGCGTGTGTAATCGAGTGGACAGAGGGGGGCTCAGAGACAAAGGGGACACACTTGGAGACCCTTGTGAAGGGTATGCAGGTGGCATATGTACTACGTGGTTGTGCAGACACATAAGCAGCAAACAGCAAAGACAAGCAATCGCTGCAGGCAGGCTATCTACAGATTACTGAGCTCATTAAGGTCATTGAGTCCCACCATGGCAGTGTTGAACCTCAAAATAAGGTAGGCCTCTTTTTGAGAAAGGCGTGCATCTGGGTCCCCGCCTGCTCGTGGAGTGTTCTTAATATTCGCCAGAATCGTCCATTTCAGACCATTAGATGAATGTTCTTTTCGTAAAAAGTGGGATACCAAGGGTGCTGTCAAAACTTTGTTATTTATCCTCGATCGATGCTGGATAATGCGTTGACGCGCTTCTTGGGTTGTTTTGCCAATGTAGACCTTTCCACAGGGGCAAGTGATGGCGTATACTGCATACTTGGTCTTGCAGTTTGTAAAGTTGTTATGACGCCAGTATTTTTGGCCATCCGTGAACAGGGTTCCTTCTGTTGTCAAATTGCACACTGAGCATGTCCCACATTTGCGATGGCCCATTACCGGGCCCATGTTGAAGAGGGTTCCTTGTGTTTCTTTTTTCGTGGCACCCCTTGTGGATGAGATCTGTTGTCCGATGCTTCTGTTTTTTTTAAGTGCGAATAGAGGTTTGCCAATGTCCGGTAGGATTTCTTCAATCAGATGCCAATTATTTCGTATTATTTTCTGTACTGGGTTAGTGTGGGGCCCAAAAGTGGAAACACAGACCATTCTCTCAACATTGGATTTCTCTCGTTTTTGCAAAAGATGTTCCCGAGGTGTCCATCTTGCCCTCTTCATGGATTGTTTCAAAAGTTTGGCCGGATAGCCTCGTGCTTTCAGCTTATTGGTCAGATTTTCTCCGTGAATGGTGAAGTCTTCCGTTCTCGAACAGTTCCTTCTCACCCGTAAATACTGGCCATATGGAAGATTGTTCTTCAAGCTTTTAGGGTGGAAGCTTGCGTAGTGTAGCGCATTATTCCTATCTGTTTTTTTCTGGAAGAGTGTGGACTTCAGGCCTTCTGATGTAGATTTGATCTCCACATCAAGAAAAGGCATGGATCTTCAGTCGTATGCCAGACTAAACTTTATGTCTGGACTGCGGTTATTCAGCCACTGATGGAACTCTTCAAGGGATTCTGATGTGCCATTCCAGATGCACCACACATCATCTATGTACCTGAGCCACTGCCCAATGTGGGCTCCGTACGGGTTGTTATTATAAACAAATCTCTCCTCATATTGGGCCATGTAGAGTATAGCCATTTCCGGGGCAAAGGGACACCCCATTGCCGATCCCTTTATCTGTAGAAACATTTCATCCTCGAATACGAAGAAGTTCTTTTTAAGGGCAAGAGATGCCAGATTGACAATGAGTTCAGTGGGCACTCTGTGCGGCCGAGGTCTAGAGTTGAGGTACAGTTCTATCACGTCTACTCCATCCTGCTGTGGAATTTGGGTGTACAGAGAAGATACATCCATTGTTACCAAGAGTTGGGTGTTTGGATCAAATTCGACTCCCTCAACCTTGGTTAAGAAATCCATGGTGTCTCGGAGGAAAGACGGGACTTTGATGGTGAACTCCTTCAGGAAGACATCCACAAACTTCGAGATTGGCTCCAGCACAGAGTCACAACCCGAGACTATCGGGCGGCCTGGTGGTGCACTGGGATCTTTGTGCACTTTTGGGAGGAAATACAAATGTGGAGTGCGTGGGAAGCGTTTTACAAGGAATTCTGCTTCTTTGGGGCCAATAATCCTATTGTCTCTTGCGCCTTTCACAATCCGTGAGATTTCATGGGTGATCTCAGCCGTGGGATCTTGTGTTATAAGGCGGTACCAGTTGGTGTTGTACACGTGTTTCCTTCCTTCGGCTTTGTAGAGGTCCTTAGACCAGAGGACCACTGCGCCACCCTTGTCCGCTGGTCTGATCACAGCTTCTTGCTGGTTCTTCAGAGAGGTTATGGCCTGTCTCTGATCTTTGGAAAGATTCGTTGGTATGTATCTTCTTTTCTTTTCAAGATCATTCAAAGAAGATAAGACTTTCTGCTCGAAAGTGACGATGTTCTTTGCCATGTTGTTGTTTGGGGGGCAGAAGAGAGATTTGTTTCTAAGACCAGATACCTCCACTTGTGGTTCATAAGTAGAGTCTTTAAAAAACCATCTGAGACGTATTTTTCGAAAAAATTCGATCACCTCCAGTTTGACTTTAGTGAAATCAATGTGTGTGCCTGGTACGAATGAGAGACCCAGCTGTAATAGTTCCTCCTCTGCTTTGGTCAAGATTTTATTTGAGATATTAATGATGGAGGAGTCTTTCACGACTTGTAGTTCCGCTTGCGTGTTGACATTTCCCATTGTGGCTGTTTGAATTTGGTCCGCTGCTGTTGCTGGCCCTGTCCTAAAAAAGGCCTCTTCTGTTGGCCCCTGTTCGATGATCCTTCCCCTGGGTCAGATTCCGCAGACGAATCAGAAGATGAAGTTTCGGAAAATGTCACAAATCTTTTTCTGGATCTCCCTTGGTACGAATTGAGGTATCTAGTGGACTCGGAGCGGGTGTAAAAATCTTCTTTCAAATATGGATACACAACTTCCAGATTGAACGCTTTTTTGTCCTTCTCAAACTTTGTTGTTTTAAAGTTTATTGTATTGTCTTTAAATGTTGTGATCTCCTTCTCTATCTTTTCAAGGAGTAATTTAGCCTCCGACTCTGTGTGATTATCCTTAATGTTCTGAAGTTGCTCCTCGATCTCCTCAATTTCTTTTTTGCAGATTCTGTGGGCTGTCTCAATGGTGTGGACCATAAGATCTCTGCTGCACTTCGTACTAATGCAGCTGAACCCTTTCTTGTACACTGGGTCGTCAGTAAAGAGCACTGGTACGTTCTTTATCTGTAAGCCCCACGGTATTGTACCAGCTCTTAGATTTGCGAGTAGGAACTGGCCGTGTAGCTCTGTTCTTATATGCTTTTTTTGAAGTCTGAGAAGCTTGTCTGCTACGTTTTGCTGCTTTGCTGTGCCACTCAATGTGAATGTTGTGAACAGTGTTGAGTCAGCGAGGAGTTTCTCAATGTGTTCCTCACTAAATGAAAGTGTGTCCTTATCTGCCATTTACTTTCCTGACCAGGATACACTTGATGTGTAATTGTAGGCTGATGTAAAGCGACTTAAAGCCTTACGGGTAAAGACCCGTTCGAAAACAAGGAAAAAAGGGGGGAAAGGCTGGGTCCTGTCTCTGACCGGCTGGACCACTCTTATGAAACAAACAAACCAAATTGCCGGGCAGTATGAGTTGATAGAGACAAATACACACCTAGTACAGTGAATTGCTAGGCTGACAAACCATTTGTGTTTAGTCACTTGTATTTTTATGAAAAAAGATTATGAACAATTGCCTTGGCATCAAAGGAATCACACCGCATTTACAGAGGTTCACAAGTACATTGAAAAAACCATATACAATACATTGAATCAAAAACATACACATATAACAATTGTGATGACAATGAATATAGACAACTGTGTAATGCCTCAAAGAATTTCCTATGTTGAGGCACCAATCCTGAATAAAAATAAACAAGTGGACAGACAAGGTGACGAACTAGCCTACTTGTTTTCACCACCGCTAGATACACATTAATTGATTTATCAACTGGTGCAAAAAATAGGAAGACACAAAGCTATGCAACAATGTAGAATTTTGTGTGAGTTATATTCCTATTATGCCCTTATAGTTCAGTATCTGGGTGGAGCAGGACGCCGGCGCGTTTCGAACCTGTTCAGTAGGTTAAGGGTTCTCCTCAGGACAAGGATTGGGGAGGTCGTTGTCGCTGTGAATTAAGTTAAAAACATGGTATCAATGAAAAGCTGACTACTACCTCACTTTAACTCAAACACTGTGAAGGAGTAAGCAAATACCTTATGCTGGAAATATCAGGATGCTACCTGTGAAAAAGACGTGATACACCCTAGTTAGTCTCCGTTGTCTTTAAGACACTCTGAGCCACCGTATACAAAAAGGGACTTAGCTTTTAGGCACGTACCTTGATGTTTAAAGCACAAGAACGTGTAAGGGATGCTGATGCGCCTAAAATCGATTGATGTGCCTGGGGAGAGTAAATAACACAAGGTATTACAATCCCAACTGGAATGCCCTTGTGTGCGTCTTGACACATAACTGTTAGTGACAGAAATACCAGCAAGGTCCTACCTTTGTTTGCAGGATTTAGGTTCTATGCACGAACACGAGTGGCAGCCGCCGCGGTAGTTCGGCAACTGAAAAACCAAAGGGAATGCAGTAATTAGCTAGGAGCTGGGCTCGCGCTCACTCGATCTGTCCAAGTTTGTTTGAAACGGACTTACGTTTTAGACGAGTAAATCGGAGCTATCCATCAGGCACCCGGGCGGCAAGAAACTGGCAGCGCGAGTGCGGAGGGGGCGTGTCCGAGTTTATTTAACGCGCAATGCGTGTAACACGGCCTGATGGGACATGTAGTCCACTCCGTGGGTGCTATTGCGCGAGTGCCCTCTGGGTAGGTTGGTAGAACGCACTCAGCAAGGGAAATATTATAAAACCGATGTTGGGTCAAAGGCAAGCGTGGGGGTTCCAGTTGGAGTGTGTGATTTCCTTGTAACAGTCTAACGCGTGTGTAATCGAGTGGACAGAGGGGGGCTCAGAGACAAAGGGGACACACTTGGAGACCCTTGTGAAGGGTATGCAGGTGGCATATGTACTACGTGGTTGTGCAGACACATAAGCAGCAAACAGCAAAGACAAGCAATCGCTGCAGGCAGGCTATCTACAGATTACTGAGCTCATTAAGGTCATTGAGTCCCACCATGGCAGTGTTGAACCTCAAAATAAGGTAGGCCTCTTTTTGAGCAAGGCGTGCATCTGGGTCCCCGCCTGCTCCTGGAGTGTTCTTAATATTCGCCAGAATCGTCCATTTCAGATCATTAGATGAATGTTCTTTTCGTAAAAAGTGGAATACCAAGGGTGCTGTCAAAACTTTGTTATTTATCCTCGATCGATGCTGGATAATGCGTTGACGCGCTTCTTGGGTTGTTTTGCCAATGTAGACCTTTCCACAGGGGCAAGTGATGGCGTATACTGCATACTTGGTCTTGCAGTTTGTAAAGTTGTTATGACGCCAGTATTTTTGGCCATCCGTGAACAGGGTTCCTTCTGTTGTCAAATTGCACACTGAGCATGTCCCACATTTACGATGGCCCATTACCGGGCCCATGTTGAAGAGGGTTCCTTGTGTTTCTTTTTTCGTGGCACCCCTTGTGGATGAGATCTGTTGTCCGATGCTTCTGTTTTTTTAAGTGCGAATAGAGGTTTGCCAATGTCCGGTAGGATTTCTTCAATCAGATGCCTATTATTTCGTATTATTTTCTGTACTGGGTTAGTGTGGGGCCCAAAAGTGGAAACACAGACCATTCTCTCGACATTGGATTTCTCTCGTTTTTGCAAAAGATGTTCCCGAGGTGTCCATCTTGCCCTCTTCATGGATTGTTTCAAAAGTTTGGCCGGATAGCCTCGTGCTTTCAGCTTATTGGTCAGATTTTCTCCGTGAATGGTGAAGTCTTCCGTTCTCGAACAGTTCCTTCTCACCCGTAAATACTGGCCATATGGAAGATTGTTCTTCAAGCTTTTAGGGTGGAAGCTTGCGTAGTGTAGCGCATTATTCCTATCCGTTTTTTTCTGGAAGAGTGTGGACTTCAGGCCTTCTGATGTAGATTTGATCTCCACATCAAGAAAAGGCATGGATCTGCAGTCGTATGCCAGACTAAACTTTATGTCTGGACTGCGGTTATTCAGCCACTGATGGAACTCTTCAAGGGATTCTGATGTGCCATTCCAGATGCACCACACATCATCTATGTACCTGAGCCACTGCCCAATGTGGGCTCCGTACGGGTTGTTATTATAAACAAATCTCTCCTCATATTGGGCCATGTAGAGTATAGCCATTTCCGGGGCAAAGGGACACCCCATTGCCGATCCCTTTATCTGTAGAAACATTTCATCCCTGAATACGAAGAAGTTCTTTTTAAGGGCAAGAGATGCCAGATTGACAATGAGTTCAGTGGGCACTCTGTGCGGCCGAGGTCTAGAGTTGAGGTACAGTTCTATCACGTCTACTCCATCCTGCTGTGGAATTTGGGTGTACAGAGAAGATACATCCATTGTTACCAAGAGTTGGGTGTTTGGATCGAATTCGACTCCCTCAACCTTGGTTAAGAAATCCATGGTGTCTCGGAGGAAAGACGGGACTTTGATGGTGAACTCCTTCAGGAAGACATCCACAAACTTTGAGATTGGCTCCAGCACAGAGTCACAACCCGAGACTATAGGGCGGCCTGGTGGTGCACTGGGATCTTTGTGCACTTTTGGGAGGAAATACAAATGTGGAGTGCGTGGGAAGCGTTTTACAAGGAATTCTGCTTCTTTGGGGCCAATAATCCCATTGTCTCTTGCGCCTTTCACAATCCGTGAGATTTCATGGGTGATCTCAGCCGTGGGATCTTGTGTTATAAGGCGGTACCAGTTGGTGTTGTACACGTGTTTCCTTCCTTCGGCTTTGTAGAGGTCCTTAGACCAGAGGACCACTGCGCCACCCTTGTCCGCTGGTCTGATCACAGCTTCTTGCTGGTTCTTCAGAGAGGTTATGGCCTGTCTCTGATCTTTGGAAAGATTCGTTGGTATGTATCTTCTTTTCTTTTCAAGCTCATTCAAAGAAGATAAGACTTTATGCTCGAAAGTGACGATGTTCTTTGCCATGTTGTTGTTTGGGGGGCAGAAGAGAGATTTGTTTCTAAGACCAGATACCTCCACTTGTGGTTCATAAGTAGAGTCTTTAAAAAACCATCTGAGACGTATTTTTCGAAAAACATTCGATCTCCTCCAGTTTGACTTTAGTGAAATCAATGTGTGTGCCTGGTACGAATGAGAGACCAGGCTGTAATAGTTCCTCCTCTGCTTTGGTCAAGATTTTATTTGAGATATTAATGATGGAGGAGTCTTTCACGACTTGTAGTTCCGCTTGCGTGTTGACATTTCCCATTGTGGCTGTTTGAATTTGGTCCGCTGCTGTTGCTGACCCTGTCCTAAAAAAGGCCTCTTCTGTTGGCCCCTGTTCGATGATCCTTCCCCTGGGTCAGATTCCGCAGACGAATCAGAAGATGAAGTTTCGGAAAATGTCACAAATCTTTTTTTGGATCTCCCTTGGTACGAATTGAGGTATCTAGTGGACTCGGAGCGGGTGTAAAAATCTTCTTTCAAATATGGATACACAACTTCCAGATTGAACGCTTTTTTGTCCTTCTCAAACTTTGTTGTTTTAAAGTTTATTGTATTGTCTTTAAATGTTGTGATCTCCTTCTCTATCTTTTCAAGGAGTAATTTAGCCTCCGACTCTGTGTGATTATCCTTAATGTTCTGAAGTTGCTCCTCGATCTCCTCAATTTCTTTTTGGCAGATTCTGTGGGCTGTCTCAATGGTGTGGACCATAAGATCTCTGCTGCACTTCGTACTAATGCAGCTGAACCCTTTCTTGTACACTGGGTCGTCAGTAAAGAGCACTGGTACGTTCTTTATCTGTAAGCCCCACGGTATTGTACCAGCTCTTAGATTTGCGAGTAGGAACTGGCCGTGTAGCTCTGTTCTTATATGCTTTTTTTGAAGTCTGAGAAGCTTGTCTGCTACGTTTTGCTGCTTTGCTGTGCCACTCAATGTGAATGTTGTGAACAGTGTTGAGTCAGCGAGGAGTTTCTCAATGTGTTCCTCACTAAATGAAAGTGTGTCCTTATCTGCCATTTACTTTCCTGACCAGGATACACTTGATGTGTAATTGTAGGCTGATGTAAAGCGACTTAAAGCCTTACGGGTAAAGACCCGTTCGAAAACAAGGAAAAAAGGGGGGAAAGGCTGGGTCCTGTCTCTGACCGGCTGGACCACTCTTATGAAACAAACAAACCAAATTGCCGGGCAGTATGAGTTGATAGAGACAAATACACACCTAGTACAGTGAATTGCTAGGCTGACAAACCATTTGTGTTTAGTCACTTGTATTTTTATGAAAAAAGATTATGAACAAATGCCTTGGCATCAAAGGAATCACACCGCATTTACAGAGGTTCACAAGTACATTGAAAAAACCATATACAATACATTGAATCAAAAACATACACATATAACAATTGTGATGACAATGAATATAGACAACTGTGTAATGCCTCAAAGAGTTTCCTATGTTGAGGCACCAATCCTGAATAAAAATAAACAAGTGGACAGACAAGGTGACGAACTAGCCTACTTGTTTTCACCACCGCTAGATACACATTAATTGATTTATCAACTGGTGCAAAAAATAGGAAGACACAAAACTATGCAACAATGTAGAATTTTGTGTGAGTTATATTCCTATTATGCCCTTATAGTTCAGTATCTGGGTGGAGCAGGACGCCGACGCGTTTCGAACCCGTTCAGTAGGTTAATGGTTCTCCTCAGGACAAGGATTGGGGAGGTCATTGTCGCTGTGAATTAAGTTAAAAACATGGTATCAATGAAAAGCTGACTACTACCTCACTTTAACTCAAACACTGTGAAGGAGTAAGCAAATACCTTATGCTGGAAATATCAGGATGCTACCTGTGAAAAAGACGTGATACACCCTAGTTAGTCTCCGTTGTTTTTACGACACTCTGAGCCACCGTATACAAAAAGGGACTTAGCTTTTAGGCACGTACCTTGATGTTTAAAGCACAAGAACGTGTAAGGGATGCTGATGCGCCTAAAATCGATTGATGTGCCTGGGGAGAGTAAATAACACAAGGTATTACAATCCCAACTGGAATGCCCTTGTGTGCGTCTTGACACATAACTGTTAGTGACAGAACTACTAGCAAGGACCTACCTTTGTTTGCAGGATTTAGGTTCTATGCACGAACACGAGCGGCAGCCGCCGCAGTAGTTCGGCAACTGAAAAACCAAAGGGAATGCAGTAATTAGCTAGGAGCTGGGCTCGCGCTCACTCGATCTGTCCAAGTTTGTTTGAAACGGACTTACGTTTTAGACGAGTAAATCGGAGCTATCCATCAAGTACATTGAAAAAACCAGGAGCAAGATGGCGGCTGCAGCTGTAGCCGTGTGAGGAGCTGCGGCGTTTCCACCTGAAGACCCGACCGACCTGGTGTTCTATGGTGTTTGGTTTCCGGCCGATTTTAACTTGCTGCTCGTGGCGGATGCTCCTGGCGGCTTTCCCGACTGAAGCTGTTTTCGCTAGGTGTGGAGCGCTGTTCTGATCTCTCCGTTGCGGGTCGAGTCGGGAGCCGTGGTTCCATCGAGGCTCCATCGAGGCAGGGCGTTAACCTGCAGTAACAGCGACGTGAATAGCCGAGTCCCGCTGGAAAAAGTACAAGGCGGTAGGCGCTGAAGGGACTGAGGAGAGGCTGAGAGCTGCGCAGAAGGATCGGTGATCGGTGATTCAGAGGAGAGCTGGGAGTTGGGAGAGCTGGCTGAATTGGAAAGCCTGAGAAGTCTGCGAGGCATGTGCTTTCCTGCCCGTTTTTGCATTTTGTCTACACTGCAGCAACATTGTATCAGCAGCAGCAGCAGGGGTAATACTAGCGGTAAGATCTGCTAACTATTGAATAACGAGTCTGGAACTCAAGAATCTCTGAATTTTCTCTAGCGCTTGTCCCAAAGTCACTGTTAATTCTTGGGAAAAAACGGGGGGGAAAAAAAAAACTCAAACTGGACAAAGAGAGTAAGTGAGCTCAGCTGACTTTTTGCAAGGTACCTATAATTGAAAACGAATATACACTACTACTGCTCACCAAGGGGCATTACTTGCTGTGTTAAAGGTACTTGTTAATAAAATTGCAGTAACTTTAGGCTCAGTCATGCCCCCTAAGGGACGAGGCGCTAAAAAGAATACCACCTTAATGAATTCCAATTCTACTATGGAGAAGGCAGCTTCAGCGGCAGCGATGATAAATGGAAGCACTAAAGAGCCTGTAATACCGGAGTTATTTAAAAAAAAGAACACAGCCATTTCCTCCAAAAATAGCAATAGTGAACAGACTCCTTCTAAAAGTTTATCCGGTGCCGTTTCTAAAAAATCAAACCTAACTCAGTCAGCTGACCCTCCTTTAACCTCCGTAAATTCAGCAGTGATAGTTGAAGAGACCGGGGAAGGAGGTCGGGCAGGTTCAGGAGCGCCGGATGACGCATTATCCGAATTATGTCAAGCTGTCGAAGGAGTCAGAGTCTCACCTAGACCAAATGAATCAAATGAGCAACATGACGCAGACTCGATTGAATCTGGGGGTCAATTCTTTTCAATGTCTGATGTTTCAATCTCGTCGGAAAGGGACCTGGATGATGAACTGCCTATTGAGGGCGGACTTCCTGTTGAGAACTGGGCTGATGACTGCGATTTAGTCTCTGAAGAAGATGTACTTGGATCAGACTTTCTATTGAGTGAAGGAGCTCCAAGCACTGTCCGCAGGGTCATAGAAGCTAAATCGGCTGGAAATCCTGGATCCATTACCCAACCGCAATGGGAAAGAGCAGATTCGAATGCTGGAAATGATTCCGATTTTCCTAAGTTATTGGAGGGTGATGACGAGGTAACTTTGAAATCAATATATCAGTTGCAGACTTCCATGTATAAAATGATCGTGACTCATAGAGAGGAAACCAAGGCAGAAGGACTTCGCACTCAAGGAGCGGTGCGTAAGCTTCAGAATGCTGTCCGCCGGTTGGCTAAGTCCAGTACTGATATAAATTTGAGAGTAAAAGAGACTGAGACCCGTATTTCTGTGGTCGAGGACGAGCTAGCTACACAAAAAACTTTAATCAAAGAACTTGATGGCACTAGGAAAGATATTGACTGGAAATTAACTGATTTGGAAAATCGCGCTCGCCGCAATAACCTCCGTATACTGGGAGTGGCAGAAAAGGCAGAGGGAAGAGACACTCGACGATTTGTAGTAGAGATGCTCTCAGATGCTTTTCCGGACCTTACTGGATGGGACTGGGACAAATAAATTATAAGAGCTCATCGCTTTCCTTTC
Organism: Lissotriton vulgaris; assembly: GCF_964263255.1. NCBI lineage: Eukaryota > Metazoa > Chordata > Amphibia > Caudata > Salamandridae > Lissotriton > Lissotriton vulgaris. The sequence continues at coordinate 549,205,629 of NC_141700.1, forward strand.
AACCCAAAACAAGACCAGGAGTCAGGAAATAAAAATCCAAGAGCTATTCTTATAAACTTACAGAACTATCTACTTCGGGAGATTTTATACGATTTGGCAAGGCCATCTAAGACTAGAAAGGGTCTGGGGCATGAATTCTTTGTTCGACCAGACTTCTGCGCTGCAACAGTACAACAACGCTGGAGACTCAAACAGCTAATGAATCCAATACAATCTAAAGGGGGACAAGCTTTCCTCTTAAATCCTGCTAAGCTTAAGGTGGTATATAAGGGGAGAACGATTTATTTTGTTTCTGAAATTAAGGCACAACAGTTTCTAGAAACTATGTAATAATGACTCATAGGATTAATGATGAATACCAGTATTACATGTAGATGGATTGGAAGTCCTTATAACTGTGTCATATCACGATATGTTTTCTTTCTCTCCTTTTTTTTTTTTTTTTTTTGGTAGAGATTTGCTATTTTTCAGGTCGGGCTGGCTCAGGCGGAAATCACAGCTCATACTCACTTTCCATCGATGAGGGCAATAGCCCTTACGCTTCTGGTGGGGGGGATTGGTGGTGTGGGTGGGTTTGGGGGGGTGTTCTGGGGGTGTTGGGGGTGGGCAAAAATTTCTTGTTCTGGGGTGCAAGGTCATACAGCTGGAAGATGTTGTCAGTGCAAACTTATGATTTATATAGGGCAAGTGCTGAATTTTCGAATATCCTGCTATTTCTGTTATTATTTTTCCAAAGTGCTTAATGTGTCTGATGTTTCTAAAGCACTAAAATTAAATAATGGTTAAATTAAATATATGTTCCATCAACGTGTGCGGACTAAATGATAAAAGAAAAAGGGGTATAATGGCTCAGATACTTAAAACTATGAGGTTGGATATTGTTTGTGTACAGGAGACCCATATTGCCTGGTCTAATAGAAAGTGGTTAAGGGATCTTGGATTGGAACTGGTAGGTTGTTCTCGCCAAAGTTCTACTATAAGAGGAGTGGCAATTCTAAAGCGATTTGGATTGGGGGAAATTAAGAAAATCAAAGAAGACTTATTAGGACGTTGGGTCATTGTTGAAATCAAAATTGGAGGTTTAATTATTACTATTTGCTCAATTTATGCATCGGTATTGGATGACCCCACCATCTTTGATCTTCTAAATGTGGAGTTAGCTCAATGGTCATCCAATATAATACTATGTGGAGATTTTAATTTACATTTAGATGAAACTTATGATATCACCGGCAGTATTCCATATAAAGGTAGGAAGAGGAAAGTGTTTAATGCACTTAAAGATATGATTCAGGATTTCAGAATGCTTGATATAGGGTTTGTGAAAAAGGATGCGAAGTCTGGCCATACCTTCTTCTCTGCCCCGCATCAGAAGTTTTTTAGATTAGACTATTTTTTTATCTCCAAATGTTTGTATAACGAGCTTACCCAAGTGGAATATGAGGTGTCACCGAAAATCATTTCAGACCATAATGCTATTATTCTCAAGTTTGAATTAAATATTCCTATCACTCTTCGATCATGGTCCTTTGATCGCAAATTGCTATATGACTTATCTTATGTTGAACATATGAGCAATTGGATTCCGGAATTTTTCTTACACAACAGAGGCACTGCGTCTGCAGAAACAGTATGGGATGCTTTTAAATGTGGGGTTCGGGGAGAAACATTGAGTTATTCAATAAGAAAACAAAAAGAGGCTACAAGGCGAGAAGCTGCAGAAATGAAAAACTTAAGAACATTAGAGATCCAACTTATGCAAGCGTACAATAAAGGGTTAGCTGCTGAAATCATTTTAAAGGAGTTGGCTATCCTAAAAGTTAAGATTCATCAAGGATTTGCCACAAAATTTGCTCAACAAATCTCTGCCTTTAGGGCAGAGGTTTATGAAGTGGGAGAAAATACCGGTAAACATCTGGCCAAGAGAGCCAAAGAGAAAGCGACGTTTGCCAATATTGATAAAATAAATAATCTGACAGGATTAACAGTCAATAAAACAGAAGACATTCTTGAAGTTTTTAAGGATTTCTATTCTAAATTGTATACAGAAGATGTTAGGGTATCCTGTTCAGATCAGATTTCTCCATTTGTCGATCCAGCTCTGGACACCAAGCTATCTAGTGAGGAAAAGGAGAAATTAGATTCACCACTTACTTGGGAAGAAATTGAACTCTCTCTAATGTCCCTAGCATCAGGAAAAGCAGCGGGTCCAGACGCTATCCCTTTAGAGTTTTTCAAACAGTTTAGAATACTGGCGTCATAACAACTTTACAAACTGCAAGACCAAGTATGCAGTATACGCCATCACTTGCCCCTGTGGAAAGGTCTACATTGGCAAAACAACCCAAGAAGCGCGTCAACGCATTATCCAGCATCGATCGAGGATAAATAACAAAGTTTTGACAGCACCCTTGGTATCCCACTTTTTACGAAAAGAACATTCATCTAATGATCTGAAATGGACGATTCTGGCAAATATTAAGAACACTCCAGGAGCAGGCGGGGACCCAGATGCACGCCTTGCTCAAAAAGAGGCCTACCTTATTTTGAGGTTCAACACTGCCATGGTGGGACTCAATGACCTTAAGGAGCTCAGTAATCTGTAGATAGCCTGCCTGCAGCGTTTGCTTGTCTTTGCTGTTTGCTGCTTATGTGTCTGCACAACCACGTAGTACATATGCCACCTGCATACCCTTCACAAGGGTCTCCAAGTGTGTCCCCTTTGTCTCTGAGCCCCCCTCTGTCCACTCGATTACACACGCGTTAGACTGTTACAAGGAAATCACACACTCCAACTGGAACCCCCACGCTTGCCTTTGACCCAACATCGGTTTTATAATATTTCCCTTGCTGAGTGCGTTCTACCAACCTACCCAGCGGGCACTCGCGCAATAGCACCCACGGAGTGGACTACATGTCCCATCAGGCCGTGTTACACGCATTGCGCGTTAAATAAACTCGGACACGCCCCCTCCGCACTCGCGTTGCCAGTTTCTTGCCGCCCGGGTGCCTGATGGATAGCTCCGATTTACTCGTCTAAAACGTAAGTCCGTTTCAAACAAACTTGGACAGATCGAGTGAGCGCGAGCCCAGCTCCTAGCTAATTACTGCATTCCCTTTGGTTTTTCAGTTGCCGAACTACCGCGGCGGCTGCCGCTCGTGTTCGTGCATAGAACCTAAATCCTGCAAACAAAGGTAGGACCTTGCTGGTATTTCTGTCACTAACAGTTATGTGTCAAGACGCACACAAGGGCATTCCAGTTGGGATTGTAATACCTTGTGTTATTTACTCTCCCCAGGCACATCAATCGATTTTAGGCGCATCAGCATCCCTTACACGTTCTTGTGCTTTAAACATCAAGGTACGTGCCTAAAAGCTAAGTCCCTTTTTGTATACGGTGGCTCAGAGTGTCTTAAAAACAACGGAGACTAACTAGGGTGTATCACGTCTTTTTCACAGGTAGCATCCTGATATTTCCGGCATAAGGTATTTGCTTACTCCTTCACAGTGTTTGAGTTAAAGTGAGGTAGTAGTCAGCTTTTCATTGATACCATGTTTTTAACTTAATTCACAGCGACAACGACCTCCCCAATCCTTGTCCTGAGGAGAACCCTTAACCTACTGAACGGGTTCGAAACGCGTCGGCGTCCTGCTCCACCCAGATACTGAACTATAAGGGCATAATAGGAATATAACTCACACAAAATTCTACATTGTTGCATAGTTTTGTGTCTTCCTATTTTTTGCACCAGTTGATAAATCAATTAATGTGTATCTAGCGGTGGTGAAAACAAGTAGGCTAGTTCGTCACCTTGTCTGTCCACTTGTTTATTTTTATTCAGGATTGGTGCCTCAACATAGGAAATTCTTTGAGGCATTACACAGTTGTCTATATTCATTGTCATCACAGTTGTTATATGTGTATGTTTTTGATTCAATGTATTGTATATGGTTTTTTCAATGTACTTGTGAACCTCTGTAAATGCGGTGTGATTCCTTTGATGCCAAGGCATTTGTTCATAATCTTTTTTCATAAAAATACAAGTGACTAAACACAAATGGTTTGTCAGCCTAGCAATTCACTGTACTAGGTGTGTATTTGTCTCTATCAACTCATACTGCCCGGCAATTTGGTTAGTTTGTTTCATAAGAGTGGTCCAGCCGGTCAGAGACAGGACCCAGCCTTTCCCCCCTTTTTTCCTAGATGTAGCAAGGCAGTGGCCATACAGTCCACAGAGCACTGTTATAACGAGTACCCTTGAAATTTTTAGATTAATTTTATTGGAAGAAGTGTAAATATGTGCATACACTCACTGGAGTGTTATCAATTCAAGCATATTTAAGTATTTCTTATAAATGGTGTCTTGAAGCATGCAGATGGTAGTTCAGCATGCATTCCATAAGGTGACCAGTGCGCCTACTGCAATCTTGGCTTCCCTGGAGGAGAATATCCTTTCTGAAGGGAGCAAGGTAGGTATTGTTCATAGAAATGTTACAAGATCATATTTGACCATTCAAGGATTACAAAAAAAGGTGGTGACACATCCTTAGAAGAATGGCCTTCATGATGCAATGCAAAGTGGACAACAGCCCTCTGGCAAAGGACGGACGACATGCGCAGCTGGGACGATGGCAGCCAATCTTTTCTCTTACATTTCCAAAAGGAAATTACGCTGGACGGGAGTGCGTGCCCTGAAATACAGCTCCCAGCAGGTTTACATTTACAAAGATGACGAGCCTCAACATGCAGCCACCACAGTGCCCCTGCTGTGAGGCTGGCAAGTTGAAAGGTATAATGTGCCGGCAGAGATATTTGCCAATTAAGGGTAGTCGTGAAGACCAGAGGGGCAAAGCTGGTGTTCGAGTTTCTTCTAAACGATGAAACCTTTGAGTTTTGTGCCAAGAACAGGTTGCTTATGTGGCACTAGAATGAGTGGGACCATTTAATACGCAGAAGAGCCTTCAATACTTTTTTGCAAAAGTAAATTGCCTGTTAAAATTTCATTTTTTACAGCAGTATTGTCTGTGCCTACAGTAAACAGGACTTAGTCTGGACTTAGTCTGTCTCGTGGATACAACAGTTTGATCCCCTTCTCCTTGACTTTGATAAAATGGAAGAGTACAGCAATGCTTGATGCCCTTGGCGGAAGAAGATAAAGGTGAACAAAAAAGAGCTGGAAGCAAAGAAGGCGGGCAGTTGAAAATCTAAAGAAATAGCTGCCCCCCGCCCAGGTGCCCAAAAAAGGGTCCCGGGCGGGGGAAAGGGACACACGTCGACGGACATCCCGTGGAGCGTGATCCCGTTGACACACACAAGTGATGTAGCGTTCTACAGTTCCACCTACACTCAGAAGCCGAGGATGAAATCACCACCACCACCACCACTGGCATGGAGAGCGCGCCTCATTAGAAAACACCACAAAAATCTCCGAACAAACCGGGAGTAACCAGGCATCTACATCATTCAAGGTGAACAAAAAGAAAGGTGGAGACCAAGAAGGCGGAAAATATTTCAGCCGCCAAGATCAAGAATCCAGCAGCCTACAATGCGGCCACTGGGACATCCGCCAAAACAGCCGGCCCCCGCCCTGGAGGCCCAAAAAGGGTCCCAGGCAGGGGAACGGAACACACCTCTACGGAGATCCCGTTGAGCGTGATCCCGTTGACACACAAAGATGTTGAAGCGTCTTATGACCGTAGAAAGCCATAAAAGAACACTGACTCTTGGCGGCAGAAGAAGTGGAAGAAAAAAACGCAAAACCAATATTAATTTTAGGCTGTTATGGACAGCACAATGATTGTGAAGGTTGAAAAAAATGAACTTATATAATAATGTTAAGCTCTCAAGTCCATTACACAGACACATGATTGTGCACTACGGCACACTTCCAAATAAAATCTATTATTAACAAGCCATTGCTTGAAATACAAGCCGGCGAACAATTGGTTATCAGCACAACGAGTACTGACACCGGCAAAAAAAAATGAAGATATAGTGTGTCCTGTTTGGTTTGTAACCTCACTACACAGATATGTGGCTTTGAGCATAGCAAACTCCAACTAAGACTAAATACTTCCGCCAAACTGATAGTAGTGTTGGGTCCCAGTCAGGGGATCGTTTCAATGCACACGATCTGCCATGGATTTGCCTCATACAGCCATTAATGGATCCGTGAACTCTGGCATTGACAGATTTACAATAAACCTTTAAAAAAGAGCTTGAAGCCAAGAAGGCGGCCAAGACTCCAGACAACAAATTTGCTGCACCCCGCCCTGGAGCCCAAAAATGGACCAACAACAGGAAAAATGTCGACAACAAACTTTAAATGTCTAGAATTACAGTCACTGTGCTTTGAAATCGATGTGTTGCATTCTGGGGATGCTGAGCTAGGTTCATGTCAAAACTCAACGATTTTATGCAGTTTTGAAAAGAAGAAAACACACGAGCCACATCGAACGGAACCAGATAGCCAGGTGCGGCTGCCTGGAGTGCAAGCGCGCAGCATTTAGCAAAACACCACAAGAATCTGTGAAGAAAGAGGGAGGCTGAGAACAGCTCGGAGAATAACCTTTCACACACAACTTATAAGCCAGGCTAAGGGCGGCTTCTCAGATCTGATCTTGAAAGTGATGACCGCCTCTGCCGAGATGAATGGAGTTCCACTGGCGGGCGCAAAGAAGTCATAGTCAAACCACTGTCACAAAATACTGCGATCTGCCTTGAAAATGAGGCTAAGATGCGGCCAGGAGCCTGGTTAGGAAAGGCGTCCTACTGTCCAAGACTATAGCGGAAATTACCGTTGTAGAAAACAAAAAAGACTAAGGTGAAAACGAATGAAAGTAGAAAACAAACATTTCATACACATGGCCTGCTTTGTTCTGATAGCATCATGGGAGTGCAAGTGACACTATTTCCCCGGGGGACGGACAGACCTTTATGAAGCACAGTGAAGACACTGCAGGGGGAAGAGCAGAGATCGGACAGACGCAACCGAGGTGCTGCGATGGGAGAGTGCTCAGACTCAGACTGGGGTCAACAAGGAGAGTCGAATGAACGCAAAGACTCACGCTGGGGTCAAGAAGAGACCCCCAATTGCAGTTATTGTGTCCAGTCTGAATACATGGAAGCAGATGTGGAAAATATCTGCTGACATCAACACAACTGCATGTGGAACAACATAAGTAATTTAGAGTGTTGCATTAGACGGTGATCCCAGTACATGGCGATTGAGTGAACAAAAAACCAAAAAGGATCACCAGAGACTAAAGAAGGCGGACAAGTTGGATATTTGAAGAATTAGCTGACCCCCACCCAGAAGCCCATCAAGGGTCCCGGGCAGGGGAACGGGACACACATGTAGACGTAGATCCGTCTTATTCCCTTAGACTACATGGCAAAGTACAGCAACGCTTGATGCCCTCGAAGGCTGCAGAAGAAGTTGAAAAAAATGTGTGGTGCACATTTACTGACAAGTCAAAGTCCTACCATTTGGTGTGACAAGGAGGACAGACATAGACTGCCGCCTAATGTTGGGTCCGGATGATTGCACATTGTTGCCCTGGACTACAGTGCGCATGGGCATCCACTCCATCCTCAGATTGTTTTTTTCCGCCATTGGGGTCGGATGTCTATTGGTTAACTCAAGGTCGGAATCGATAATAAACTTTCTCTTTGACCAAAAGGCCTTTAGTTTTCGTCGGTGTTGTCTTGCAATCGGTACCAGTACTTGTTCCTGCTCTCTCAACATTTGCCAGATGAATATAAGGAGGCAGCAGAGATGCTTATTCAGGAAGGGAAGCTTATATCAAACGCATCTATCAAGTGTGTGCTGGACGCAGCAGACACCGCAGCCAGGGCAATTAAGACAAGTGTGATGTTACGGTGACATGCCTGGCTGAGAATCTCCGGATTGAAGCCAGAGATTCAAAACATCATACTGAAACAGCCTGTTAACCCTGATCATTTCTTTGGCACCGGAGGTGGACACCCCCTTAGAAAAAAAAAAAAGACTGCAAAGTCTATGGGGGCTCTACAGTCGCAGCAGTTCAGGGGTGGTTCCTTACGTCGCTCCTACAATAGAGGAACTTCCAGAGGCCAGCTGTCCCAGCAGACAACATACAGCAAAGCAGGCACGGCACGCAGACCACCTACACCAAACAGAGTAGGGGTGGCTATTGTGGAAAGAGCAACAAGGGCAGAGGTCGTGGTAACAACAGCTCCCGATCCTCCACCACTAACAAACAGTGACGTCTTGTCACTGCCCCCAGACCATCCCACACCGGTCGGGGGGAGACTGCAACAGTTCCTGCCGGTCTGCAAATCCATCACCACAGACAGGTGGGTGAGGCAGCTTATCCAGTACGGTTATTGTGTGGAGTTAACATCCACTCCACCCAACATACCCCCAAGACACCGTCCTATGTTCACAGAGCATTTGCAATTATTCCAGCAGGAGGTAGTTGTCATTTTTTTTAAATATATCCTTTATTTGGTTCACAGGATAAAGAAAACATGAATTGTACAGTATTTCGCTGCACGAAAACTCAATAAAATTGCATACATGGATCACGGAGCGAAACGTAAGGTACACTGTTACTTCACAATGAAATACAATGGCGGAATCATCGCTCAATCATGTCTTCCTCGTTATCATGTGGTAATGGAGAGGTTAGGATAATAAAACGGGGAGATGTGGGGTTACCAAACTTGGAGGTGTATGGCGTGTGGAGTGATGGACATCTGATCACGTTATGGGGGGGGGGGTCCGAGGGTGGTGTCGTGGTCGGTTCGTGTCCATCTCAGTAGGACGGAGAGGGCGATGCGGGATCAGCGGCGGGCATGTTGCGCGGGTGGAGCGGAGAGGGGGGCCCGGGGCAGTGCTCGTCCCAACTATGTGGCGGGAGTGTCGGTAACATGGCCAACAACAGCAGTGCCTGGTATTGTGCACCTGTCTCTTTGTTCCCCGCTTGGGGAGGTGTGTCCTGTGGGTTCTTCTAGTGCCTGGAATTCGCTGTGGAAGGAGTGTAGCATTTCGTCCCAAAGCGCCGCAATGGGGAATTTACGCAGCCCTGCCGTCTCCTCATTGTGGAGGGATATACTTTCCGCCTTTGCCCAGTTGTCCAGTGAGGTGCGCCAGTGCTCTGCCCTGGGTGGGTCTGCGCGCTTCCAGTGTTTAGTAATGAGCCTCTTTGCTGTAATAAGGCCAAGATCCCAGAAGCAAGAGGGCACCTTGTTGTGTTTGGTTCTGTGGTAGAGGCCCAGTAGGCACGCTTCCCACGTGTGAGGAATCGGCATCGCCGTGCTCCGCTCCAGTAGCGGCAACACCGACTGCCAGTACGTTTGGATCCGTGGACACTGCCACAGCACGTGTAAGAGATCCGCTCCATCTGTATCGCATCTCGGGCACCCTGCCGTTGCGCCTGGAAAGTATAGATTTATCTTGTCTGGGGAGAGGTATGCTCTGTGTAAGATATAAAACTGGATCTGTTTAAAGCGTGCGTTGCGGGGAATGTTCTTGGGGCCCGCCAGTATCACTGCCCATTCCTTGTCCGTCCAGGCCTTCACTCTATCCACCGCCCACTTATCCCGCAGTGGTTGTAGGGTGCATTGTGTGTGGGAAAGCAGTGCTTGGGTTAGCCAGTGTACCACGTGTGTGCCATTCCCCATGACGTGCATGCACTGTATCAGTTGGTGAATGGGAGGTTCTTCAGTGATGTTTCCCCACTTCTGCGTGAGCGCTCTGATTATGGAAGCGTGTTGCAAGAACTGTCCTGCTGGCAACCCCGTGTCAGCGGCAAGTGTCTCGAAGGGTAGCAGGGCGCCGTCAGCGTATAGGCCCGCCATGGTTTCTATACCCGAGCGTGCCCACTGTTCCAGGGCAGCTTCTGTAACTACGGTCCAGCCTTGGGGGTGCCTAGGAGCGGGAGCGCCAGAGCATACGGTGTAGTGTTTCTGGTGAGCCGTAGGCATCGAGAGTAGCATTTCGCAGCCACTGCCACGTGTAGTTGGGTGTGTTTCCTAGCGCTCGTCAGCGGGTGAAACAATGAGTGTATCTGTAGCGGGGATAGTGCACCCACAGCTGTGGCCGTGTCTTCATGATTCCTACCTGAGAGCCAAGCCACTACCCATTGCAGTTGCGCCGCCAAATAATATAGTTCCAGGTTTGGTACCGCTAGGCCACCATCGCTGACTGGGACGTACAATTTCGTCAGTGCCACTCTGGGCCTTCCCGTGTTCCAAATCAAGTCTCTAGGCATGGTTTCCAAGTCTCTGAAAATGCGGGCCGGGACGTATAGTGGAATGTTTGCAAAGTAGTACAAGAGTCTGGGCAGGACAATCATTTTCGTTAAAGTCACCCTGCTCGGCACGTTGATGGGGAGAGTTTTCCAAAAGGCGATCTGCGCCCTGATGGATGTTATGGCTCGTGTCAAATTGCCATCTAAGATGTCTGGGGGGGTTGTATAAATGTGGATTCCCAGGTATTTGAACATGTTTTGGTGCCATGGCAACCTCTCGCCATTGATCCTGAGCTCTGGGTCTGGGGTGTTAGGAGCAAATGGGTACGCCCCCGACTTGGCCCAGTTGACCCTTAGGCCGGACATGATCTCGAACGCTCGGAAGATGTCCGATAGTTCCGGTGGTAGGTGTTCGAGGTCTCTGACGTACAGAAGTAAGTCATCCGCGTACAGCGATATTATGTGTGTGCCATCCGCCAGTGGAATGCCCCACTGTGCGCCGCTGTTACGCATTCACTCGGCTAAAGGCTCCATCGCCAGTGCAAAGAGTAGTGGGGAGAGCGGGCAGCCTTGCCTAGTGCCCCTCCTGACTCGGATGGCCTCGGATAGCAGTCTGCCCGTGCGCACTCTCACCTCGGGTCTCCTGTACAGTAAACCCACCAGCTCAATGTAGTCGTCACCCAGATCAAACTTGCGTAGCACCGCTAGTAAATAAGGCCATTCCACGGAGTCGAACGCTTTTTCAAGGTCTAAAATTAAGCAGCCCGATCTCGGCCAGTTCTGGATTGCGTACTCCTGCACTCGGAACAGCCGTCTTATGTTCTGGGAGGTGCATCTTGTCGGGACAAAGCCATTCTGATCTTTGTGCACTAAGGCAGGCACCAGGGCCGCCAGTCTTCGGGCTAGAGTTGACACCAGGATCTTGTAGTCTGTGTTCAACAGAGCCAGAGGTCTGTATGAGCCGAGGAGCGTATCGTCCCTGCCCGGTTTGAGGAGAGACACCAATGTTGCTTCATTCATGGACTTGGGTAAGGATGAGTCCTCTAACGCCGCCGAGTATGTTCTGAGTAGTTTGGGGATTAGAATGTCCGAGTAGGCCTTGTAGTATTCAGCTGGCAGCCCGTCCGGGCCCGGGGCTTTGCCATTGGAAAGGGCGAAGATGGCGTCACGGAGCTCATCCGCCGTTAACGGCGATCCAAGATTGTCCCGTTGGCTATCAGTCGGAGTGGGGAGCGTCACTTCGTCTAGGTATGCCATTATATCTGGCTGGGGATTTCGCAGTTGTGACCGATATAGCGCATCGTAATGTGTCACAAAAGCGGCATGGATGTCCGCCTGTGTATACACCATTGTGTCGGCGGCAGGGCTTATCGCTGTCACCGGGGAAGATCGGTCTTCACGCCGTATCAACCAGGCTAACAGTTTGCCTGGTTTGTCGCTATAGCGGTGTGTGCGGGCCGAGTGAGCAGCATAGTTGACATGTTTTAGTCTACCCACTAATCTGTCATTATCTGCCCTCGCTTCCAATAGCCTAGTGTTGGCGCCCTCGGACGCTTCCCGTTCTGCTTGTAGCAGGTCTGCTTCTAGATGTTTTAGGTCTATCTCTATCTGTCGCCTAGAGTGAGCCCGTGTGCCTAGACACAGTCCCCTGAGGACCACTTTGAATGCGTCCCATTCTATCTGTGGCGTGGAAGCAGTCCCATTGTTGTCCTCAAAGTGTTGCGCTGTCTGTGCACCTATCGAGGTCCTGAATGGGCCATCCAGCAATAAGTCAGGTTGCAGCCTCCAGGTGGGTACCGGAGGCCTTGGCTGTTCCCAGGCCAGGTCCATGAGGTGGGGGTTGTGATCTGAGTGTGTGCGGCCCATGTAGTGTGCGTCTCTGACGACTGGCAGCAACTCTCTGGTGACCAGGTACCTATCGAGGCGTACATGTAAGTCGTGTGCCCCCGAGTAATATGAGTAGATCTTGGTGTTGGGGTTATGGCTGGGCCACGCATCTTGTAAGTCCCATTGTGTAGACCAGTCCTGGAGGGCATGCACAGCGTGTTGTGCTGGGGAGTTGAGCGGTGGGGGTGGGAACGGTCCAGGGCGGGGTCTAATGTGCAGTTGTAATGTCCACCCAGTGCCCACGGGATGCCGTGCCAAGGTGCCAGTGTGTTTGACAAGTGCGCTAGGAAATCTGACAACCTCGTGTTGGGTGCATAGATCGAGACCAATACTAGTGGGTTCCCGTCTAACCTGTCCTTAAGAACTACATACCTCCCTCCAGGGTCCACTTGAGATTCCAGTGCGACCCATGGGGTGCCCGGGCGTACCCACACCAGTGTCCCTCTGGCGTAGGAAGAGTGATGTGTGGCATACAGTTGTCCCCGCCACCTGCGTCGTAAAGTATTGACCTCCGACTCACAGAGGTGTGTCTCTTGTAAGAGGGCTATCTGTACATGATGGCGTTTGAGGTATGAGTAAATCTGGTATCTCCTAGATGGTGTGTGCATACCCCTCACATTCCATGTACATACTTTAATCACAGACATTGCAGTTCTTTAGCAAATCCCCTGTTCCACTCCTCCCGCCATCCCCCGCAAGACCCGCAATCCCCACCACATGTCCAATCCGTCCACTGTTTATCAGGAGTACATTCAGTCTTGCACGCCATAGCATTAGTGTAAAAAGGGGGGGTGAATAACACGGCTAGTAGAACAGTTAGCCATTTAACAAGATGAACATGTGGAATGCCAAAAGGTCGGAGGCCAAACATGCTCCTGTCCATGCTCTCAAGGAGAGTAACAAAGTCTAATTCTGGGGTGGGTTGCTTTGCAGTGCTCGCTATAGCAATAGTTTGTATGTTTACAGTGTCATTCTATTTGGGCTGGCCCCCTTCCCGGGAAGTATATGGTAGCCCAGGCCGCATGCGATATACAGGGAAGTCATATATTTATGCATTAAACACCATACATTACGTGTCTTGATCGGTCGGTTGTTGAACAGGTGTTCTCAGGAACCGTGTGCTGATTGTACATTAGCTGCCAAGTTGCCTCCAGGCTCATATACATTAAAAAGGAATTAGCCCAGACGCCGGCTCCCAGTGTTCAGTGGGGGCTGGGTGCGGCGCCTGCCGACCCGAGAGTCCCAGTCGGCCAGTGCGACACAGAGTGGGTCCGCAGTCTCCTCGTGGTTGGCGCTGCAGGTGTCAGTAAGGGGCTCCAGGGCGTCATGTCCCATGAATCGATCAGCTGATGTAATCTGCAGTCTGAGGGGTGACGTCCGGTCCAGCTTCTGTCGCCAGAGAGTCCGGCACGCCATAGATGGCTTCGTCGTCGCTGGGAAGGTCTCGTCCGCTGCCACCAGCCGGCTCGCTCAGTGTGGGGGAGTGACTCAGTTCCATTACGAGGCGGAGGGCATCCTGCTTTTCCTGTTGCGAGGCATCAGCTGGTGGGGGTGTTCTCGGTGCTCCGCTCGCACCCGTCCGTGTTCGTTGTCGGGGTCGGCGTCGCCTCCTGCCCCCGCCTGGTTGGCGTCCGCCACAGCGATCCACAGGTGCTCTGGGGGCAGAGTCTGTGCCGCTGTCTAGCCATGCCTCCACCTCGTCAGGATCCGTGAAGAAATATGTCCGCTCACCTGCTATCACTCTCAATTTTGCCGGGAACAACAAGGAATATTGTAGGCCTTGTTGGCGCAAACGTCGTTTCACCACTAGGAAAGAGTGTCTTTGCCTCTGCACTTGTATTGTATAGTCCGGGAAGAACATCACCTGTGCGTTATCAATTCGTACTTCGTGGAGTTTGCGCGCCTCACGGAGGATTGAGTCTCTGTCTCTGTAGTTCAATATGCGGAGAAGCATTGGTCTCGGGTTAGAGCCTGTCGCCAAGGGTTTGGTGGGAACCCTGTGGGCGCGTTCCACCACGAAGTGAGGTGAGAGTGAACCCTCTGGCAGGATAGATGTCAGCCAGCGCTCCATGTGCTCCTCCGGGTTCTTCCCCTCCCATTTTTTAGGACTTTAAGGACCCGTCAACTCTGGCGTACACAGATTTACAATAAACCTTTAAAAAGAGCTCGAAGCCAAGAAGGCGGCCAAGCGTCCAGACAACAAAATAGCTGCCCCCGCCCTAGAGCCCAAAAATGGCTCCCGGCAGGGGAACGGGACACACCTCGACAGTAAAAGTACAGGCCCCTTCTGGGCCTGTACTTTGGAAATCAGACAATAAAAGTGCAGGCCCCTAGGGAATCAGACAATGAAAGAACAGGCCCAGAAGGGTCCTGTACTTTGAAAATTGAACAATAAAAGTACAGGCCCCTTCTGGGCCTGTACTTTGGAAATCAGACAATAAAAGTACAGGCCCCTTCTGGGCCTGTACTTTGAAAATTGAACAAAAAAAATACAGGCCCAGAAGGGGCCTGTACTTTAAAAATTGAAAATAAAAGTACAGGGCCAGAAGGGGCCTGTACTTTGGAAATCAGACAATAAAAGTACAGGCCCAGAAGGGGCCTGTACTTTGAAAATTGAACAATAGGGAGTGTGGGAGCAGCACCTTATGACGTCACACATTTTTACTGTCTAGGGTAGTGGCAGATTATTCTATCATGCATTATGACATCACAGTGTGCGACCTTCGAACCACACAGGGAGGGTGGGAGCAGCACCTTATGACATCACACATTCTTACTGTCTAGGGTTGTGGCAGAGTACTCCATCATGCATTATAACATCACAGTGTGCGACCTTCCAACCACACAGAGAGGGTGGGAGCAGCACCTTATGATGTCACACATTCTTACTGTCTAGGGTTGTGGCAGTGTACTCCATCATGCATTATGACATCACAGTGTGCGACCTTCCAACCAGACACGGAATGTGGAAGCAGCACCTTATGACGTCACACATTCTTACTGTCTAGGGTTGTGGCAGAGTACTCCATCATGCATTATGACATCACAGTGTGCGACCTTCCAACCACATAGGGAGGGTGGGAGCAGCACCTTATGACGTCACACATTCTTACTGTCTAGGGTTGTGGCAGAGTACTCCATCATGCATTATGACATCACAGTGTGCGACCTTCCAACCACACAGGGAGGGTGGGAGCAGCACCTTATGACGTCACACATTCTTACTGTCTAGGGTAGTGGCAGACTATTCTATCACGCATTATGTCATCACAGTGTGCGACCTTCCAACCACACAGGGAGGGTGGGAGCAGCACCTAAGGACGTCAGACATTCTTACTGTCTAGGGTTGTGGCAGAGTACTCCATCATGCATTATGACATCACAGTGTGCGACCTTCCAACCACACAGGGAGGGTGGGAGCAGCACCTTATGACGTCACACATTTTTACTGTCTAGGGTAGTGGCAGAGTATTCTATCATGCATTATGACATCACAGTGTGCGACCTTCCAACCACACAGGGAGGGTGGGAGCAGCACCTTATGATGTCACACATTCTTACTGTCTAGGGTTTTGGCAGAGTACTCCATCATGCATTATGACTTCACAGTGTGCGACCTTCCAACCACACAGGGAGGGTGGGAGCAGCACCTTATGACGTCACACATTCTTACTGTCTTGGGTTGTGGCAGAGTAATTTATCATGCATTATGACATCACAGTGTGCGACCTTCCAACCACACAGGGAGGGTGGGAGCAGCACCTTATGACATCACACATTCTTACTGTCTTGGGTTGTGGCAGAGTACTTTATCATGCATTATGACATCACAGTGTGCGACCTTCCAACCACACAGGGAGGGTGGGAGCAGCACCTTATGACATCACACATTCTTACTGTCTTGGGTTGTGGCAGAGTACTTTATCATGCATTATGACATCACAGTGTGCGACCTTCCAACCACACAGGGAGGGTGGGAGCAGCACTTTATGACGTCACACATTCTTTAATATGAGTTGACATATCGGGCCCAAAAATATGGGAGGCAATGCTTTTGTGTGCTTTACTGATACCGGAATGGACACCAAGAGTCGACGAATGAAATTCATGAAATATTTTTCTACCAGCTTCAACACCAACAACAACTTTCCTCTTCGTATCTTTAAAAGTATAGAACAAATCTCCATCTATGTTGATGCCCTAGAAGGAATATCAAGGTCCATAAGTTTTTTATGATCCGCCCGCAGGTGTGTGAGGTCTATGGCCACACTGTCGATCTTGGTGGCCAGGGAGGTGCGAGTGAGTTGGATAGACTCCTCCAGCCTTTCCATGGCCGCAAGCATAGTGTCAAGTTTCGCTGCTGTCTGGTCCTGATCGGCGGACTTGCCAGATTTGTCCATCTTGCCTTTGCTATTTGCGCCGCCTGTCCCAGTTCGTGCCCTGGTCCCGTTAGACATCAGTGCCCAGGTCAGCTGCCAGCGCCCTCAGCGAGACCCGCAGCGAGGTGGTTCCCGGTGGGTGGGTCGGGATTCGGATCTGTGGAGGGTTTGGGATCGGGGTCGAGCCTTCAAGGTAGTTACCAGTGGTAGGTCGGTGGTTAGCGTGCTCGCACGTGTGGTGGTGGTTGCTGGTGCTCAGGTCTGGGTGGACGCGCCGTTAGGCCCACTCCCGCCGGTCGGCTGTGGCGTGTTCCTCCCGGGCTGTTCGCTGTGGTTCGACCGGGTTCACCAGTTGTCCGCGTGCCTCCTGGTGTGCTACACCTCTCAATGCCACAATAGGGATGGGCCGCGTTCGCCCCGTGGATTTGTCGCCGTTTCGCCCGAACCTGCCTTCGTCTTGTGTGTAGTGGCGGCTCTGCGCATGTGGGTGGCGGCCAGATGGGCTGCTTTCGATCACCTGTGTCGCCTTCTGCCTGTGAGCATGAGCCCGGCGCCGGTCCCCTCCCGTGCTAAGGGCGTTGTGGCTCGCATTCACCAGCGCTGTGCCGTGGGCGCCATGTTGTGGTCCTGCCCGGGGGTCCGATGTCGGGCGCCTTTTCCTGTTGGCGCTGCGCACGTGGTATGAGCACTGGGGTCCCACTTCTGGTCAGGAGTCAGCACCGTGCCCGGTTCCAATGCGTGTTGCTTGCCCCTCTGGTGATTACGCGCCTCCGGTGCTGTTGGTGGCGAAGGTTTCGCGTGCTTTGCGCCGCAGCTATTGCACTGTGTATTTGCGGCCCTCAGCCGAGACCTGCCGCCTCCGCGCACAGTCACTCCCACAACGTTTATGCCCTCAGATACTCGGGTCCAGGTCGCTCACCTTCCGTCACTCCGTGGTGTTGGGCCACGTGGCGTCTGATGAGGGGAGTCGGCTCCGGGCCCCCGCGTATGTCTGGTTCCAGCCTCCAGTCCCGTGTCACTCCCTCCCGGTCTCCCCTCCACCGGGATGACCCCGAGCGCCACTGTGTGGGAGGTGCCGTGTCCACCTGTTGTTAAGGACGAGCTGTGGGTGGTCCCAGTCGCGGGTGTGCGTCTTCCGCGGGTGTCTGCCTCAGGCCGCGCCTCCGGGCCTACCTCCGCCACTTTATCCCCGGTGTGTCCTGGGCGTCCGCCGGGCCTGGGGCCGACGTGTGCGGCAGCAGCTCCTCGGGTTTCCCCGGTGCAGTGGGGCGAGTCCGATCGGCACCAAAGTTGGACAGGTGCCGTGTCGGGATGTGTGGACCACGCGCCAGTGGTTTTCGGCCGGCTCTGCAGAGTGGTTCTCTGGATAATTGCGCCGGTAAGGGGAGCTCGGCACGGAGCTCTACCCGCAGGCGTCCATTCGCATTGCGCGCTAAGCCACGCCCCCAGCAGGAGGTAGTTGTCATGCTACAAAAAGGAGCTATAGAGCTCGTGCCTGTGGAAGAAAAAGGTACAGGGGTGTGCTCGCTGTACTTCTTCATCCCAAAAAAGGACGGGTCCCTCAGACCCATACTGGACCTCAGACCACTCAACCAGTACATTCTATCAGAACACTTTGACATGCTCACATTACAGCAGGTTCAACCGTTAGTCAGTCAGGAAGATTTCCTCGCAACATTAGATCTGAAGGATGCATATTTTCATATACCGCTACACCCGTCACACAGAAAATACCTCATGTTCACCATTCAGGATCAGCATTATCAGTTCAAGGTCCTCCCTTTCGGAGTGACAACAGCGCCCAGGGTGTTTACCAAGTGCCTGGCGACAGTGGCTGCACACCTGCGGAGACAGAACGTTCACGTCTACCCTTATCTGCACGACTGGCTTATCCAGGCGAAGTCGGCCCAGCAGTGTGCCTACCACATGTCCCACACCATTCACCTTCTTCATGATCTGGGTTTCTCACTGAATTATCCAAAGTCCCACCTTCAGCCCGCCCACGTACGGCAGTATCTGGGCGCGACAATCAATACTCTAGCAGCCAAAGCACAGCCAAATTCAGTGAGGATCAACAGCATGCAATTGCTGATACAACAATTCAAACCACAACACTCGCTTCCAGCACGAGTGTTCATGCAGTTGATAGGCATGATGGCCTCCTGCATCTTCATAGTCCCGCACGCGAGACTACACATGCGTCTGCTTCAGGAGTGCTTAGCACGTCAGTGGAATGAGGCTCACGGACAGTTGAAAGACCTACTGTTGGTGACCGGTCGTGCATACAACTCTCTGCATTGGTGGAATCCACAAAACCTTTGCAGGGGCCGACCGTTCCAGGAGCCTGTGCCACAGATTATTCTGACAACGGACGCATCTCTTCAGGGATGGGGAGCTCATGTACTCCACTACACAGTGCAGGGACTATGAACAGCACAGCAGAGGAAGATACACATCAACCTTCTGGAACTGATGGCTATCTTTATGGCGATGAAAGCATTCAAGGTACATCTAGGCAACAAGGTTGTGTTGATCCGGACGGACAACATGACGGCCATGTACTACATACAAAAGCAGGGAGGTACACTCTCCACAGTTGTGTCATCTGGCTCAGAGTTTGTGGAAGTGGGCCATTCAAAGGAACATCTTCCTCATGGCGGAGCACCTCCCGGGCAAGGACAATCAGATGGCGGACCTGCTCAGCAGGTACAGCCACCAGATGCATGAGTGTGAGATACATCCAAAAGAGCATTAGCCTGGATAGGAGTGCGTAGCCTATCCCGAATCTGTGGAAGCATCCAGTGCCATCCCTCTGGTCCCGATTCATCCTCAATCACAAATACGTCTGTCCCAGAGGCGCATCTTTCCTCGGAGACATAAACTTTTTTTTGGGTGCATAATAAAAATAGAGGAAAGAAAAAAAAAGAATAGAAAACACATACCGATGTCGAGCCATGTCAGGGTCCATGACAAGAAGGGAGGCATGTTAAAGGCTAGATGTTTTGGATTCCTTGCTCACTATAAGGATATGCGTCTGGGTGGTGACAAGAAGCCATGATCTGCAGCTCACACAGTGCTACATGTCCAGGATACATGTCGCTGTTTGCTAGGACCCACAGAGACTTTAAGGACCCGTCAACTCTGGCGTACACAGATTTACAATAAACCTTTAAAAAGAGCTCGAAGCCAAGAAGGCGGCCAAGCGTCCAGACAACAAAATAGCTGCCCCCGCCCTAGAGCCCAAAAATGGCTCCCGGCAGGGGAACGGGACACACCTCGACAGTAAAAGTACAGGCCCCTTCAGGGCCTGTACTTTGGAAATCAGACAATAAAAGTACAGGCCCCTAGGGAATCAGACAATGAAAGAACAGGCCCAGAAGGGGCCTGTACTTTGGAAATTGAACAATAAAAGTACAGGCCCCTTCTGGACCTGTACTTTGAAAATTGAACAAAAAAATACAGGCCCAGAAGGGGGCTGTACTTTGAAAATTGAAAATAAAAGTACAGGGCCAGAAGGGGCCTGTACTTTGGAAATCAGACAATAAAAGTACAGGCCCAGAAGGGGCCTGTACTTTGAAAATTGAACAATAAAAGTACAGGCCCAGAAGTGTGCGACCTTCCAACCAGATAGGGAGTGTGGGAGCAGCACCTTATGACGTCACACATTTTTACTGTCTAGGGTAGTGGCAGAGTATTCTATCATGCATTATGACATCACAGTGTGCGACCTTCCAACCACACAGGGAGGGTGGGAGCAGCACCTTATGACGTCACACATTCTTACCGTCTAGGGTTGTGGCAGAGTACTCCATCATGCATTATGACATCACAGTGTGCGACCTTCCAACCACACAGGGAGGGTGGGAGCAGCACCTTATGATGTCACACATTCTTACTGTCTAGGGTTGTGGCAGAGTACTCCATCATGCATTATGACATCACAGTGTGCGACCTTCCAACCACACAGAGAGGGTAGGAGCAGCACCTTATGATGTCACACATTCTTACTGTCTAGGGTTGTGGCAGAGTACTCCATCATGCATTATGACATCACAGTGTGCGACCTTCCAACCACATAGGGAGGGTGGGAGCAGCACCTTATGACGTCACACATTCTTACTGTCTAGGGTTGTGGCAGAGTACTCCATCATGCATTATGACATCACAGTGTGCGACCTTCCAACCACACAGGGAGGGTGGGAGCAGCACCTTATGACGTCATACATTCTTACTGTCTAGGGTAGTGGCAGAGCATTCTATCATGCATTATGTCATCACAGTGTGCGACCTTCCAACCACACAGGGAGGGTGGGAGCAGCACCTTAGGACGTCAGACATTCTTACTGTCTAGGGTTGTGGCGGAGTACTCCATCATGCATTATGACATCACAGTGTGCGACCTTCCAACCACACAGGGAGGGTGGGAGCAGCACCTTATGACGTCACACATTCTTACTGTCTTGGGTTGTGGCAGAGTACTTTATCATGCATTATGACATCACAGTGTGCGACCTTCCAACCACACAGGGAGGGTGGGAGCAGCACCTTATGACGTCACACATTCTTACTGCCTTGGGTTGTGGCAGAATACTTTATCATGCATTATGACATCACAGTGTGCGACCTTCCAACCACACAGGGAGGGTGGGAGCAGCACCTTATGACATCACACATTCTTTAATATGAGTTGACATATCGGGCCCAAAAATATGGGAGGCAATGTGTGCTTTACTGATACCGGAATGGACACCAAGAGTCGACGAATGAAATTCATGAAATATTTTTCTACCAGCTTCAACACCAACAACAACTTTCCTCTTCGTATCTTTAAAAGTATAGAACAAATCTCCATCTATGTTGATGCCCTAGAAGGAATATCAAGGTGAACAAACAAGAGCAGGAAGCCCAGAATGTGGCCACTGGAACATCTGGCAAAATAGCTGCCCCCAGGCCTGGATCACAAAAATGGATCCTGGGCAGGGGAACGGGACACAGCTCAACGGAGATCCTGTCGACCGTGACCCCGTTAACACACCGATGTGGAAGCGTCTTCTGACTGTAGAAAGCCAAGAAAGAACAGTGACTCTTGGCGGCAGAAGAAGTAGAAAAAAAAGACCTGGAAGTCAAGAACTAATGGAGCAGAGCGATGGTGAATCCGCAGCTATGAAGGAGATCGACATGTCACTGGATGACATTATACAACTTCATAAAGAAGAACAAAGTGAAACATTGCCTGATTTAAACACAATGGAACAGCTGATGAACATCAATCAGTATACTTTTGGGAATCAGGAAAACAAGTTTCAACCAAGTTTGCAAGGAGTAGGCTGTCTGAGAAGAGGTCTCCAATCATAATTCTCTGGGAAGTGGAAGAGTATCGTAACAGCTGGAACTGGATTAAGCCCATTAAATAGACAGGGAGGTTGGCCAATGGTGAAAGTTAACAATTTCCATGAAAAAATATACAGAAAACCACTGCAACAGAAACGTACATTCACATCACCAGGTTCCCAACAGGTAAGTGCAATCAAAATAAAAGCTATCTTTTACTTCAAGGTGACTCGACCCTTGACGGTTGAACAAATGCCATGAATGGATTGAGGGGAGAAGATGCAAAGAGGCAGCGGAGTGAACACCATGACAAAACAAATGTTAACTATTATGCCAAGACTTCATGGAAGGTTGCCCTCAATAAATGACCTTGCTTGCTTACATTATAGGGTGGGATGAAGCCCTTCTAAGGATGAAGCCCTTCTAACTATGATAAACCATGATAACCATGATAAAAGGCGAAAAGGCTTAGGTGTAAATTTAATCTGAATGGGCTTAAGGCACGAAAGGACAGCCAGATGCCAAAATACCACCTCATATAAAATTAATCTTTGAAGTGGAGTTGGTGGATATAGAGTAAGTGTTACCTGTGAGATTCTTTGCTGACCCACAAGATTCAAGCTTCCAGATTCCAGCATTGATTTTTTCACTGCAGATGATATGCTGCATTTTACATTTAAAAAAAATAGATGGAATGAAAAGCATCTAAATTAATTTTTTGTTCTTCATTCTGGAAGTACACTCATTTATACGTTATACCTGATATCTTTTCAAGGAAAACATTCTATCAATCTCAATTTTTTATGTATTTTGCTTTCATGTTTTCCAGAAACGGATTCAATACCAAAAGTGAAACATGTTTTCAAAATCAGTACCAAGATTTGTTTTAAAGAAAAAAAAAACAATCCAGTAATTCTGTGGTTTTTTTCTAGAAGGTAAAATCATTTCATTAAATCCTAAGAGCTGTAAAATCGTTTTCCAAATGATTAATAATTTGTCGTTTATTTATGATAAAAAGTTAAAATTGAGGACCCAAATGGGCAACTTGGACCCTGGGGACCTTTCTAGCAACTAGTTGCATAGCCATCCTTTGAACTGAAACATAAAGAGAAACTAATTTTAAAAGAATTTGGACCGCTCCAGCCAGAAGTAAGCCTACAGCAAATTTACATATACAGAGGGAAGCTTTACACACGTTATTTCTCAAAGACGTGTTACACCAAAAGTGGTTGTCTTAAAGGAGCCTGTCATTTAATGAATGTTCTAGGTAGAGCATACTTTAAATCATAATATCCAAAGCCTGAAGCAACCAAGAGCGAATTCTCAGAATGTTTCGATATTCTGATACGTGAAATGCTACTCCCACCGGGTCCGATCTCATCTTGAAGGTTTGCACACCTTCACGGATCCTGCTATTTCTCCTTCATCAGTCATTCCAGGTTATTCACTTCGACTAC
Source organism: Lissotriton vulgaris (assembly GCF_964263255.1). NCBI lineage: Eukaryota > Metazoa > Chordata > Amphibia > Caudata > Salamandridae > Lissotriton > Lissotriton vulgaris. Next base: position 549,228,920 of record NC_141700.1, read on the forward strand.
ATGGGAAAGTACAGCAACACTTGATAGCCTGGAAGGCTGAAGAACAAGTGGAAAAACATTGTGCGGTGCACATTTACAGACAACTCGATGGAAAAGGCAGGATATGTTTTTGTTTTCAAGCCCATTGCACAGATACGAGTCTTAATGACTTTGACAAAATGGAAGAGTACAGCAACACTTGAAGGACGAAGAATCAGGTGAACAAAAAAGAGCTGGAAGCAATAAAGGCGGACAAGTAACGCATGACAATAAGTAGATGCCCCCCGCCGATGAAGGGTCCTGGGCGAGGGAACGGGACACACGCATATCTCAAAGTGAACAATAAACAGCTGGTGGTCTACAAGCTAGACCAAAAGACAGTCGTCAAGACCAAGCAATCAGCGGCCAATAAAGGTGTCCCCGCCGACAAGGCTCAGGCACGGGGTGAAGATAAAGCACTTTTGCACAGTGTGTTTCTGAAGCGGAAGGGGAACATGTCACATGAATGGATTGAGGGGAGACTACTTGGAGTACCACAGATAGTCATGACAGCGGACGCACCCCAGTTAGGTTGGGGAGCCCACGTCCAACAGTACACAATGCAGGGCCTATGGACAACACAACAGAAGAAAATGCACATGAACATGGTCGAACTTATGGCAGTGTTCCTAGCCTTGAAAGCGTTCAAAATACATTTGTGCAACAAGATGGTGTTGATCCGGACAGACAACATAACTGCAATGTACTACATTCAGAAGCAGGGAGGTACACACAGCTATCACATGTAGCTCAGAGCATGGGTTCAACAAGGACAATCCAATGAATGGAAAGACTCACGCTGGGGTCAAGAAAAGACACCCAATTGGTGTTATTGTGGCCAGTGTGAATACATTGAAGCAGTGGAGGATGACACACACCAGTGTCGAAGACTTTTGACTTACCAAATTAAATGTGCATATTGAATGAGAAGCAGGGGCAGTGTTTGACATCGTAAAAAATGGTGTATAATAATCAAAAAACTGGACAGGGGAAAGCTAAAACCAAAAGTAATGTTAGGCTGTATGGACAGGTCAGTACTTGTGAGGAGGATTGCGAAAAAAAAAGAAAGAGGTGAAAGCCGAGAAGGCTGCCGAAGGCCAAATTTGCCCCAAAAAAGAGGTAGGAGCCTAGAAGGCGCACAACTCGTTAGTATAGCGGTAGAGCCCACTCACAATTATCTTCAATGTTGAAAAATATCAACATTGATTGAACAGAATTAAACGGATTTAATAGACATGGATTGAATTGAATGAAACATGTGAAATTGGATTACGCACATTAAATAGAGACTCTCGCCGGGGTCAAGAAGAGACAGCCAGCGTTTGAAATAGTTAGTCTAGAGGTAGAGCCCCTCGGTAATATAGTGGGAGTTCCCACTTACAATTATTTTGAATGTTGAAAAATATCAACATAGATTGAACAGAATTAAACAGATTTAATAGACAGGGCTTTTTTCCAGGAACAAATAAAGTACCAATGCATTCCCAATTTTAAAAATTGGAAGCATTTCAACTCGTTAGTATAGCGGTAGAGCCCACTCACAATTATCTTCAATGTTGAAAAATATCAACATAGATTGAACAGAATTAAACGGATTTAATATAGCCTTATAGCCCACCGTAGAGGGCTATACCGGCTATTAAAGGCCCTCTCCAGCGTTAAAGGCACCGAGCCGAAGGCGAGGGCCTTTAACAAGGGAGAGGGGCTTTAATAGCGGTATAGCCCATCTACAAAGGGCTATAAGGCTATTAGAACATTCTGTCACTAGAGGACGGAATGTTCTAACAAAAAAAACAAAGCCTTTTGGGAGCGTGAGGGGATTGGAATCCCCTCAGGTTCCCTGAAGCCTTTGTTCACAGCCAGAGCGGTGAACAAAGAAACATTGGAATGTTGGAGCTCCAGGCTTATACCAGACATTATAAGCCTGGAGCACTCAATTGTTTTCAATGGAGCTCCCAACATTCCAATGTTCTAATAGACATGGATTGAATTGAATGAAACATGTGAAATTGGATTAAGCACATTAAATAGAGACTCTCGCCGGGGTCAAGAAGAGACAGCCAGCGTTTGAAATAGTTAGTCTAGAGGTAGAGCCCCTCGTTAATATAGTGGGAGTTCCCACTTACAATTATTTTGAATGTTGAAAAATGTCAACATAGATTGAACAGAATTAAACGGATTTAATAGACATGGATTGAATTGAATGAAACATGTGAAATTGTATTAAGCACATTAAATAGAGACTCTCGCCGGGGTCAAGAAGAGACAGCCAGCGTTTGAAATAGTTAGTCTAGAGGTAGAGCCCCTCGTTAATATAGTGGGAGTTCCCACTTACAATTATTTTGAATGTTGAAAAATGTCAACATAGATTGAACAGAATTAAACGGATTTAATAGACATGGATTGAATTGAATGAAACATGTGAAATTGGATTAACCCAGTGTTTAAAATAGTTAGTCTAAAGGTAGAGCCCCTGGTTAGTCTAGTGGTAGATCCCACTTACAATTGTCTTCAAAGTTTAAGAGTATCAGCACATATTGAATTGAATGAAAAATGTGAAATTAGATTAACCACATTAAATAGAAACTCTGGCTGGCACTGGAATAAGCACATTCAATAGACAGGGTGTTCAATGTTGAAAGTTAACAATTGCCATCATTTCAACTATGAAGGCGTAGAACATTTTTAATAACTAGCTGCAACCCGCCCAGAATACCATAAAGGGTTCCAGGCGAGGGAAGGGGGACACACGTGGACAGCGAGCCAGTCGTCCTTGATCCCGTTGACACAGCAGTGTAGAAACATGTTAGTGACGGACAGAAGACAGGAGACAACAGGAACTCTTAACGGCAGATGGAGATGAACAGTACTGTTTAAGCATCTTATTAACCAAGACAACACAGTAGAAAAGAGTCACACGAAAGACCTGTTTGAGGTCTGCCCTCGAAGGCTATAGAAGAAGCTGAAAAACAATGTGTGATGCACCAAAAGACAGCCGTAAAGACCAAGCAATCAGCGGCCAATAATTGTGTACACGTTGACAAGGCTCAGGCACAGGGTGTATTAGTAGGTGCTGATCAACAACGGCTACAATTAGATTACAAATTAGATAAATAAATATATAAATATCAAAGATTCTATAGGAAGCCACGAATGTTGACAATCATAAACACTCAAGAAACATCTAAAACAGAAAAATAACTTTTGCTGAGTGTTTCTTAACATGATCCAATATACCACCCATTCAACATCCAATGTCCAAAGAACATCTAAACTTATTGCAGCAAGAGGTTAGCGTTATGCTGCAAAAAAGGTCTATAAAACTAGTATCATTAGTACATCAGGGTAGAGGAGTATACTCACTATACTTCCTAATCCCCAAAAATTACAAGTCAATAAGACCAATATTAAACCTCAGGGCCCTAAAAAGGTCACACTGCAACAGGTACTGCCACTGCTGTGACAAGGAGACTACCTGGCAAATTTGGATCTCAGACGCTTACTTCCACATACCGATACACCCCGCACACAGGAAGTATTTATTTATTTATTGAAGTTTTGTATAGCGCTAGCTGGACCCGAGGGTATCAGAGCGCTTCACAGCAAATAGAGAGGTGCAACCAGGGCAATAAGCATAGAAAACAAGAATCGGAAACGATAGGAGGGAAATATAGCCTGTACACCAACAGAACAACAACAATAATAACGCAGTAAGAGACGGAGTTCGGGGGCGAATCAGTTAGTTCTGAGTTCCGCAAAGGCTATCAGATTTCTGCTGTTGGGAGATGGGCTTCTCGCTAAGCACCGGAGCGTTCAAGGAAGAGGGCTTTGAGTAGCGTTTTGAATTGTGGGAAGGAGGCGGTCGTTCTGATATGTGGGGGGATGGAGTTCCAAATCCTGGGAGCGTTCCCCGCAAAGGATTTGTTTGAGGTCTTGCGTTTCTGTGATTTCAGCGGGATGAGCAGGAGTGTGTTTGAGCTTCTGAGGTTCCTGGATTGTCCAGCCCTTTTGAGTTTAGAGGCCAGGTATTCTGGTTTGCCTGTATGCAAGGCTTTATATGTGAGGCAAGCTGTGCGGAAGTTGGCTCGTTGGTCAATCGGGAGCCATTTCAATTCTTTGAGTGCCGGTGAGATGTGGTCAAATTTCTTTGTTCCTGTGATCATTCTTGCGGCAGCGTTGAGGGTGGAGTTGAGGGGTCCCAGGTGTGACTTGGCTGTTCCAGTCAGTACAGCAATGCCATAGTCAATTCTTGAGAGCACAAGTGCCTGGGTGGCATGTTTCAGATCTTTGGGGGGGAGGAAGGGTTTAATTTTGTAGAGAAGTTTCAAGTTCAAGAACGCGCTTTTGGCGGTATTGGAGATGTGCTTCTTCATGTCCAGTTTGGGGTCGAGAGTGATTCCTAGTGATTTTGCTAAGTCCGTTGGAGTAAGAGAGACATTGAGGGCATTTAAGGCTTTGAGCCATTCCACTATTTGTGGGTTTTCATCTTTGTTCGAAATTAGGAGGACTTCCGTTTTCTCTTCGTTCAGTTTGAGGTGGTTGGCTGAGAGCCAGTGTTGAACCTCCATGAATGTAGCATTAAGTCTGTGAATGTCAGCGATCGAAGTGGTTTCCAAGTAGAGTTGAGTGTCATCCGCGTACAGGTGGAAGGGGATGTTAGAGTTCCTTAGGAGAGAGGTGAGGGGTTCCATGTAGATGTTGAAAAGTTGCGGGGAGAGTACTGATCCTTGGGGAACACCTCTGTTGATGGGGAGGGGGTCTGACTCGAAACTGTTGATCTTTATTCTTTGAGAGCGGTTGTTAAGAAAGGAGGCGAACCATTTTAGGACTGTGTTTTCGATGCCCGCTCTTTCTCGGAGGACATTAAGTAGGAGGGAGTGATCAACTGTGCCAAACGCAGCCGAGAGGTCAAGGAGAATGAGGAGGCTACATTGGTTGGAGTCAAGTGACATGTGCAAGTCATCAAGGACATTTAGGATAGCGGTTTCCGTACTGCAGCCCTTTCTGAACCCGGATTGGAGAGGATCCAGTAGGTTAGAATTCTCTAAGTGTTGGTTTAATTGTGAAAGCACACATCTTTCCAGAATTTTGGCTAGGAACGGAAGATTCGAGACTGGTCTGAAGTTGTTCATGTCTGTGAGATCAAGGCCGGGTTTTTTGAGCAGAGGAGTGACTTGTCCTAGTTTAAGGCAGTCAGGGATGAGGCCCTCGCTTAAGGAGCTATTGATGATCTTGCCCCAGATTGGGGTTAGGGTGAGCTTCAAGTCCTTGGTCAGTCTCGAGGGAAGTAGATCGAGAGAGTGAGAGGAGGGTTTCGCTGCGTCAATAAGATTGCTTATCATTTCAACCTCGACCGGCTGGAAAGAAGACCAGCGGAAAGATGAGGTAACTGGGGGGTTGTGGATGATTGCAGTGCTCTGGATGAAGGAGCGATCGATTTTGGCGATTTTTTCATTGAAGAAGCTTGCGAAGTTGTCGCATTGCGTTTTGGAGGCAGCTAAGTTGTCTGCCTTGGGAATGGAGGTTTGGTTTCTAATGATGTCGAAGAGTTCCTTGGGGCGGTTTCTCGCATTGTCTAATGCAGAACTGAAGAAGGAAATCTTCTTACTTTTGATGTGAGTATGGTAGATTTTGCGGGCTGCCTTGAGTTGGTCCCGATGCATGGCGGAGGGGTTGTTTCTCCAGGTTCTTTCCAAGGATCTAAGGTGTCTTCATTCCTCATTAATGTCAGTAGAGAACCATGCTCTGGAGGGGATGCTTCTGGATTTTTTTAGTTTCAGAGGTGCCAGCTGATCTAGGACAACACTATCAATTCATAATCCATCCATTTGTTGCCAAACAGTGTGTACACTTGTTTCTTGAGTTCCCCATGCTTATGGGTATGATGTCTGAATTATTACATTAATCAATATAATATTAAGATTGACATAAAAGCAATGGGTGATCAAAAAAGTATATACACAAATGTTCTGTTTGATTGGAAACCAAACATTCAAAGGTTCCAAATAAACAATGTATGTGTAATGTCTTGGCAGTTAAACACATTTTTTTGGTGGTACCAACTGTATCATTATCCCTATTTTTTTTATAGTTATTTTTTTTTAAATATAGTATTAGATATCAACTACATTTCATAACCGCATTAACATTTAATATGCCATTTGTCTATTAAATGGACGTTTGCTGACATTTTATATATGTAAATTGAGCAAAGATGTCATTTTTTCGATTTTAATATGATGTTATGCGTACCATTTAAATATGAATTTTAATTTTGGAAAAGGTGATGGACAGAGTTTCTGAATGATGCAGAATACTCCTACCCAGTCAAGAGATCAGGGCTTGATCCATCACCGTTTTTTAGCTCACTGCACCATCCCAGCTTCAGAACCTGGCCATATGCAAATTAGTCTGTTCCTGTCCCAGTGCATGATGGGAACAGGGCAGACCAAACTACCAAGCCAATTCTTATACTGGTAAGGAGACAAGCTACCGGGGACCGGTTTCTGGCATTTCAGCCTCGTCGGCCCGGCTTGCTTGAATCCTGATGGTGCAATGAGCTAGGGACTCACGTCTGAGTATACCCTCCCACACATAGTGTGGATAAAATCAATTTTGGAAAAGGTGATGGACAGAGTTTCTGAATGATGCAGAATACTCCTACCCAGTCAAGAGATCAGGGCTTGATCCATCACCGTTTTTTAGCTCACTGCACCATCCCAGCTTCAGAACCTGGCCATATGCAAATTAGTCTGTTCCTGTCCCAGTGCATGATGGGAACAGGGCAGACCAAACTACCAAGCCAATTCTTATACTGGTAAGGAGACAAGCTACCGGGGACCGGTTTCTGGCATTTCAGCCTCGTCGGCCCGGCTTGAGAGTTTCTGTCCATCACCTTTTCCAAAATTGATTTTATCCACACTATGTGTGGGAGGGTATACTCAGACGTGAGTCCCTAGCTCATTGCACCATCAGGATTCAAGCAAGCCGGGCCGACGAGGCTGAAATGCCAGAAACCGGTCCCCGGTAGCTTGTCTCCTTCCCAGTATAAGAATTGGCTTGGTAGTTTGGTTTGCCCTGTTCCCATCATGCACTGGGACAGGAACAGACTAATTTGCATATAGCCAGGTTCTGAAGCTGGGATGGTGCAGTGAGCTAAAAAACCGTGATGGATCAAGCCCTGATCTCTTGACTGGGTAGGAGTATTCTGCATCATTCAGAAACTCTGTCCATCACCTTTTCCAAAATTGATTTTATCCACACTATGTGTGGGAGGGTATACTCAGACGTGAGTCCCTAGCTCATTGCACCATCAGGATTCAAGCAAGCCGGGCCGACGAGGCTGAAATGCCAGAAACCGGTCCCCGGTAGCTTGTCTCCTTCCCAGTATAAGAATTGGCTTGGTAGTTTGGTTTGCCCTGTTCCCATCATGCACTGGGACAGGAACAGACTAATTTGCATATAGCCAGGTTCTGAAGCTGGGATGGTGCAGTGAGCTAAAAAACCGTGATGGATCAAGCCCTGATCTCTTGACTGGGTAGGAGTATTCTGCATCATTCAGAAACTCTGTCCATCACCTTTTCCAAAATTGATTTTATCCACACTATGTGTGGGAGGGTATACTCAGACGTGAGTCCCTAGCTCATTGCACCATCAGGATTCAAGCAAGCCGGGCCGACGAGGCTGAAATGCCAGAAACCGGTCCCCGGTAGCTTGTCTCCTTCCCAGTATAAGAATTGGCTTGGTAGTTTGGTTTGCCCTGTTCCCATCATGCACTGGGACAGGAACAGACTAATTTGCATATAGCCAGGTTCTGAAGCTGGGATGGTGCAGTGAGCTAAAAAACCGTGATGGATCAAGCCCTGATCTCTTGACTGGGTAGGAGTATTCTGCATCATTCAGAAACTCTGTCCATCACCTTTTCCAAAATTTACCATTTAAATATGATACACATTTTTAGATATGACCGAACTATAACTTCACATTTGTGTGCTTTTTAGCCGAGACTTAATTTTGTAAACTTTTTTTTAATTACAAGATATATGATCTTTTATCATATTTATGTTGTGAATTAACAACACAAAATAAAAGCAGGAAATAATGAGCAATTTCTACCTCAACATTTTCATCAAGGCTGCCTATTCAAGATTCTTATTGCTTATGATGTTTAAATGAATTTTGCTGATATTTTGTTGGCGGGCTGTCATTGCCATAAAAAGATGTCTAATGTTGACTAGAACTCTTTGAACACGGCTTACCATGACTGGTTTGTCAACTGTAAATAGAGGGACTGATCAGGGTGAAAGTGATGCAGTCACATTTAAGGATAAGCACAATATGTGTTACAATTTTAGGTTAAAACATAATTTTGTATTTTAGTGGGATAAAAAAATTATTGTCTTGGACAGGTGGCTCAGAGTTCGAATTTTGCTGAGGCTATGTGATGAGTCAAATCTGAAACTGCAAAGCATAGAAATTATATGTAAGGAGCAGTGGCGTAGATGGGTGAATATCACACAAATAGTTCCAGTACAAACTTGGCATTACCCCAGTTTTGGAACTTCTCCAGGTGGCTTTTAAGGATGAGGCACTTTGAGAGAGACAATAAACAGTAAGGAAATGCATAAAACATTGAAAACACACAATGACTACCTTTTTGCATTGTTGTAGTGTGCCGACCATACAGACACCTCCAGATTATATATATAATTATTCATTGTGGGTACATGTTGCAAAGAGGGCATGGTGACTTTGTTGGAAATCAGGTCATCACGCTTCCATCAACAGGCCCGCTGGCAGATAAGGCAAGCACCGTATGACTGATAGAAATAGGTTGCTTAACATTCCTAAAAGCCCAGAGTACCTACTGTCAATAAGGGGTGTTGGTTTTAACGTTTGAAATGTGGATTAAAATGTAATTAAGTAAATAAGTACTACCAAGTATATATTAAAAAATTCTCTCACCGTTTTTCAATCATGGATTTAGAATGAAACTATAGCAAATGCCAAAGAACAGTAAAGAAAGAAGTCAACTTTCTTACTAGTGACAATAGAACAGGACATGAGTTTAGAGAACATGGTGATGTACAGCTGACTTGCAAAAACTTGATAAATAACATAAATACCCTGCTTTTTCAAAGACATTTGCTACAAATGAAGCCTTGAGAAGGATGCAACGAAGATGTGTCAAATTTAATGCATTGCAAATGAATCCATCTGCAGCACTCATGGCATAGGACGGTAGTCTTAGCCAGAAGACTTGAGGAGGTACGATTACATTCGCCACAGACATCTTGGATGGAATCTAAATTTGAAGAGAGACAAACATTTGCGCATTTAAGGAGCTACTGTAAAAAGTGTAAAGAATTGAAAGTTAAGTTATTGACATAAGTGATAAACAATTAACAGTGGAGACAATATAAACAACAACAATCAGTCTGTGCTTGATTGAAAATTGAAAAAAACACAAATAAATAGCAAATGTAAACTTTAAAACAGAAAAGTAGAGCAGTTCAATTGTCAAAAGAAATGTTGAAAAATAATTCACTCTAACCTGAGAACTGCATGAGCTTCATTGCAATAAACAGTCTGTATTCCATCAGAAAAGACGCATTTATTATCTCTTGTTGTGGAACGGGAAAACCAGTTATGTATGATTCTAAATAGACAGGTAAAAAAATCAAAGTTATACAAGTAACGAAATGTAAAGGAAAAGATCTTTATAAAAAACAATTTACTATATTTGATTTGGAAAAAATTCAGCTAAGCTCAGACAGTAGCGACTTTCCTTTCATGTGAATGGTCTAAAAAAAAAGGCAGCCAAAAACCACCCACCTTAGACTGCCATTAGCACCAAAGTAAGTTCAGAATTTCATACAAAAAAAGCTTAGCTTCACATAAAAACATCGAAAAGAACGTCAAATTATGAAAACAATATAGAGAAATTACCAGCATGCAAAAAACACCACAATTGTAGATGTCCTGTTGCTTGGCGTTACTTTCTACCACTAACTGCCATTGGTCATTGTCTTGACAACCGATTGCCTGTAGGAAAGCCCTTTAGAAATATATGAACAGTTATGTTTCATATTTGTTCTTCAACAAAAGGAAAATAACACAAGATGTAACTGAACAGAACTTAGACATCTAAAATTCGTATATCCACAGTGTACTAAATATGCAGTATTACAGATTACAAACATTTTAGATACATTGAAAGTACAGTGGTACCTCCAATTTGTTAAACACTTCTGGTACTTCACAGCATCGCCACCCAATGAGTCGTATAGTAATAAAACTTTGGACAAAGGTTTCACTATCTGCAACGAAAAGGACAAGACTGACAATGAATATTGGAAACTTCGTATTTTTACATCCATTTGTGTCTTCAAAACATGTGGACGGAAAATGCAAGCAAGGGAGTAATATATTACAAAAAATCATCAAGCATAACAACACTTAGATGTAAAATTCATCAAGATCAACTCATTAATGTTTACACTCACCAATAGTATCCAATGCATTCCGGTATTGGTCAGACAAAGGACAGTCTCATTTTCAAAAAGAGGAAGCTATGCGATACAGAACAAAAAGAAAAAATAATAAAAGTCACATACAACATCTAAACTAAAGTAAGTAACCCTAAAATATCATGCGGTTAACAGTGGAATGGAAATGTAAAAAACCTTAACAAAAATGACAACAACAAAGCATCCAGACTTGCAATAGGTAACATTAAACAAAAATAAGAAATTAGGTATGACATTACAATTCTTACCAAATTGTACAACCAAAAATACCAAGAGAAAACAAATAGGAAACATGAAAAACATAAGAACAATATTTTCCCAGCAAGAAGACGAAGGATAGTTGCCACTGAATACAGAGGAAGCCACTGTGGCAGACATCAATAAACACTAAATATAACAAAGAAAATATAATGAAGTGAAAAAAATATCATGAAGTTAAATTTAATACATATTAACAATGAAAAGTAGACCTATTACTTATTGTTCCAAAGATAAATACCTTTGGTCCTAGCAAACACATTCTGGACAGATAAGCATCTATAACCTTGAAAAATATAAAAAGAAGAAAACCTGTGCATTACTACAAGGACCAACATGAAAAGCCTACAACATTACACTACGTACACTAAAAAATAATTTGAAGTACGCCTACCTCATCACATATCTATTGTTTTCCTTTCAAGGTAGCAAACGAAGAATCATATAATTTAAAATTTGAAACTATTGCTTCCAACCTTCCAGTAACAGGTTTCTTCCACTCATCAAAAACCTTTTTCATGAAAACAGACTCAAAGAATGGGGGGGATAGAAGCTGTGATGGAGACACTGTAAGCTGTGCTGTAGACGGTGAGATGTGTGCTGGAGTTGGTGAGAAGCTTGCTTGAGATGGTGCAAGCCCTGCTGGAGACGGTACGAGCCATGCTGGAGACGGGGCGAGCCGTGCTGGAGATGGGGCGAGCCATGCTGGAGATGGGGCGAGCCGTGCTGGAGATGGGGCGAGCCGTGCCGGAGACAGGGCGAGCCATGCTGGAGACGGGGCGAGCCGTGCTGGAGATGATGAAAGGTGACTTGGAGACGATGACATTTTAGATTGTGGAAGACGTGATGGTGACAGTGGAAGAGGTGCAGGACATGATGGAAGCACAGAAGAGCAAGTATCACTGGTCATTTTGCCTGCAAAAACATTTTTAAAAATGTACTTTATTAACAAGTTCCTTCAATAAACACAGTACTATAACATATAACCAGAACAAATAAAAAACATAACAATTGCTCAGGATAGTCAATGAGTCTGCTTTTGAAAGGTTCATGTTGAGAACAACTCAGTTCGTACCAATTAAAGAGAGAATTAAAGAGGCTGCGGAGATAACACCATGAATATTATGTCAAGAATAAAAGGAAGGTACTAAACCAAAAATTACCTGGATTGCTTACATTGTACGGCCTCAACATGTCCAAATTAAAAGTTCTACCTAATAACGTGTTTTTAGCATTCATTAGCTTTACACGCTTCCCTTGCATTTCAGCAACAGTGTAGGGTCCTGAAAATCTATGCTCCAAAACGCCGCCTTTTCTGGTTGATCGCCTAGTATTTTGCAAAAGCACTAACTCTCCTTTTTTGAAGATGTATGGCTGATATTTCTTGCAAAGTCTATTTTTATAATTGAGTTTTTGTCTTTCCTGGCCAACCTCTATATTCTGCTTTGCCTGCTCCTGCAACTCTGCTGCTCTAATTTTCATTTCTGCAACAATTGCGGGATAATCACTTTCTGATGGTAGTACAAACTCAAGCTAATAAAGGAAACATAAAAATCAATAAATTATTTTTAATTGTTTAGAAGTGGAATAAGTCTTTAAAGATAATTATCGAATAAGACTTAACAAATGCATAATTGGTTTGTAAAGAAAATAAAAGAAAAGTACATAGAAAATGTAGGCCACATAACATTTGCTAGATACAAATATTAAGTCAAGTACTGAAAATCTCATACCAGTTCATCATCCAGCTCACTAGGAAATATTGCTTCACGGCCCAAGTACAGTAGAAACGGGGAACATTTTGTGGTGGAATGCGGTTTCGATCGTAAAGCAAACAAAGCATGGTCCAAATAACGATCCCAATCAGTCTGATGCTCATTCACGTACTTTGACAATGTGCTGTATAATGAAAAAAGATGTTGCATATGGCATTTTTAATACTAACGGATCGTTACTTAGCGTTGATTCCAACTTACATATGTGGTGCAGAAAAACATAAACGTGAAACAACATTACAGAAATTGAAAAGATACAAAAAATGCAACATGACATCAACGTATGCAGTAGTCACAAAGACAATAACAACACTCAATAACTTTTAATGTTAGCATTTGTACGCTCATCTAACCCATTTGTCTGTGGATGATAGGGTGCACTTACAGAACGTTCAATGTTCAACAGCTTACATAAATTAGAGTTAACCTAAAAAGAAAACATCAGTACATTCTTCAAAACAAGTGAAATGCAAGTTAAAAATCTGAATGATTAAAGAACAATTGAATACATACTTTTCAAAAGAGAAAAACAATGACACAATATGAAAACAGGACAACAATGGCAGAAAAAGATAGTTGACTCACTTCGTTCACAAACTCCCGCCCTTGATCAGAGAGGATCCTTTTCGGACAGCCATGGCGGAGAAAGATTTCCAAAAGTCTCGAAGCTACCTCAGATGCAGTCTTGCTTTTTAAAGGGAATGCCTCTACCCATTTGGACAAATAATTGGTTGCAGTTAAAATATATCTGTATCCTGCAGGAATTGTAGGTAAGGGTCCCATCAAATCCACTCCTAGAAGCTCCCAAACCCGATTCACCTATAAATAAACACAATTGCAGAACTATAGGATAGGAAATTACAAAAATTAACTTTGGTGAAAGTCCTTGCAAGATAAAGTATGAAAATACTTTAATTGGTTTTAACTCTGGGCACTTCTGGAGAGATGGCTGTTCCCTTTGACAAGCATCACAATGTTTAATCTGCAAATAGATAATTCCAAAGCTCAAATGAAAACGATGTCTGATTCTACACAAAGTCAAACATTTTACCAAATCTGAGTACAAAAAAATAAATTTAAGTACTAAAAAAACATTTGAATTCTACACTATCACAAAGGCAACAACTTTTTAAATAAGTATTTGAAGGCGCAAAAAACATTATCACTCACCCATTCTTTAATATGAGTTGTCATATCGGGCCAAAAAAACCGGGCTGTAATGCTTCTCTGTGTTTTATTAATACCAGAATGTCCACCAAATGTCGACGAATGAAATTCATGAAATATTTTTAGAGCAGCTTCAGCACCAACAACAACTTTCCTCTTCCCATCTTTAAATGTATAGAACAAATGTCCATCTATCAACGAAAAAGAAAGAAAAAGAAGAAAGATATACCAAACAAGCATGATCGAAATACCACATCAACAAGCAATGGCGCACATACTATAAACACATGGCAAAAAAACGAAATAAAATTTTAAAAACTACCTTCAAATATGTAGTTTTTGGACATTCGACACAATGTATGCTTCTCTAATTTTGTAAAACCTCCAGGATACACATTACGGCTCAAATAATCCACAAGGTGATTGAACTTGAAGGGATCCATTTGGATTGCCACTGAAAATAAATAATACATTTAAAAAAACACAAATTAGGTAAATTGCATATTCTTCACGGGGAAAAGGGAATAATACACTGATAGCATAACTACCTCTAGCGTCTACAACTAAGAAATTAATATATAAATGTCATACACTGTAACCAAAATAAAACACTACGAAGGCATTGACACAATCCTGAGGAAGGGAAAAATGGCATCAGAACAAATGGCAGCTGACATTGCAGTACAACACAAGGTAGGAAACAGAATTACAGATAATATATTGTACTTTTAAAAAGGCCATCCACAATGACTAAGAAAGACTTTCTACGACATTAAACAGCAAATGAGAATTAATTTAAGTCACAGGCAAAAAATAGGGGACAAATGCAAGGAATGCTCAAAAAACATAAAGTTTATTTATCATTATAGTGGGCCCAACATTGTTGACTTTTAGCATGCCTCTATGGACATGACTACAATTCATAAGACAACATAGTTCTTGAGTACTGAGTAAATTTGCAGGCGTCATGACATCAATAATGACATTCAGGGAGAAGCCAAAAAGTACTCACCAAATGATGGCTCAAAAACAATTTCTAAAACATTGGAATTTAATGACTTTCGCTGACGGCAGGCCAAAAATTATATTCGCAGAGTTCATTCAACCACTAATGACAATCAGTGAAACGTCTAAGAATACTCTGAAAATCATGGCTCAAAATACTTTCGAAAACAATGGGGTCAAACGGCAGTGTCAAAAACACTCACCAACTATAAGAGACACAAGAGTGGGTTGCAGTACACAGTGAAGTCTTAGTAAAAAGAAGCAAGGGATGGACTACACACTGAAGTGGAACAGACGCGAAGCAAGGGTTGGACTGCAGACCGTAAGCAGGGCTGTGACTGCGACCTAGGTAAAGTTTGAGAAAGTTGTGAACAATTATGACTCGTTTTATTGACCATTGAATGTGCGCACGTTGGACAATGATTGTGTGTTGCTCACCAACTCATGGCTCAAATACCCTTTCACAAACATTGGGGTTTAATGACATTTGCAGACAGAAGGGCAAAAAATACTCACCAACTTTAAAGAACACAAGGGTGAGTAGCAGGACACAGTGAAGTTGAAGTGAAAAGAAGGAAGCGTTGGACTACACACTGGAGTGGAACAGACGCGAAGGAAAGAATGGACTGCAGACTGTCAGCTGGGCTGTGAGTGCGACCTACGAAAAATTGAAAAAAAATGTGAACAAATATGACTCTTAAGAATCAAAATTGATTAGGCACACGTTGCACAATGATGGTGTGATGCTCACCAACTCATGGTTTATAAACTCTTTCATAAACATTGGGTTTAATTACATTTGAAGATGGAAGGCAAAAAAATAATCACCACAATTAAATAACACAAGGGTGGGTTGCAATACACAGCGAAGTGATTGTGAAAACAAGGAAGGGTTGCACTACACACTAAAGTCCAAGAGACGTGGAGCAAGACTCACAGCATTACATTTAAATTCAAGCTTACACTGAGAAAAGTTAATTGGAGGACATTGGCCATAGGGACTGAGTGCGTAGCACTGTTCAAAACGCACATGGGTGGGTTTCAACATCGAATCGATTGGACCGAGACAGATTACAGCAGAGGTCTTCAAACCTTCTGATGCTGAGACCCCCCTGTCAAAAACGTTTAAGCATTGGGACCCCCTCCTGACGAAAATTCCTAGACCTTAGCCTCCTCACTATCGATAACCATAAACGCCTCCAATTCCCACAGCAAATCATTTATACATTAATTAAACCGTGTTTAGCAAACCAAAGGTCAGTGGTTGGGGGCGTGGTCCAAGGTGTGACAAAAAACAAAGGGCCTCATTTATGAGGCACTGGAGTAGGGCAGCGCTGCAAGTCTTCCTGCAGTGCTGCCCTACGACAATGTGAAAGAGCAGTAATGCACCTTATTTATGAAATTTCCCCTTATGTTGGCACGCAAATTGCTGCCTAGCGCCAACATAGGCCGGATAGTTTTTGTACAGGAAGGGGCACCTTCATGCACAAAAACAATCCTAAGAGGGGTTTTCCTCTTTCCATGTGTGCTGCATGTGATTTCTCCTCGTTACGCCTACTTGGGGGGGCGTAAGGTTTGGCTCTGCCCCAGGGTTACATGGTTTTGTAAATCTGGGACAGCGTCAAAATCCATGGGCGTTGTGTGAGATCACCCACCGCAACGCCTATGGAATGCCTACTTGACAGAGTAAGGCAACGAAGCGACTTGCGCTGTTTAATCTTACTCCACATCTATGAGGTCATGCAAAGCCACGCAGTGCGACTTTGCCTCGTCTCATAGATATGATTAGATGCTTGTGCCGCCGAAGCTCAAAAAATTGACGCTTCAGTGATGCAAGCCTCTGATAAATCAGCCCTAAAATATTTTGTTAATTTTTTGGGCTTTCGCCATCAGGTAGCTACATATAAAATAATGGGTAGCTTACATTAAAAATAAATGTTAAAAGTTGTTACTCAGTAGGAAATGCACTATACAGTACATTATATAACCTCTATTAATTAATGCACTGCATAGGCCTGTTTGTAACCAGAGAGCCACAGAATTAAAATTGGTTGGTGCAGTGGAAAATAGTGACTTGTGTATTTTTAGTGTTTTGGGGTCACAGCTTGTGACAGAAAGCACTGTGAATGTGTAAGTCATTATTTTATACTTGCTTCCAAAATGTAGATTAGTGTAATATCAGACTGTAAGTCATGCATTTGTTTGCATAACTGTCCCCTCAGCACCTTTCATTGGTTCTAATCACTGTGTAAATACAGTTATTGTTAAAAGCACACACTTCACAGCCCAGTTGCTAACCACCACCCCAAAAAAAACACATCTTTGCCACCACAATGCTCAAAGTGGAGCCAGACCCCTCCCTAGCATCTTTTACATTTGCAGATTAACTCCGAGGGTACATTTGCACTTCATTCAGGCAAGCAGGAACCGTGGCACGAAGGCTTAGTTTAGGGATTGTTTTACTTGTCTGCTGGGCCTCTTACTATTACAGCACATTACACTCAATTAACGTCAGCTGAAGCAGTTTCACGAGCACGGTTGTGTTTATCCAAAAGAAAGAGCACGTTTGGAATTCCAGGCAGAAGTTAGGCCTGGAAATGCGAAATCCCCTTCCCAGGACTGCAGGGCCCCCCTGGGGGTCGCGCCCCACAGATTGAAGACCTCTGGGTTACAGCAACATGATTAATAGGCCATTTGCCTCGGTGCAGGCAGACGCCATAGGGCTTGCAGAGGCCTTCGGGGACATGGTTTTGAGTACGTTCCACATTCCAAAACACACATGTTGGGTTTGCACGCACACACAATTTGAGTTGAAAGAGAGGTTTAAACACATGAGCAGATGAAAAGCAAGCAAGCATGCACATGGCGGAGTTTAGACTAACGTTCGATCGATAAGGAATGGACTGACGCCATTTGCAAAGGGGTAACTGGATGCGTAGCACATTATAAAAAACACATGGGTGGCTTAAATATAAATACACGTGCAAATATGCATTGCCAAAAGATTCAGAGCATTACTTTAAAATTTGAGTACGTTGCACATTCAAAAACGCACATGTTGGGTTTGCACGCAGACGCAATTTGGGCTGAAAGAAAGGTTTAAACACATGAGCAGATGAAAAGCAAGCAAGCACATGGCGGAGTTTAGACCAACGTTCGATCGATAAGGAATCAACTGACGCCATTTGCAAAGGGTAACTGGATGCGTAGCAGATTATAAAAAAACACATGGGTGGCTTAAATAAAAATTCACATGCAAATATGCATTGCCCCAGAAGACTCAGAGCATTACTTTAAAATTTGAGTGCGTTGCACATTCAAAAAAGGCACATGTTGGGTTTGCACGCAGACACAATTTGGGCTGAAAGAAAGGTTTAAAGACATGAGCAGATGAAAAGCAAGCAAGCACATGGCGGAGTTTAGACTAACGTTCGATGGATAAGGAATCGAATGACGCCATTTGCAAAGGGTAACTGGATGCGTAGCACATTATAAAAAACACATGGGTGGCTTAAACAAAAATTCACGTGCAAATATGCATTGCCAGAAGACTCACAGGATTACTTTAAAAATTGAGTGCGTTGCACATTCAAAAACGCACATGTTGGGTTTGCACGGAGACGCAATTTAGCCTGAAAGAGGTTTAAACACATGAGCAGATGAAAAGCAAGCACATGGCGGGTTTTAGACTAACGTTCGATCGATAAGGATTCGACTGACGCCATTTGCAAAGGGTAATTAGATGTGGATCCAATCAGGTTATAACAAAACGCACAAGTTGGGTTTGCACGCAGGAGCAATTTGGTCTGAAAGACAGGTTAAAACACACGAGCAGATGAAAAGGAAGTACATGGCGGAGTTTAGACTAACGTTCGATCGATAAGGATTCGACTGAGGCCATTTGCAAAGGGTAACTGGATGTGGATCCAATCAGGTTATAACATGATTAATAAAAGAAACATTTGCCGTGTAATAAATGCGTAGTGCGTTGCACATTACAATATTTGCCGTTTAATAAATGCACATGGTTGGGTTTTGCATTACATTAAAATTTGAGTGCGTTGCACATTCAAAAAAGCACATGTTGGGTTTGCACGCAGGAGCGATTTGGTCAGAAAGACAGGTTAAAACACACGAGCAGATGAAAAGGAAGCACATGGCGGAGTTTAGACTAACGTTCGATCGATAAGGATTCGACTGACACCATTTGCAAAGGGTAACTGGATGTGGATCCAATCAGGTTATACCATGATTAATAAAAGAAACATTTGCCGTGTAATAAATGCGTAGTGTGTTGCACATTACAATATTTGCAGTTTAATAAATGCACATGGTTGGGTTTTGCATTACAATAAAATTTGAGTGTGTTGTACATTCAAAAAAGCACAAGTTGGGTTTGCACGCAGGAGCAATTTGGTCAGAAAGACAGGTTAAAACACACGAGCAGATGAAAAGGAAGCACATGGCGGAGTTTAGACTAACGTTCGATCGATAAGGATTCGACTGAGGCCATTTGCAAAGGGTAACTGGATGTGGATCCAATCAGGTTATAACATGATTAATAAAAGAAACATTTGCCGTGTAATAAATGTGTAGTGCGTTGCACATTACAATATTTGCCGTTTAATAAATGCACATGGTTGGGTTTTGCATTACATTAAAATTTGAGAGCGTTGCACATTAAAAAAAGCACATGTTGGGTTTGCACGCAGGTGCAATTTGGGCAGAAAAACAGGTTAAAACACACGAGCAGATGAAAAGGAAGCACATGGCGGGCTTTAGACTAACGTTCGATCGATAAGGATTCGACTGAGGCCATTTGCAAAGGGTAACTGGATGTGGATCCAATCAAGTTATAACATGATTATTGAAAGAAACATTTGCCTTGTAATAAATGCGTAGTGCGTTGCACATTACAATATTTGCCATTTAATAAATGCACATGGTTGGGTTTTTCATTCCAATAAAATTTGAGTGCGTTGCACATTCAAAAATGCACAAGTTGGGTTTGCACGCAGGAGCAATTGGGGCAGAAAGACAGGTTAAAACACATGAGCAGATGAAAAGGAAGCACATGGGGGAGTTTAGACTAACGTTCGATCGATAAGGATTCGACTGACGCCATTTTCAAAGGGTAACTGCATGTGGATCCAATCAGGTTATAACATGATTAATAAAAGAAACATTTGCCGTGTAATAAATGCGTAGTGGGTTGCACATTACAATATTTGCTGTTTAATAAATGCACATGGTTGGGTTTTTCATTACAATAAAATTTGAGTGCGTTGCACATTCAAAATTGCACAAGTTGGGTTTGCACGCAGGAGCAATTTGGTCAGAAAGACAGGTTAAAACACATGAGCAGATGAAAAGCAAGCAAGCATGCACGTGGCGGAGTTTAGACTAACGTTCGATCGATAAGGAATGGACTGACGCCATTTGCAAAGGGTAACTGGATGCGTAGCACATTATAAAAAACACATGGGTGGCTTAAATATAAATACTCGTGCAAATATGCATTGCCAGAAGATTCAGAGCATTACTTTAAAATTTGAGTGCGTTGCACATTCAAAAACGCACATGTGGGTTTGCACGCAGACGCAATTTGGGCTGAAAGAAAGGTTTAAACACATGAGCAGATGAAAAGCAAGCAAGCACATGGCGGAGTTTAGACCAACGTTCGATCGATAAGGAATCAACTGACGCCATTTGCAAAGGGTAACTGGATGCGTAGCACATTATAAAAAAACACATGGGTGGCTTAAATAAAAATTCACGTGCAAATATGCATTGCCCCAGAAGACTCAGAGCATTACTTTAAAATTTGAGTGCGTTGCACATTCAAAAAAGGCACATGTTGGGTTTGCACGCAGACACAATTTGGGCTGAAAGAAAGGTTTAAAGACATGAGCAGATGAAAAGCAAGCAAGCACATGGCGGAGTTTAGACTAACGTTTGAAGGATAAGGAATCGACTGACGCCATTTGCAAAGGGTAACTGGATGCGTAGCACATTATAAAAAACACATGGGTGGCTTAAACAAAAATTCACGTGCAAATATGCATTGCCAGAAGACTCACAGGATTACTTTAAAATTTGAGTGCGTTGCACATTCAAAAACGCACATGTTGGGTTTGCACGCACACGCAATTTAGCCTGAAAGAGGTTTAAACACATGAGCAGATGAAAAGCAAGCACATGGCGGGCTTTAGACTAACGTTCGATCGATAAGGATTCGACTGACGCCATTTGCAAAGGGTAACTAGATGTGGATCCAATCAGGTTATAACAAAACGCACAAGTTGGGTTTGCACGCAGGAGCAATTTGGTCTGAAAGACAGGTTAAAACACACGAGCAGATGAAAAGGAAGTACATGGCGGAGTTTAGACTAAAATTCGATCGATAAGGATTCGACTGAGGCCATTTGCAAAGGGTAACTGGATGTGGATCCAATCAGGTTATAACATGATTAATAAAAGAAACATTTGCCGTGTAATAAATGCGTAGTGCGTTGCACATTACAATATTTGCCGTTTAATAAATGCACATGGTTGGGTTTTGCATTACATTAAAATTTGAGTGCATTGCACATTCAAAAAAGCACATGTTGGGTTTGCACGCAGGAGCAATTTGGGCAGAAAGACAGGTTAAAACACACGAGCAGATGAAAAGGAAGCACATGGCGGGCTTTAGACTAACGTTCGATCGATAAGGATTCGACTGAGGCCATTTGCAAAGGGTAACTGGATGTGGATCCAATCAGGTTATAACATGATTAATAAAAGAAACATTTGCCGTGTAATAAATGCGTAGTGCGTTGCACATTACAATATTTGCCGTTTAATAAATGCACATGGTTGAGTTTTGCATTACAATAAAATTTGAGTGCGTTGCACATTCAAAAAAGCACAAGTTGGGTTTGCACGCAGGAGCAATTTGGTCAGAAAGACAGGTTAAAACACACGAGCAGATGAAAAGGAAGCACATGGCGGAGTTTAGACTAACGTTTGATTGATAAGGATTCGACTGACACCATTTGCAAAGGGTAACTGGATGTGGATCCAATCAGGTTATAACACGATTAATAAAAGAAACATTTGCCGTGTAATAAATGCGTAGTGTGTTGCACATTACAATATTTGCCGTTTAATAAATGCACATGGTTGGGTTTTGCATTACAATAAAATTTGAGTGCGTTGTACATTCAAAAAAGCACAAGTTGGGTTTGCACGCAGGAGCAATTTGGTCAGAAAGACAGGTTAAAACACACGAGCAGATGAAAAGGGAGCACATGGCGGAGTTTAGACTAATGTTCGATCGATAAGGATTCGACTGAGGCCATTTGCAAAGGGTAACTGGATGTGGATCAAATCACGTTATAACATGATTAATAAAAGAAACATTTGCTGTGTAATAAATGCGTAGTGCGTTGCATATTACAATATTTGCCGTTTAATAAATGCGCATGGTTGGGTTTTGCATTACATTAAAATTTGAGTGCGTTGCACTTTCAAAAAAGCACATATTGGGTTTGCACGCAGGAGCTATTTGGGCAGAAAGACAGGTTTAAACACACGAGCAGATGAAAAGCAAGCACATGGCGGGCTTTAGACTAACGTTCGATCGATAAGGATTCGACTGAGGCCATTTGCAAAGGGTAACTGGATGTGGATCCAATCAGGTTATAACATGATTAATAAAAGAAACATTTGCCGTGTAATAAATGCGTAGTGCGTTGCACATTACAATATTTGCCGTTTAATAATTGAACATGGGTGGGTTTTGCATTACAATAAAATGTGAGTGCGGTGCACATTCAAAAAAGCACAAGTTGGGTTTGCACGCAGGAGCAATTTGGTCAGAAAGACAGGTTAAAACACACGAGCAGATGAAAAGGAAGCACATGGCGGAGTTTAGACTAACGTTCGATCGATAAGGATTCGACTGAGGCCATTTGCAAAGGGTAACTGGATGTGGATCCAATCAGGTTATAACATGATTAATAAAAGAAACATTTGCCGTGTAATAAATGCGTAGTGCGTTGCACATTACAATATTTGCCGTTTAATAAATGCACATGGTTGGGTTTTGCATTACAATAAAATTTGAGTGCGTTGTACATTCAAAAAAGCACAAGTTGGGTTTGCACGCAGGAGCAATTTGGTCAGAAAGACAGGTTAAAACACACGAGCAGATGAAAAGGGAGCACATGGCGGAGTTTAGACTAACGTTCGATCGATAAGGATCCGACTGAGGCCATTTGCAAAGGGTAACTGGATGTGGATCAAATCAGGTTATAACATGATTAATAAAAGAAACATTTGCCGTGTAATAAATGCGTAGTGCGTTGCACATTACAATATTTGCCGTTTAATAAATGCACATGGTTGGGTTTTGCATTACAATAAAATTTGAGTGCGTTGTACATTCAAAAAAGCACAAGTTGGGTTTGCACGCAGGAGCTATTTGGGCAGAAAAACAGGTTTAAACACACGAGCAGATGAAAAGCAAGCACATGGCGGGCTTTAGACTAACGTTCGATCGATAAGGATTCGACTGAGGCCATTTGCAAAGGGTAACTGGATGTGGATCCAATCAGGTTATAACATGATTAATAAAAGAAACATTTGCCGTGTAATAAATGCGTAGTGCGTTGCACATTACAATATTTGCCGTTTAATAAATGCACATGGTTGTTTTTTGCATTACATTAAAATTTGAGTGCATTGCACATTCAAAAAAGCACATGTTGGGTTTGCACGCAGGAGCAATTTGGGCAGAAAGACAGGTTAAAACACACGAGCAGATGAAAAGGAAGCACATGGCGGGCTTTAGACTAACGTTCGATCGATAAGGATTCGACTGAGGCCATTTGCAAAGGGTAACTGGATGTGGATCCAATCAGGTTATAACATGATTAATAAAAGAAACATTTGCCATGTAATAAATGCGTAGTGCGTTGCACATTACAATATTTGCCGTTTAATAAATGCACATGGTTGGGTTTTGCATTACAATAAAATTTGAGTGCGTTGCACATTCAAAAAAGCACAAGTTGGGTTTGCACGCAGGAGCAATTTGGTCAGAAAGACAGGTTAAAACACACGAGCAGATGAAAAGGAAGCACATTGCGGAGTTCAGACTAACGTTCGATTGATAAGGATTCGACTGACGCCATTTGCAAAGGGTAACTGGATGTGGATCCAATCAGGTTATAACATGATTAATAAAAGAAACATTTGCAGTGTAATAAATGCGTAGTGCGTTGCACATTACAATATTTGCCGTTCAATAAAAGCACATGGTTGGGTTTTGCATTACAATAAAATTTGAGTGCGTTGTACATTCAAAAAAGCACAAGTTGGGTTTGCACGCAGGAACAATTTGGTCAGAAAGACAGGTTAAAACACACGAGCAGATGAAAAGGAAGCACATGGCGGAGTTTAGACTAACGTTCGATCGATAAGGATTCGACTGAGGCCATTTGCAAAGGGTAACTGGATGTGGGTCCAATCAGGTTATAACATGATTAATAAAAGAAACATTTGCCGTGTAATAAATGCGTAGAGCGTTGCACATTACAATATTTGCCTTTTAATAAATGCACATGGTTGGGTTTTGCATTACATTAAAATTTGAGTGCGTTGCACATTCAAAAAAGCACATGTTGGGTTTGCACGCAGGAGCAAT
Organism: Lissotriton vulgaris; assembly: GCF_964263255.1. Taxonomy (NCBI): domain Eukaryota; kingdom Metazoa; phylum Chordata; class Amphibia; order Caudata; family Salamandridae; genus Lissotriton; species Lissotriton vulgaris. Next base: position 549,253,363 of record NC_141700.1, read on the forward strand.
TTGGGCAGAAAAACAGGTTAAAACACACGAGCAGATGAAAAGGAAGCACATGGCGGGCTTTAGACTAATGTTCGATCGATAAGGATTCGACTGAGGCCATTTGCAAAGGGTAACTGGATGTGGATCCAATCAAGTTATAACATGATTATTGAAAGAAACATTTGCTGTGTAATAAATGCGTAGTGCGTTGCACATTACAATATTTGCCGTTTAATAAATGCACATGGGTGGGTTTAGCATTACAATAAAATTTGAGTGCGTTGCACATTCAAAAAAGCACAAGTTGGGTTTGCACGCAGAAGCAATTTGGTCAGAAAGACAGGTTAAAACATACGAGCAGATGAAAAGGAAGCACATGGCGGAGTTTAGACTAACGTTCGATCAATAAGGATTCGACTGAGGCCATTTGCAAAGGGTAACTGGATGTGGATCCAATCAGGTTATAACATGATTAATAAAAGAAACATTTGCTGTGTAATAAATGCGTAGTGCGTTGCACATTACAATATTTGCCGTTTAATAAATGCACATGGTTGGGTTTTGCATTACATTAAAATTTGAGTGCGTTGCACTTTCAAAAAAGCACATGTTGGGTTTGCACGCAGGAGCAATTTGGGCAGAAAGACAGGTTTAAACACACGAGCAGATGAAAAGCAAGCACATGGCGGGCTTTAGACTAACGTTCGATTGATAAGGATTTGACTGAGGCCATTTGCAAAGGGTAACTGGATGTTGATCCAATCAGGTTATAACATGATTAATAAAAGAAACATTTGCCGTGTAATAAATGCGTAGTGCGTTGCACATTACAATATTTGCCGCTTAATAAATGCACATGGGTGGGTTTTGCATTACAATAAAATGTGAGTGCGTTGCACATTCAAAAAAGCACAAGTTGGGTTTGCACGCAGGAGCAATTTGGTCTGAAAGACAGGTTAAAACACATGAGCAGATGAAAAGGAAGCACATGGCGGAGTTTAGACTAACGTTCGATCGATAAGGATTCGACTGACGCCATTTGCAAAGGGTAACTGCATGTGGATCCAATCAGGTTATAACATGATTAATAAAAGAAACATTTGCCGTGTAATAAATGCGTAGTGCGTTGCACATTACAATATTTGCCGTTTAATAAATGCACATGGTTGGGTTTTGCATTACAATAAAATTTGAGTGCGTTGCACATTCAAAAATGCACAAGTTGGGTTTGCACGCAGGAGCAATTTGGTCAGAAAGACAGGTTAAAACACATGAGCAGATGAAAAGCAAGCAAGCATGCACATGGCGGAGTTTAGACTAACGTTCGATCGATAAGGAATGGACAGATGCCATTTGCAAAGGGTAACTGGATGCGTAGCACATTATAAAAAACACATGGGTGGCTTAAATATAAATACACGTGCAAATATGCATTGCCAGAAGATTCAGAGCATTACTTTAAAATTTGAGTGCGTTGCACATTCAAAAACGCACATGTTGGGTTTGCACGTAGACGCAATTTGGGCTGAAAGAAAGGTTTAAACACATGAGCAGATGAAAAGCAAGCAAGCACATGGCGGAGTTTAGACCAACGTTCGATCGATAAGGAATCAACTGACGCCATTTGCAAAGGGTAACTGGATGCGTAGCACATTATAAAAAAACACATGGGTGGCTTAAATAAAAATTCACGTGCAAATATGCATTGCCCCAGAAGACTCAGAGCATTACTTTAAAATTTGAGTGCGTTGCACATTCAAAAAAGGCACATGTTGGGTTTGCACGCAGACACAATTTGGGCTGAAAGAAAGGTTTAAAGACATGAGCAGATGAAAAGCAAGCAAGCACATGGCGGAGTTTAGACTAACGTTCGATGGATAAGGAATCGACTGACGCCATTTGCAAAGGGTAACTGGATGCGTAGCACATTATAAAAAACATATGGGTGGCTTAAACAAAAATTCACGTGCAAATATGCATTGCCAGAAGACTCACAGGATTACTTTAAAATTTGAGTGCATTGCACATTCAAAAACGCACATGTTGGGTTTGCACGCAGACCCAATTTAGCCTGAAAGAGGTTTAAACACATGAGCAGATGAAAAGCAAGCACATGGCGGGCTTTAGACTAACGTTCGATCGATAAGGATTCGACTGACGCCATTTGCAAAGGGTAACTAGATGTGGATCCAATCAGGTTATAACAAAACGCACAAGTTGGGTTTGCACGCAGGAGCAATTTGGTCTGAAAGACAGGTTAAAACACACGAGCAGATGAAAAGGAAGTACATGGCGGAGTTTAGACTAACGTTCGATCGATAAGGATTTGACTGAGGCCATTTGCAAAGGGTAACTGGATGTGGATCCAATCAGGTTATAACATGATTAATAAACGAAACATTTGCCGTGTAATAAATGCGTAGTGCGTTGCACATTACAATATTTGCCGTTTAATAAATGCACATGGTTGGGTTTTGCATTACATTAAAATTTGAGTGCGTTGCACATTCAAAAAAGCACATGTTGGGTTTGCACGCAGGAGCAATTTGGGCAGAAAGACAGGTTAAAACACACGAGCAGATGAAAAGGAAGCACATGGCAGGCTTTACACTAACGTTCGATTGATAAGGATTCGACTGAGGCCATTTGCAAAGGGTAACTGGATGTGGATCCAATCAGGTTATAACTTGATTAATAAAAGAAACATTTGCCGTGTAATAAATGCGTAGTGCGTTGCACATTACAATATTTGCCGTTTAATAAATGCACATGGTTGGGTTTTGCATTTCAATCAAATTTGAGTGCGTTGCACATTCAAAAAAGCACAAGTTGGGTTTGCACGCAGGAGCATTTTGGTCAGAAAGACAGGTTAAAACACACGAGCAGATGAAAAGGAAGCACATGGAGGAGTTTAGACTAACGTTCTATCGATAAGGATTCGACTGACGCCATTTGCAAAGGGTAACTGGATGTGGATCCAATCAGGTTATAACATGATTAATAAAAGAAACATTTGCCGTGTAATAAATGCGTAGTGCGTTGCACATTACAATATTTGCCGTTTAATAAATGCACATGGTTGGGTTTTGCATTACAATAAAATTTGAGTGCGTTGTACATTCAAAAAAGCACATGTTGGGTTTGCACGCAGGAGCAATTTGGGCAGAAAGACAGGTTAAAACACACGAGCAGATGAAAAGGAAGCACATGGCGGGCTTTAGACTAATGTTCGATCGATAAGGATTCGACTGACACCATTTGCAAAGGGTAACTGGATGTGGATCCAATCAGGTTATAAAATGATTAATAAAAGAAACATTTGCCGTGTAATAAATGCGTAGTGTGTTGCACATTACAATATTTGCAGTTTAATAAATGCACATGGTTGGGTTTTGCATTACAATAAAATTTGAGTGTGTTGTACATTCAAAAAAGCACAAGTTGGGTTTGCACGCAGGAGCAATTTGGTCAGAAAGACAGGTTAAAACACACGAGCAGATGAAAAGGAAGCACATGGCGGAGTTTAGACTAACGTTCGATCGATAAGGATTCGACTGAGGCCATTTGCAAAGGGTAACTGGATGTGGATCCAATCAGGTTATAACATGATTAATAAAAGAAACATTTGCCGTGTAATAAATGTGTAGTGCGTTGCACATTACAATATTTGCCGTTTAATAAATGCACATGGTTGGGTTTTGCATTACAATAAAATTTGAGTGCGTTGCACATTCAAAAAAGCACAAGTTGGGTTTGCACGCAGGAGCAATTTGGTCAGAAAGACAGGTTAAAACACACGAGCAGATGAAAAGGAAGCACATTGCGGAGTTCAGACTAACGTTCGATTGATAAGGATTCGACTGACGCCATTTGCAAAGGGTAACTGGATGTGGATCCAATCAGGTTATAACATGATTAATAAAAGAAACATTTGCAGTGTAATAAATGCGTAGTGCGTTGCACATTACAATATTTGCCGTTCAATAAAAGCACATGGTTGGGTTTTGCATTACAATAAAATTTGAGTGCGTTGTACATTCAAAAAAGCACAAGTTGGGTTTGCACGCAGGAACAATTTGGTCAGAAAGACAGGTTAAAACACACGAGCAGATGAAAAGGAAGCACATGGCGGAGTTTAGACTAACGTTCGATCGATAAGGATTCGACTGAGGCCATTTGCAAAGGGTAACTGGATGTGGGTCCAATCAGGTTATAACATGATTAATAAAAGAAACATTTGCCGTGTAATAAATGCGTAGAGCGTTGCACATTACAATATTTGCCTTTTAATAAATGCACATGGTTGGGTTTTGCATTACATTAAAATTTGAGTGCGTTGCACATTCAAAAAAGCACATGTTGGGTTTGCACGCAGGAGCAATTTGGGCAGAAAAACAGGTTAAAACACACGAGCAGATGAAAAGGAAGCACATGGCGGGCTTTAGACTAATGTTCGATCGATAAGGATTCGACTGAGGCCATTTGCAAAGGGTAACTGGATGTGGATCCAATCAAGTTATAACATGATTATTGAAAGAAACATTTGCTGTGTAATAAATGCGTAGTGCGTTGCACATTACAATATTTGCCGTTTAATAAATGCACATGGGTGGGTTTAGCATTACAATAAAATTTGAGTGCGTTGCACATTCAAAAAAGCACAAGTTGGGTTTGCACGCAGAAGCAATTTGGTCAGAAAGACAGGTTAAAACATACGAGCAGATGAAAAGGAAGCACATGGCGGAGTTTAGACTAACGTTCGATCAATAAGGATTCGACTGAGGCCATTTGCAAAGGGTAACTGGATGTGGATCCAATCAGGTTATAACATGATTAATAAAAGAAACATTTGCTGTGTAATAAATGCGTAGTGCGTTGCACATTACAATATTTGCCGTTTAATAAATGCACATGGTTGGGTTTTGCATTACATTAAAATTTGAGTGCGTTGCACTTTCAAAAAAGCACATGTTGGGTTTGCACGCAGGAGCAATTTGGGCAGAAAGACAGGTTTAAACACACGAGCAGATGAAAAGCAAGCACATGGCGGGCTTTAGACTAACGTTCGATTGATAAGGATTTGACTGAGGCCATTTGCAAAGGGTAACTGGATGTTGATCCAATCAGGTTATAACATGATTAATAAAAGAAACATTTGCCGTGTAATAAATGCGTAGTGCGTTGCACATTACAATATTTGCCGCTTAATAAATGCACATGGGTGGGTTTTGCATTACAATAAAATGTGAGTGCGTTGCACATTCAAAAAAGCACAAGTTGGGTTTGCACGCAGGAGCAATTTGGTCTGAAAGACAGGTTAAAACACATGAGCAGATGAAAAGGAAGCACATGGCGGAGTTTAGACTAACGTTCGATCGATAAGGATTCGACTGACGCCATTTGCAAAGGGTAACTGCATGTGGATCCAATCAGGTTATAACATGATTAATAAAAGAAACATTTGCCGTGTAATAAATGCGTAGTGCGTTGCACATTACAATATTTGCCGTTTAATAAATGCACATGGTTGGGTTTTGCATTACAATAAAATTTGAGTGCGTTGCACATTCAAAAATGCACAAGTTGGGTTTGCACGCAGGAGCAATTTGGTCAGAAAGACAGGTTAAAACACATGAGCAGATGAAAAGCAAGCAAGCATGCACATGGCGGAGTTTAGACTAACGTTCGATCGATAAGGAATGGACAGATGCCATTTGCAAAGGGTAACTGGATGCGTAGCACATTATAAAAAACACATGGGTGGCTTAAATATAAATACACGTGCAAATATGCATTGCCAGAAGATTCAGAGCATTACTTTAAAATTTGAGTGCGTTGCACATTCAAAAACGCACATGTTGGGTTTGCACGTAGACGCAATTTGGGCTGAAAGAAAGGTTTAAACACATGAGCAGATGAAAAGCAAGCAAGCACATGGCGGAGTTTAGACCAACGTTCGATCGATAAGGAATCAACTGACGCCATTTGCAAAGGGTAACTGGATGCGTAGCACATTATAAAAAAACACATGGGTGGCTTAAATAAAAATTCACGTGCAAATATGCATTGCCCCAGAAGACTCAGAGCATTACTTTAAAATTTGAGTGCGTTGCACATTCAAAAAAGGCACATGTTGGGTTTGCACGCAGACACAATTTGGGCTGAAAGAAAGGTTTAAAGACATGAGCAGATGAAAAGCAAGCAAGCACATGGCGGAGTTTAGACTAACGTTCGATGGATAAGGAATCGACTGACGCCATTTGCAAAGGGTAACTGGATGCGTAGCACATTATAAAAAACATATGGGTGGCTTAAACAAAAATTCACGTGCAAATATGCATTGCCAGAAGACTCACAGGATTACTTTAAAATTTGAGTGCATTGCACATTCAAAAACGCACATGTTGGGTTTGCACGCAGACCCAATTTAGCCTGAAAGAGGTTTAAACACATGAGCAGATGAAAAGCAAGCACATGGCGGGCTTTAGACTAACGTTCGATCGATAAGGATTCGACTGACGCCATTTGCAAAGGGTAACTAGATGTGGATCCAATCAGGTTATAACAAAACGCACAAGTTGGGTTTGCACGCAGGAGCAATTTGGTCTGAAAGACAGGTTAAAACACACGAGCAGATGAAAAGGAAGTACATGGCGGAGTTTAGACTAACGTTCGATCGATAAGGATTTGACTGAGGCCATTTGCAAAGGGTAACTGGATGTGGATCCAATCAGGTTATAACATGATTAATAAACGAAACATTTGCCGTGTAATAAATGCGTAGTGCGTTGCACATTACAATATTTGCCGTTTAATAAATGCACATGGTTGGGTTTTGCATTACATTAAAATTTGAGTGCGTTGCACATTCAAAAAAGCACATGTTGGGTTTGCACGCAGGAGCAATTTGGGCAGAAAGACAGGTTAAAACACACGAGCAGATGAAAAGGAAGCACATGGCAGGCTTTACACTAACGTTCGATTGATAAGGATTCGACTGAGGCCATTTGCAAAGGGTAACTGGATGTGGATCCAATCAGGTTATAACTTGATTAATAAAAGAAACATTTGCCGTGTAATAAATGCGTAGTGCGTTGCACATTACAATATTTGCCGTTTAATAAATGCACATGGTTGGGTTTTGCATTTCAATCAAATTTGAGTGCGTTGCACATTCAAAAAAGCACAAGTTGGGTTTGCACGCAGGAGCATTTTGGTCAGAAAGACAGGTTAAAACACACGAGCAGATGAAAAGGAAGCACATGGAGGAGTTTAGACTAACGTTCTATCGATAAGGATTCGACTGACGCCATTTGCAAAGGGTAACTGGATGTGGATCCAATCAGGTTATAACATGATTAATAAAAGAAACATTTGCCGTGTAATAAATGCGTAGTGCGTTGCACATTACAATATTTGCCGTTTAATAAATGCACATGGTTGGGTTTTGCATTACAATAAAATTTGAGTGCGTTGTACATTCAAAAAAGCACATGTTGGGTTTGCACGCAGGAGCAATTTGGGCAGAAAGACAGGTTAAAACACACGAGCAGATGAAAAGGAAGCACATGGCGGGCTTTAGACTAATGTTCGATCGATAAGGATTCGACTGACACCATTTGCAAAGGGTAACTGGATGTGGATCCAATCAGGTTATAAAATGATTAATAAAAGAAACATTTGCCGTGTAATAAATGCGTAGTGTGTTGCACATTACAATATTTGCAGTTTAATAAATGCACATGGTTGGGTTTTGCATTACAATAAAATTTGAGTGTGTTGTACATTCAAAAAAGCACAAGTTGGGTTTGCACGCAGGAGCAATTTGGTCAGAAAGACAGGTTAAAACACACGAGCAGATGAAAAGGAAGCACATGGCGGAGTTTAGACTAACGTTCGATCGATAAGGATTCGACTGAGGCCATTTGCAAAGGGTAACTGGATGTGGATCCAATCAGGTTATAACATGATTAATAAAAGAAACATTTGCCGTGTAATAAATGTGTAGTGCGTTGCACATTACAATATTTGCCGTTTAATAAATGCACATGGTTGGGTTTTGCATTACATTAAAATTTGAGAGCGTTGCACATTAAAAAAAGCACATGTTGGGTTTGCACGCAGGTGCAATTTGGGCAGAAAAACAGGTTAAAACACACGAGCAGATGAAAAGGAAGCACATGGCGGGCTTTAGACTGACGTTCGATCGATAAGGATTCGACTGAGGCCATTTGCAAAGGGTAACTGGATGTGGATCCAATCAAGTTATAACATGATTATTGAAAGAAACATTTGCCGTGTAATAAATGCGTAGTGCGTTGCACATTACAATATTTGCCATTTAATAAATGCACATGGTTGGGTTTTTCATTCCAATAAAATTTGAGTGCGTTGCACATTCAAAAATGCACAAGTTGGGTTTGCACGCAGGAGCAATTGGGGCAGAAAGACAGGTTAAAACACATGAGCAGATGAAAAGGAAGCACATGGGGGAGTTTAGACTAACGTTCGATCGATAAGGATTCGACTGACGCCATTTTCAAAGGGTAACTGCATGTGGATTCAATCAGGATATAACATGATTAATAAAAGAAACATTTGCCGTGTAATAAATGCGTAGTGCGTTGCACATTACAATATTTGCTGTTTAATAAATGCATATGGTTGGGTTTTTCATTACAATAAAATTTGAGTGCGTTGCACATTCAAAATTGCACAAGTTGGGTTTGCACGCAGGAGCAATTTGGTCAGAAAGACAGGTTAAAACACATGAGCAGATGAAAAGCAAGCAAGCATGCACGTGGCGGAGTTTAGACTAACGTTCGATCGATAAGGAATGGACTGACGCCATTTGCAAAGGGTAACTGGATGCGTATCACATTATAAAAAACACATGGGTGGCTTAACTATAAATACTCGTGCAAATATGCATTGCCAGAAGATTCAGAGCATTACTTTAAAATTTGAGTGCGTTGCACATTCAAAAACGCACATGTGGGTTTGCACGCAGACGCAATTTGGGCTGAAAGAAAGGTTTAAACACATGAGCAGATGAAAAGCAAGCAAGCACATGGCGGAGTTTAGACCAACGTTCGATCGATAAGGAATCAACTGACGCCATTTGCAAAGGGTAACTGGATGCGTAGCACATTATAAAAAAACACATGGGTGGCTTAAATAAAAATTCACGTGCAAATATGCATTGCCCCAGAAGACTCAGAGCATTACTTTAAAATTTGAGTGCGTTGCACATTCAAAAAAGGCACATGTTGGGTTTGCACGCAGACACAATTTGGGCTGAAAGAAAGGTTTAAAGACATGAGCAGATGAAAAGCAAGCAAGCACATGGCGGAGTTTAGACTAACGTTCGAAGGATAAGGAATCGACTGACGCCATTTGCACAGGGTAACTGGATGCGTAGCACATTATAAAAAACACATGGGTGGCTTAAACAAAAATTCACGTGCAAATATGCATTGCCAGAAGACTCACAGGATTACTTTAAAATTTGAGTGCGTTGCACATTCAAAAACGCACATGTTGGGTTTGCACGCACACGCAATTTAGCCTGAAAGAGGTTTAAACACATGAGCAGATGAAAAGCAAGCACATGGCGGGCTTTAGACTAACGTTCGATCGATAAGGATTCGACTGACGCCCTTTGCAAAGGGTAACTAGATGTGGATCCAATCAGGTTATAACAAAACGCACAAGTTGGGTTTGCACGCAGGAGCAATTTGGTCTGAAAGACAGGTTAAAACACACGAGCAGATGAAAAGGAAGTACATGGCGGAGTTTAGACTAAAATTCGATCGATAAGGATTCGACTGAGGCCATTTGCAAAGGGTAACTGGATGTGGATCCAATCAGGTTATAACATGATTAATAAAAGAAACATTTGCCGTGTAATAAATGCGTAGTGCGTTGCACATTACAATATTTGCCGTTTAATAAATGCACATGGTTGGGTTTTGCATTACATTAAAATTTGAGTGCGTTGCACATTCAAAAAAGCACAAGTTGGGTTTGCACGCAGGAGCAATTTGGTCAGAAAGACCGGTTAAAACACACAAGCAGATGAAAAGGAAGCAGATGGCGGAGTTTAGACTAACGTTTGATTGATAAGGATTCGACTGACACCATTTGCAAAGGGTAACTGGATGTGGATCCAATCAGGTTATAACACAATTAAAAAAAGAAACATTTGCCGTGTAATAAATGCGTAGTGTGTTGCACATTACAATATTTGCCGTTTAATAAATGCACATGGTTGGGTTTTGCATTACATTAAAATTTGAGTGCGTTGCACTTTCAAAAAAGCACATGTTGGGTTTGCATGCAGGAGCTATTTGGGCAGAAAGACAGGTTTAAACACACGAGCAGATGAAAAGCAAGCACATGGAGGGCTTTAGACTAACGTTTGATCGATAAGGATTCGACTGAGGCCATTTGCAAAGGGTAACCGGAAGTGGATCCAATCAGGTTATAACATGATTAATAAAAGAAACATTTGCCGTGTAATAAATGCGTAGTGCGTTGCACATTACAATATTTGCCGTTTAATAATTGCATATGGGTGGGTTTTGCATTACAATAAAATGTGAGTGCGGTGCACATTCAAAAAAGCACAAGTTGGGTTTGCACGCAGGAGCAATTTGGTCAGAAAGACAGGTTAAAACACACGAGCAGATGAAAAGGAAGCACATGGCGGAGTTTAGACTAACGTTCGATCGATAAGGATTCGACTGAGGCCATTTTCAAAGGGTAACTGGATGTGGATCCAATCAGGTTATAACATGATTAATAAAAGAAACATTTGCCGTGTAATAAATGCGTAGTGCGTTGCACATTACAATATTTGCCGTTTAATAAATGCACATGGTTGGGTTTTGCATTACATTAAAATTTGAGTGCGTTGCACATTCAAAAAAGCACATGTTGGGTTTGCACGCAGGAGCAATTTGGGCAGAAAGACAGGTTAAAACACACGAGCAGAGGAAAAGGAAGCACATGGCGGGCTTTAGACTAACGTTCGATCGATAAGGATTCGACTGAGGCCATTTGCAAAGGGTAACTGGATGTGGATCCAATCGGGTTATAACATGATTAATAAAAGAAACATTTGCTGTGTAATAAATGCGTAGTGCGTTGCACATTACAATATTTGCCGTTTAATAAATGCACATGGTTGGGTTTTGCATTACAATAAAATTTGAGTGCGTTGTACATTCAAAAAAGCACAAGTTGGGTTTGCACGCAGGAGCAATTTGGTCAGAAAGACAGGTTAAAACACACGAGCAGATGAAAAGGAAGCACATGGCGGGCTTTAGACTAACGTTCGATCGATAAGGATTCGACTGAGGCCATTTGCAAAGGGTAACTGGATGTGGATCCAATCAGGTTATAACATGATTAATAAAAGAAACATTTGCCGTGTAATAAATGCGTAGTGCGTTGCACATTACAATATTTGCCGTTTAATAAATGCACATGGTTGAGTTTTGCATTACAATAAAATTTGAGTGCGTTGCACATTCAAAAAAGCACAAGTTGGGTTTGCACGCAGGAGCAATTTGGTCAGAAAGACCGGTTAAAACACACGAGCAGATGAAAAGGAAGCAGATGGCGGAGTTTAGACTAACGTTTGATTGATAAGGATTCGACTGACACCATTTGCAAAGGGTAACTGGATGTGGATCCAATCAGGTTATAACACGATTAAAAAAAGAAACATTTGCCGTGTAATAAATGCGTAGTGTGTTGCACATTACAATATTTGCCGTTTAATAAATGCACATGGTTGGGTTTTGCATTACATAAAAATTTGAGTGCGTTGCACATTCAAAAAAGCACATGTTGGGTTTGCACGCAGGAGCAATTTGGGCAGAAAGACAGGTTAAAACACACGAGCAGATGAAAAGGAAGCACATGGCGGGCTTTAGACTAACGTTCGATCGATAAGGATTCAACTGAGGCCATTTGCAAAGGGTAACTGGATGTGGATCCAATCAGGTTATAACATGATTAATAAAAGAAACATTTGCCGTGTAATAAATGCGTAGTGCGTTGCACATTACAATATTTGCCGTTTAATAAATGCACATGGTTGGGTTTTGCATTACAATAAAATTTGAGTGCGTTGTACATTCAAAAAAGCACAAGTTGGGTTTGCACACAGGAGCAATTTGGTCAGAAAGACAGGTTAAAACACACGAGCAGATGAAAAGGGAGCACATGGCGGAGTTTAGACTAACGTTCGATCGATAAGGATTCGACTGAGGCCATTTGCAAAGGGTAACTGGATGTGGATCAAATCAGGTTATAACATGATTAATAAAAGAAACATTTGCTGTGTAATAAATGCGTAGTGCGTTGCATATTACAATATTTGCCGTTTAATAAATGCGCATGGTTGGGTTTTGCATTACATTAAAATTTGAGTGTGTTGCACTTTCAAAAAAGCACATGTTGGGTTTGCACGCAGGAGCTATTTGGGCAGAAAAACAGGTTTAAACACACGAGCAGATGAAAAGCAAGCACATGGCGGGCTTTAGACTAACGTTCGATCGATAAGGATTCGACTGAGGCCATTTGCAAAGGGTAACTGGATGTGGATCCAATCAGGTTATAACATGATTAATAAAAGAAACATTTGCCGTGTAATAAATGCGTAGTGCGTTGCACATTACAATATTTGCCGTTTAATAAATGCACATGGTTGTTTTTTGCATTACATTAAAATTTGAGTGCATTGCACATTCAAAAAAGCACATGTTGGGTTTGCACGCAGGAGCAATTTGGGCAGAAAGACAGGTTAAAACACACGAGCAGATGAAAAGGAAGCACATGGCGGGCTTTAGACTAACGTTCGATCGATAAGGATTCGACTGAGGCCATTTGCAAAGGGTAACTGGATGTGGATCCAATCAGGTTATAACATGATTAATAAAAGAAACATTTGCCGTGTAATAAATGCGTAGTGCGTTACACATTACAATATTTGCCGTTTAATAAATGCACATGGTTGGGTTTTGCATTACAATAAAATTTGAGTGCGTTGCACATTCAAAAAAGCACAAGTTGGGTTTGCACGCAGGAGCAATTTGGTCAGAAAGACAGGTTAAAACACACGAGCAGATGAAAAGGAAGCACATGGCGGAGTTTAGACTAACGTTCGATTGATAAGGATTCGACTGACGCCATTTGCAAAGGGTAACTGGATGTGGATCCAATCAGGTTATAACATGATTAATAAAAGAAACATTTGCAGTGTAATAAATGCGTAGTGCGTTGCACATTACAATATTTGCCGTTCATTAAAAGCACATGGTTGGGTTTTGCATTACAATAAAATTTGAGTGCGTTGTACATTCAAAAAAGCACAAGTTGGGTTTGCACGCAGGAACAATTTGGTCAGAAAGACAGGTTAAAACACACAAGCAGATGAAAAGGAAGCACATGGCGGAGTTTAGACTAACGTTCGATCGATAAGGATTCGACTGAGGCCATTTGCAAAGGGTAACTGGATGTGGGTCCAATCAGGTTATAACATGATTAATAAAAGAAACATTTGCCGTGTAATAAATGCGTAGAGCGTTGCACATTACAATATTTGCCGTTTAATAAATGCACATGGTTGGGTTTTGCATTACATTAAAATTTGAGTGCGTTGCACATTCAAAAAAGCACATGTTGGGTTTGCACGCAGGAGCAATTTGGGCAGAAAAACAGGTTAACACACACGAGCAGATGAAAAGGAAGCACATGGCGGGCTTTAGACTAACGTTCGATCGATAAGGATTCAACTGAGGCCATTTGCAAAGGGTAACTGGATGTGGATCCAATCAAGTTATAACATGATTATTGAAAGAAACATTTGCTGTGTAATAAATGCGTAGTGCGTTGCACATTACAATATTTGCCGTTTAATAAATGCACATGGGTGGGTTTTGCATTACAATAAAATTTGAGTGCGTTGCACATTCAAAAAAGCACAAGTTGGGTTTGCACGCAGAAGCAATTTGGTCAGAAAGACAGGTTAAAGCATACGAGCAGATGAAAAGGAAGAACATGGCGGAGTTTAGACTAACGTTCGATCGATAAGGATTCGACTGAGGCCATTTGCAAAGGGTAACTGGATGTGGATCCAATCAGGTTATAACATGATTAATAAAAGAAACATTTGCTGTGTAATAAATGCGTAGTGCGTTGCACATTACAATATTTGCCGTTTAATAAATGCACATGGTTGGGTTTTCCATTACATTAAAATTTGAGTGCGTTGCACTTTCAAAAAAGCACATGTTGGGTTTGCACGCAGGAGCAATTTGGGCAGAAAGACAGGTTTAAACACACGAGCAGATAAAAAGCAAGCACATGGCGGGCTTTAGACTAACGTTCGATTGATAAGGATTTGACTGAGGCCATTTGCAAAGGGTAACTGGATGTTGATCCAATCAGGTTATAACATGATTAATAAAAGAAACATTTGCCGTGTAATAAATGCGTAGTGCGTTGCACATTACAATATTTGCCGTTTAATAAATGCACATGGGTGGGTTTTGCATTACAATAAAATTTGAGTGCGTTGCACATTCAAAAATGCACAAGTTGGGTTTGCACGCAGGAGCAATTTGGTCAGAAAGACAGGTTAAAACACATGAGCAGATGAAAAGCAAGCAAGCATGCACATGGCGGAATTTAGACTAACGTTCGATCGATAAGGAATGGACTGACGCCATTTGCAAAGGGTAACTGGATGCGTAGCACATTATAAAAAACACATGGGTGGCTTAAATATAAATACACGTGCAAATATGCATTGCCAGAAGATTCAGAGCATTACTTTAAAATTTGAGTGCGTTGCACATTCAAAAGCGCACATGTTGGGTTTGCACGCAGACGCAATTTGGGCTGAAAGAAAGGTTTAAACACATGAGCAGATGAAAAGCAAGCAAGCACATGGCGGAGTTTAGACCAACGTTCGATCGATAAGGAATCGACTGACGCCATTTGCAAAGGGTAACTGGATGCGTAGCACATTATAAAAAACACATGGGGGGCTTAAACAAAAATTCACGTGCAAATATGCATTGCCAGAAGACTCACAGGATTACTTTAAAATTTGAGTGCGTTGCACATTCAAAAACGCACATGTTGGGTTTGCACGCAGACCCAATTTAGCCTGAAAGAGGTTTAAACACATGAGCAGATGAAAAGCAAGCACATGGCGGGCTTTAGACTAACGTTCGATCAATAAGGATTCGACTGAGGCCATTTGCAAAGGGTAACTGGATGTGGATCCAATCAGGTTATAACATGATTAATAAAAGAAACATTTGCTGTGTAATAAATGCGTAGTGCGTTGCACATTACAATATTTGCCGTTTAATAAATGCACATGGTTGGGTTTTGCATTACATTAAAATTTGAGTGCGTTGCACTTTCAAAAAAGCACATGTTGGGTTTGCACGCAGGAGCAATTTGGGCAGAAAGACAGGTTTAAACACACGAGCAAATGAAAAGCAAGCACATGGCGGGCTTTAGACTAACGTTCGATCGATAAGGATTCGACTGAGGCCATTTGCAAAGGGTAACTGGATGTGGATCCAATCAGGTTATAACATGATTAATAAAAGAAACATTTGCCGTGTAATAAATGCGTAGTGCGTTGCACATTACAATATTTGCCGTTTAATAAATGCACATGGGTGGGTTTCGCATTACAATAAAATGTGAGTGCGTTGCACATTCAAAAGAGCACAAGTTGGGTTTGCACGCAGGAGCAATTTGGTCAGAAAGACAGGTTAAAACATACGAGCAGATGAAAAGGAAGCACATGGCGGAGTTTAGACTAACGTTCGATCGATAAGGATTCGACTGAGGCCATTTGCAAAGGGTAACTGCATGTGGATCCAATCAGGTTATAACATGATTAATAAAAGAAACATTTGCCGTGTAATAAATGCGTAGTGCGTTGCACATTACAATATTTGCCGTTTAATAAATGCACATGGTTGGGTTTTGCATTACATTAAAATTTGAGTGCGTTGCACATTCAAAAAAGCACATGTTGGGTTTGCACGCAGGAGCAATTTGGGCAGAAAGACAGGTTAAAACACACAAGCAGATGAAAAGGAAGCACATGGCGGGCTTTAGACTAACGTTCGATCGATAAGGATTCGACTGAGGCCATTTGCAAAGGGTAACTGGATGTGGATCCAATCAGGTTATAACATGATTAATAAAAGAAACATTTGCTGTGTAATAAATGCGTAGTGCGTTGCACATTACAATATTTGCCGTTTAATAAATGCACATGGTTGGGTTTTGCATTACATTAAAATTTGAGTGCGTTGCACTTTCAAAAAAGCACATGTTGGGTTTGCACGCAGGAGCAATTTGGGCAGAAAGACAGGTTTAAACACACGAGCAAATGAAAAGCAAGCACATGGCGGGCTTTAGACTAACGTTCAATCGATAAGGATTCGACTGAGGCCATTTGCAAAGGGTAACTGGATGTGGATCCAATCAGGATATAACATGATTAATAAAAGAAACATTTGCCGTGTAATAAATGCGTAGTGCGTTGCACATTACAATATTTGCCGTTTAATAAATGCACATGGGTGGGTTTCGCATTACAATAAAATGTGAGTGCGTTGCACATTCAAAAGAGCACAAGTTGGGTTTGCACGCAGGAGCAATTTGGTCAGAAAGACAGGTTAAAACATACGAGCAGATGAAAAGGAAGCACATGGCGGAGTTTAGACTAACGTTCGATCGATAAGGATTCGACTGAGGCCATTTGCAAAGGGTAACTGCATGTGGATCCAATCAGGTTATAACATGATTAATAAAAGAAACATTTGCCGTGTAATAAATGCGTAGTGCGTTGCACATTACAATATTTGCCGTTTAATAAATGCACATGGTTGGGTTTTGCATTACATTAAAATTTGAGTGCGTTGCACATTCAAAAAAGCACATGTTGGGTTTGCACGCAGGAGCAATTTGGGCAGAAAGACAGGTTAAAACACACAAGCAGATGAAAAGGAAGCACATGGCGGGCTTTAGACTAACGTTCGATCGATAAGGATTCGACTGAGGCCATTTGCAAAGGGTAACTGGATGTGGATCCAATCAGGTTATAACATGATTAATAAAAGAAACATTTGCCGTGTAATAAATGCGTAGTGCGTTGCACAATACAATATTTGCCGTTTAATAAATGCACATGGTTGAGTTTTGCATTACAATAAAATTTGAGTGCGTTGCACATTCAAAAAAGCACAAGTTGGGTTTGCACGCAGGAGCAATTTGGTCAGAAAGACAGGTTAAAACACACGAGCAGATGAAAAGGAAGCACGTGGCGGAGTTTAGACTAACGTTTGATTGATAAGGATTCGACTGAGACCATTTGCAAAGGGTAACTGGATGTGGATCCAATCAGGTTATAACACGATTAATAAAAGAAACATTTGCAGTGTAATAAATGCGTAGTGTGTTGCACATTACAATATTTGCCGTTTAATAAATGCACATGGTTGGGTTTTGCATTATAATAAAATTTGAGTGCGTTGTACATTCAAAAAAGCACAAGTTGGGTTTGCACGCAGGAGTAATTTGGCCAGAAAGACAGGTTAAAACACACGAGCAGATGAAAAGGGAGCACATGGCGGAGTTTAGACTAACGTTCGATCGATAAGGATTCGACTGAGGCCATTAGCAAAGGGTAACTGGATGTGGATCAAATCAGGTTATAACATGATTAATAAAAGAAACATTTGCTGTGTAATAAATGCGTAGTGCGTTGCATATTACAATATTTGCCGTTTAATGAATGCGCATGGTTGGGTTTTGCATTACATTAAAATTTGAGTGCGTTGCACTTTCAAAAAAGCACATGTTGGGTTTGCACGCAGGAGCTATTTGGGCAGAAAGACAGGTTTAAACACACGAGCAGATGAAAAGCAAGCACATGGCGGGCTTTAGACTAACGTTCGATCGATAAGGATTCGACTGAGGCCATTTGCAAAGGGTAACTGGATGTGGATCCAATCAGGTTATAACATGATTAATAAAAGAAACATTTGCCGTGTAATAAATGCGTAGTGCGTTGCACATTACAATATTTGCCGTTTAATAATTGCACATGGGTGGGTTTTGCATTACAATAAAATGTGAGTGCGTTGCACATTCAAATAAGCACAAGTTGGGTTTGCACGCAGGAGCAATTTGGTCAGAAAGACAGGTTAAAACACACGAGCAGATGAAAAGGAAGCACATGGCGGAGTTTAGACTAACGTTCGATCGATAAGGATTCGACTGAGGCCATTTGCAAAGGGTAACTGGATGTGGATCCAATCAGGTTATAACATGATTAATAAAAGAAACATTTGCCGTGTAATAAATGCGTAGTGCGTTGCACATTACAATATTTGCAGTTTAATAAATGCACATGGTTGGGTTTTGCATTACATTAAAATTTGATTGCGTTGCACATTCAAAAAAGCACATGTTGGGTTTGCACGCAGGAGCAATTTGGGTAGAAAGACAGGTTAAAACACACAAGCAGATGAAAAGGAAGCACATGGCGGGCTTTAGACTAACGTTCAATCGATAAGAATTCGACTGAGGCCATTTGCAAAGGGTAACTGGATGTGGATCCAATCAGGTTATAACATGATTAATAAAAGAAACATTTGCCGTGTAATAAATGCGTAGTGCGTTGCACATTACAATATTTGCCGTTTAATAAATGCACATTGTTGGGTTTTGCATTACAATAAAATTTGAGTGCGTTGTACATTCAAAAAAGCACAAGTTGGGTTTGCACGCAGGAGCAATTTGGTCAGAAAGACAGGTTAAAACACACGAGCAGATGAAAAGGGAGCACATGGCGGAGTTTAGACTAACGTTCGATCGATAAGGATTCGACTGAGGCCATTTGCAAAGGGTAACTGGATGTGGATCAAATCAGGTTATAACATGATTAATAAAAGAAACATTTGCTGTGTAATAAATGCGTAGTGCGTTGCATATTACAATATTTGCCGTTTAATAAATGCGCATGGTTGGGTTTTGCATTACATTAAAATTTGAGTGCGTTGCACTTTCAAAAAAGCACATGTTGGGTTTGCACGCAGGAGCTATTTGGGCAGAAAAACAGGTTTAAACACACGAGCAGATGAAAAGCAAGCACATGGCGGGCTTTAGACTAACGTTCGATCGATAAGGATTCGACTGAGGCCATTTGCAAAGGGTAACTGGATGTGGATCCAATCAGGTTATAACATGATTAATAAAAGAAACATTTGCCGTGTAATAAATGCGTAGTGCGTTGCACATTACAATATTTGCCGTTTAATAAATGCACATGGTTGTTTTTTGCATTACATTAAAATTTGAGTGCGTTGCACATTCAAAAAAGCACATGTTGGGTTTGCACGCAGGAGCAATTTGGGCAGAAAGACAAGTTAAAACACACGAGCAGATGAAAAGGAAGCACATGGCGGGCTTTAGACTAACGTTCGATCGATAAGGATTCGACTGAGGCCATTTGCAAAGGGTAACTGGATGTGGATCCAATCAGGTTATAACATGATTAATAAAAGAAACATTTGCCGTGTAATAAATGCGTAGTGCGTTGCACATTACAATATTTGCCGTTTAATAAATGCACATGGTTGGGTTTTGCATTACAATAAAATTTGAGTGCGTTGCACATTCAAAAAAGCACAAGTTGGGTTTGCACGCAGGAGCAATTTGGTCAGAAAGACAGGTTAAAACACACGAGCAGATGAAAAGGAAGCACATGGCGGAGTTTAGACTAACGTTCGATTGATAAGGATTCGACTGACGCCATTTGCAAAGGGTAACTGGATGTGGATCCAATCAGGTTATAACATGATTAATAAAAGAAACATTTGCAGTGTAATAAATGCGTAGTGCGTTGCACATTACAATATTTGCCGTTCAATAAAAGCACATGGTTGGGTTTTGCATTACAATAAAATTTGAGTGCGTTGTACATTCAAAAAAGCACAAGTTGGGTTTGCACGCAGGAACAATTCGGTCAGAAAGACAGGTTAAAACACACGAGCAGATGAAAAGGAAGCACATGGCGGGCTTTAGACTAACGTTCGATCGATAAGGATTCGACTGAGGCCATTTGCAAAGGGTAACTGGATGTGGATCCAATCAGGTTATAACATGATTAATAAAAGAAACATTTGCTGTGTAATAAATGCGTAGTGCGTTGCACATTACAATATTTGCCGTTTAATAAATGCACATGGTTGGGTTTTGCATTACATTAAAATTTGAGTGCGTTGCACTTTCAAAAAAGCACATGTTGGGTTTGCACGCAGGAGCTATTTGGGCAGAAAGACAGGTTTAAACACACGAGCAGATGAAAAGCAAGCACATGGAGGGCTTTAGACTAACGTTTGATCGATAAGGATTCGACTGAGGCCATTTGCAAAGGGTAACTGGATGTGGGTCCAATCAGGAAATAACATGATGAAACATTTGCCGTGTAATAAATGCGTAGAGCGTTGCATATTACAATATTTGCCGTTTAATAAATGCACATGGTTGGGTTTTGCATTACATTAAAATTTGAGTGCGTTGCACATTCAAAAAAGCACATGTTGGGTTTGCACGCAGGAGCAATTTGGGCAGAAAAACAGGTTAAAACACACGAGCAGATGAAAAGGAAGCACATGGCGGGCTTTAGACTAACGTTCGATCGATAAGGATTCGACTGAGGCCATTTGCAAAGGGTAACTGGATGTGGATCCAATCAAGTTATAACATGATTATTGAAAGAAACATTTGCTGTGTAATAAATGCGTAGTGCGTTGCACATTACAATATTTGCCGTTTAATAAATGCACATGGGTGGGTTTTGCATTAGAATAAAATTTGAGTGCGTTGAACATTCAAAAAAGCACAAGTTGGGTTTGCACGCAGAAGCAATTTGGTCAGAAAGACAGGTTAAAACATACGAGCAGATGAAAAGGAAGCACATGGCGGAGTTTAGACTAACGTTCGATCGATAAGGATTCGACTGAGGCCATTTGCAAAGGGTAACTGGATGTGGATCCAATCAGGTTATAACATGATTAATAAAAGAAACATTTGCTGTGTAATAAATGCGTAGTGCGTTGCACATTACAATATTTGCCGTTTAATAAATGCACATGGTTGGGTTTTGCATTACATTAAAATTTGAGTGCGTTGCACTTTCAAAAAAGCACATGTTGGGTTTGCACGCAGGAGCAATTTGGGCAGAAAGACAGGTTTAAACACACGAGCAGATGAAAAGCAAGCACATGGCGGGCTTTAGACTAACGTTCGATTGATAAGGATTTGACTGAGGCCATTTGCAAAGGGTAACTGGATGTTGATCCAATCAGGTTATAACATGATTAATAAAAGAAACATTTGCCGTGAAATAAATGCGTAGTGCGTTGCACATTACAATATTTGCCGTTTAATAAATGCACATGGGTGGGTTTTGCATTACAATAAAATATGAGTGCGTTGCACATTCAAAAAAGCACAAGTTGGGTTTGCACGCAGGAGCAATTTGGTCAGAAAGACAGGTTAAAACACATGAGCAGATGAAAAGGAAGCACATGGCGGAGTTTAGACTAACGTTCGATCGATAAGGATTCGACTGACGCCATTTGCAAAGGGGAACTGCATGTGGATCCAATCAGGTTATAACATGATTAATAAAAGAAACATTTGCCGTGTAATAAATGCGTAGTGCGTTGCACATTACAATATTTGCCGTTTAATAAATGCACATGGTTGGGTTTTGCATTACAATAAAATTCGAGTGCGTTGCACATTCAAAAATGCACAAGTTGGGTTTGCACGCAGGAGCAATTTGGTCAGAAAGACAGGTTAAAACACATGAGCAGATGAAAAGCAAGCAAGCATGCACATGGCGGAGTTTAGACTAACGTTCGATCGATAAGGAATGGACTGACGCCATTTGCAAAGGGCAACTGGATGCGTAGCACATTATAAAAAACACATGGGTGGCTTAAATATAAATACACGTGCAAATATGCATTGCCAGAAGATTCAGAGCATTACTTTAAAATTTGAGTGCGTTGCACATTCAAAAACGCACATGTTGGGTTTGCACGCAGACGCAATTTGGGCTGAAAGAAAGGTTTAAACACATGAGCAGATTAAAAGCAAGCAAGCACATGGCGGAGTTTAGACCAACGTTCGATCGATAAGGAATCAACTGACGCCATTTGCAAAGGGTAACTGGCTGCGTAGCACACTATAAAAAAACACATGGGTGGCTTAAATAAAAATTCACGTGCAAATATGCATTGCCCCAGAAGACTCAGAGCATTACTTTAAAATTTGAGTGCTGTGCACATTCAAAAAAGGCACATGTTGGGTTTGCACGCAGACACAATTTGGGCTGAAAGAAAGGTTTAAAGACATGAGCAGATGAAAAGCAAGCAAGCACATAGCGGAGTTTAGACTAACGTTCGATGGATAAGGAATCGACTGACGCCATTTGCAAAGGGTAACTGGATGCGTAGCACATTATAAAAAACACATGGGTGGCTTAAACAAAAATTCACGTGCAAATATGCATTGCCAGAAGACTCACAGGATTACTTTAAAATTTGAGTGCGTTGCACATTCAAAAACGCACATGTTGGGTTTGCACGCAGACCCAATTTAGCCTGAAAGAGGTTTAAACACATGAGCAGATGAAAAGCAAGCACATGGCGGGCTTTAGACTAACGTTCGATCGATAAGGATTCGACTGAGGCCATTTGCAAAGGGTAATTGGATGTGGATCCAATCAGGTTATAACATGATTAATAAAAGAAACATTTGCTGTGTAATAAATGCGTAGTGCGTTGCACATTACAATATTTGCCGTTTAATAAATGCACATGGTTGGGTTTTGCATTAGAATAAAATTTGAGTGCGTTGCACATTCAAAAAAGCACAAGTTGGGTTTGCACGCAGAAGCAATTTGGTCAGAAAGACAGGTTAAAACATACGAGCAGATGAAAAGGAAGCACATGGCGGAGTTTAGACTAACGTTCGATCGATAAGGATTCGACTGAGGCCATTTGCAAAGGGTAACTGGATGTGGATCCAATCAGGTTATAACATGATTAATAAAAGAAACATTTGCTGTGTAATAAATGCGTAGTGCGTTGCACATTACAATATTTGCCGTTTAATAAATGCACATGGTTGGGTTTTGCATTACATTAAAATTTGAGTGCGTTGCACTTTCAAAAAAGCACATGTTGGGTTTGCACGCAGGAGCAATTTGGGCAGAAAGACAGGTTTAAACACACGAGCAGATGAAAAGCAAGCACATGGCGGGCTTTAGACTAACGTTCGATTGATAAGGATTTGACTGAGGCCATTTGCAAAGGGTAACTGGATGTTGATCCAATCAGGTTATAACATGATTAATAAAAGAAACATTTGCCGTGAAATAAATGCGTAGTGCGTTGCACATTACAATATTTGCCGTTTAATAAATGCACATGGGTGGGTTTTGCATTACAATAAAATATGAGTGCGTTGCACATTCAAAAAAGCTCAAGTTGGGTTTGCACGCAGGAGCAATTTGGTCAGAAAGACAGGTTAAAACACATGAGCAGATGAAAAGGAAGCACATGGCGGAGTTTAGACTAACGTTCGATCGATAAGGATTCGACTGACGCCATTTGCAAAGGGGAACTGCATGTGGATCCAATCAGGTTATAACATGATTAATAAAAGAAACATTTGCCGTGTAATAAATGCGTAGTGCGTTGCACATTACAATATTTGCCGTTTAATAAATGCACATGGTTGGGTTTTGCATTACAATAAAATTTGAGTGCGTTGCACATTCAAAAATGCACAAGTTGGGTTTGCACGCAGGAGCAATTTGGTCAGAAAGACAGGTTAAAACACATGAGCAGATGAAAAGCAAGCAAGCATGCACATGGCGGAGTTTAGACTAACGTTCGATCGATAAGGAATGGACTGACGCCATTTGCAAAGGGCAACTGGATGCGTAGCACATTATAAAAAACACATGGGTGGCTTAAATATAAATACACGTGCAAATATGCATTGCCAGAAGATTCAGAGCATTACTTTAAAATTTGAGTGCGTTGCACATTCAAAAACGCACATGTTGGGTTTGCACGCAGACGCAATTTGGGCTGAAAGAAAGGTTTAAACACATGAGCAGATGAAAAGCAAGCAAGCACATGGCGGAGTTTAGACCAACGTTCGATCGATAAGGAATCAACTGACGCCATTTGCAAAGGGTAACTGGATGCGTAGCACATTATAAAAAAACACATGGGTGGCTTAAATAAAAATTCCCGTGCAAATATGCATTGCCCCAGAAGACTCAGAGCATTACTTTAAAATTTGAGTGCGTTGCACATTAAAAAAAGGCACATGTTGGGTTTGCACGCAGACACAATTTGGGCTGAAAGAAAGGTTTAAAGACATGAGCAGATGAAAAGCAAGCAAGCACATAGCGGAGTTTAGACTAACGTTCGATGGATAAGGAATCGACTGACGCCATTTGCAAAGGGTAACTGGATGCGTAGCACATTATAAAAAACACATGGGTGGCTTAAACAAAAATTCACGTGCAAATATGCATTGCCAGAAGACTCACAGGATTACTTTAAAATTTGAGTGCGTTGCACATTCAAAAACGCACATGTTGGGTTTGCACGCAGACCCAATTTAGCCTGAAAGAGGTTTAAACACATGAGCAGATGAAAAGCAAGCACATGGCGGGCTTTAGACTAACGTTCGATCGATAAGGATTCGACTGAGGCCATTTGCAAAGGGTAATTGGATGTGGATCCAATCAGGTTATAACATGATTAATAAAAGAAACATTTGCTGTGTAATAAATGCGTAGTGCGTTGCACATTACAATATTTGCCGTTTAATAAATGCACATGGTTGGGTTTTGCATTACATAAAAATTTGAGTGCGTTGCACTTTCAAAAAAGCACATGTTGGGTTTGCACGCAGGAGCAATTTGGGCAGAAAGACAGGTTTAAACACACGAGCAAATGAAAAGCAAGCACATGGCGGGCTTTAGACTAATGTTCGATCGATAAGGATTCGACTGAGGCCATTTGCAAAGGGTAACTGGATGTGGATCCAATCAGGTTATAACATGATTAATAAAAGAAACATTTGCCGTGTAATAAATGCGTAGTGCGTTGCACATTACAATATTTGCCGTTTAATAAATGCACATGGGTGGGTTTCGCATTACAATAAAATGTGAGTGCGTTGCACATTCAAAAGAGCACAAGTTGGGTTTGCACGCAGGAGCAATTTGGTCAGAAAGACAGGTTAAAACATACGAGCAGATGAAAAGGGAGCACATGGCGGAGTTTAGACTAACGTTCGATCGATAAGGATTCGACTGAGGCCATTTGCAAAGGGTAACTGCATGTGGATCCAATCAGGTTATAACATGATTAATAAAAGAAACATTTGCCGTGTAATAAATGCGTAGTGCGTTGCACATTACAATATTTGCCGTTTAATAAATGCACATGGTTGGGTTTTGCATTACATTAAAATTTGAGTGCGTTGCACATTCAAAAAAGCACATGTTGGGTTTGCACGCAGGAGCAATTTGGGCAGAAAGACAGGTTAAAACACACGAGCAGATGAAAAGGAAGCACATGGCGGGCTTTAGACTAACGTTTGATCGATAAGGATTCGACTGAGGCCATTTGCAAAGGGTAACTGGATGTGGATCCAATCAGGTTATAACATGATTAATAAAAGAAACATTTGCTGTGTAATAAATGCGTAGTGCGTTGCACATTACAATATTTGCCGTTTAATAAATGCACATGGTTGAGTTTTGCATTACAATAAAATTTGAGTGCGTTGCATTTGCAAAGGGTAACTGGATGCGTAGCACATTATAAAAAAACACATGGGTGGCTTAAATAAAAATTCACGTGCAAATATGCATTGCCCCAGAAGACTCAGAGCATTACTTTAAAATTTGAGTGCGTTGCACATTCAAAAAAGGCACATGTTGGGTTTGCACGTAGACACAATTTGGGCTGAAAGAAAGGTTTAAAGACATGAGCAGATGAAAAGCAAGCAAGCACATAGCGGAGTTTAGACTAACGTTCGATGGATAAGGAATCGACTGACGCCATTTGCAAAGGGTAACTGGATGCGTAGCACATTATAAAAAACACATGGGTGGCTTAAACAAAAATTCACGTGCAAATATGCATTGCCAGAAGACTCACAGGATTACTTTAAAATTTGAGTGCGTTGCACATTCAAAAACGCACATGTTGGGTTTGCACGCAGACCCAATTTAGCCTGAAAGAGGTTTAAACACATGAGCAGATGAAAAGCAAGCACATGGCGGGCTTTAGACTAACGTTCGATCGATAAGGATTCGACTGAGGCCATTTGCAAAGGGTAACTGGATGTGGATCCAATCAGGTTATAACATGATTAATAAAAGAAACATTTGCTGTGTAATAAATGCGTAGTGCGTTGCACATTACAATATTTGCCGTTTAATAAATGCACATGGTTGGGTTTTGCATTACATAAAAATTTGAGTGCGTTGCACTTTCAAAAAAGCACATGTTGGGTTTGCACGCAGGAGCAATTTGGGCAGAAAGACAGGTTTAAACACACGAGCAAATGAAAAGCAAGCACATGGCGGGCTTTAGACTAATGTTCGATCGATAAGGATTCGACTGAGGCCATTTGCAAAGGGTAACTGGATGTGGATCCAATCAGGTTATAACATGATTAATAAAAGAAACATTTGCCGTGTAATAAATGCGTAGTGCGTTGCACATTACAATATTTGCCGTTTAATAAATGCACATGGGTGGGTTTCGCATTACAATAAAATGTGAGTGCGTTGCACATTCAAAAGAGCACATGTTGGGTTTGCACGCAGGAGCAATTTGGGCAGAAAGACAGGTTAAAACACACGAGCAGATGAAAAGGAAGCACATGGCGGGCTTTAGACTAACGTTTGATCGATAAGGATTCGACTGAGGCCATTTGCAAAGGGTAACTGGATGTGGATCCAATCAGGTTATAACATGATTAATAAAAGAAACATTTGCCGTGTAATAAATGCGTAGTGCGTTGCACATTACAATATTTGCCGTTTAATAAATGCACATGGTTGAGTTTTGCATTACAATAAAATTTGAGTGCGTTGCATTTGCAAAGGGTAACTGGATGCGTAGCACATTATAAAAAAACACATGGGTGGCTTAAATAAAAATTCACGTGCAAATATGCATTGCCCCAGAAGACTCAGAGCATTACTTTAAAATTTGAGTGCGTTGCACATTCAAAAAAAGCACATGTTGGGTTTGCACGCAGACACAATTTGGGCTGAAAGAAAGGTTTAAAGACATGAGCAGATGAAAAGCAAGCAAGCACATAGCGGAGTTTAGACTAACGTTCGATGGATAAGGAATCGACTGACGCCATTTGCAAAGGGTAACTGGATGCGTAGCACATTATAAAAAACACATGGGTGGCTTAAACAAAAATTCACGTGCAAATATGCATTGCCAGAAGACTCACAGGATTACTTTAAAATTTGAGTGCGTTGCACATTCAAAAACGCACATGTTGGGTTTGCACGCAGACCCAATTTAGCCTGAAAGAGGTTTAAACACATGAGCAGATGAAAAGCAAGCACATGGCGGGCTTTAGACTAACGTTCGATCGATAAGGATTCGACTGAGGCCATTTGCAAAGGGTAACTGGATGTGGATCCAATCAGGTTATAACATGATTAATAAAAGAAACATTTGCTGTGTAATAAATGCGTAGTGCGTTGCACATTACAATATTTGCCGTTTAATAAATGCACATGGTTGGGTTTTGCACTACATAAAAATTTGAGTGCGTTGCACTTTCAAAAAAGCACATGTTGGGTTTGCACGCAGGAGCAATTTGGGCAGAAAGACAGGTTTAAACACACGAGCAAATGAAAAGCAAGCACATGGCGGGCTTTAGACTAATGTTCGATCGATAAGGATTCGACTGAGGCCATTTGCAAAGGGTAACTGGATGTGGATCCAATCAGGTTATAACATGATTAATAAAAGAAACATTTGCCGTGTAATAAATGCGTAGTGCGTTGCACATTACAATATTTGCCGTTTAATAAATGCACATGGGTGGGTTTCGCATTACAATAAAATGTGAGTGCGTTGCACATTCAAAAGAGCACAAGTTGGGTTTGCACGCAGGAGCAATTTGGTCAGAAAGACAGGTTAAAACATACGAGCAGATGAAAAGGAAGCACATGGCGGAGTTTAGACTAACGTTCGATCGATAAGGATTCGACTGAGGCCATTTGCAAAGGGTAACTGCATGTGGATCCAATCAGGTTATAACATGATTAATAAAAGAAACATTTGCCGTGTAATAAATGCGTAGTGCGTTGCACATTACAATATTTGCCGTTTAATAAATGCACATGGTTGGGTTTTGCATTACATTAAAATTTGAGTGCGTTGCACATTCAAAAAAGCACATGTTGGGTTTGCACGCAGGAGCAATTTGGGCAGAAAGACAGGTTAAAACACACGAGCAGATGAAAAGGAAGCACATGGCGGGCTTTAGACTAACGTTCGATCGATAAGGATTCGACTGAGGCCATTTGCAAAGGGTAACTGGATGTGGATCCAATCAGGTTATAACATGATTAATAAAAGAAACATTTGCCGTGTAATAAATGCGTAGTGCGTTGCACATTACAATATTTGCCGTTTAATAAATGCACATGGTTGAGTTTTGCATTACAATAAAATTTGAGTGCGTTGCACATTCAAAAGTTGGGTTTGCACGCAGGAGCAATTTGGTCAGAAAGACAGGTTAAAACACACGAGCAGATGAAAAGGAAGCACGTGGCGGAGTTTAGACTAACGTTTGATTGATAAGGATTCGACTGACACCATTTGCAAAGGGTAACTGGATGTGGATCCAATCAGGTTATAACACGATTAATAAAAGAAACATTTGCAGTGTAATAAATGCGTAGTGTGTTGCACATTACAATATTTGCCGTTTAATAAATGCACATGGTTGGGTTTTGCATTATAATAAAATTTGAGTGCGTTGTACATTCAAAAAAGCACAAGTTGGGTTTGCACGCAGGAGCAATTTGGGCAGAAAGACAGGTTAAAACACACGAGCAGATGAAAAGGGAGCACATGGCGGAGTTTAGACTAACGTTCGATCGATAAGGATTCGACTGAGGCCATTTGCAAAGGGTAACTGGATGTGGATCAAATCAGGTTATAACATGATTAATAAAAGAAACATTTGCTGTGTAATAAATGCGTAGTGCGTTGCATATTACAATATTTGCCGTTGAATAAATGCGCATGGTTGGGTTTTGCATTACATTAAAATTTGAGTGCGTTGCACTTTCAAAAAAGCACATGTTGGGTTTGCACGCAGGAGCTATTTGGGCAGAAAGACAGGTTTAAACACACGAGCAGATGAAAAGCAAGCACATGGCGGGCTTTGGACTAACGTTCGATCGATAAGGATTCGACTGAGGCCATTTGCAAAGGGTAACTGGATGTGGATCCAATCAGGTTATAACATGATTAATAAAAGAAACATTTGCCGTGTAATAAATGCGTAGTGCGTTCCACATTACAATATTTGCCGTTTAATAATTGCACATGGGTGGGTTTTGCATTACAATAAAATGTGAGTGCGTTGCACATTCAAAAAAGCACAAGTTGGGTTTGCACGGAGGAGCAATTTGGTCAGAAAGACAGGTTAAAACACACGAGCAGATGAAAAGGAAGCACATGGCGGAGTTTAGACTAACGTTCGATCGATAAGGATTCGACTGAGGCCATTTGCAAAGGGTAACTGGATGTGGATCCAATCAGGTTATAACATGATTAATAAAAGAAACATTTGCCGTGTAATAAATGCGTAGTGCGTTACACATTACAATATTTGCAGTTTAATAAATGCACATGGTTGGGTTTTGCATTACATTAAAATTTGATTGCGTTGCACATTCAAAAAAGCACATGTTGGGTTTGCACGCAGGAGCAATTTGGGCAGAAAGACAGGTTAAAACACACGAGCAGATGAAAAGGAAGCACATGGCGGGCTTTAGACTAACGTTCGATCGATAAGGATTCGACTGAGGCCATTTGCAAAGGGTAACTGGATGTGGATCCAATCAGGTTATAACATGATTAATAAAAAAAACATTTGCCGTGTAATAAATGCGTAGTGCGTTACACATTACAATATTTGCCGTTTAATAAATGCACATGGTTGGGTTTTGCATTACAATAAAATTTGAGTGCGTTGTACATTCAAAAAAGCACAAGTTGGGTTTGCACGCAGGAGCAATTTGGTCAGAAAGACAGGTTAAAACACACGAGCAGATGAAAAGGGAGCACATGGCGGAGTTTAGACTAACGTTCGATCGATAAGGATTCGACTGAGGCCATTTGCAAAGGGTAACTGGATGTGGATCAAATCAGGTTATAACATGATTAATAAAAGAAACATTTGCTGTGTAATAAATGCGTAGTGCGTTGCATATTACAATATTTGCCGTTTAATAAATGCGCATGGTTGGGTTTTGCATTACATTAAAATTTGAGTGCGTTGCACTTTCAAAAAAGCACATGTTGGGTTTGCACGCAGGAGCTATTTGGGCAGAAAAACAGGTTTAAACACATGAGCAGATGAAAAGCAAGCACATGGCGGGCTTTAGACTAACGTTCGATCGATAAGGATTCGACTGAGGCCATTTGCAAAGGGTAACTGGATGTGGATCCAATCAGGTTATAACATGATTAATAAAAGAAACATTTGCCGTGTAATAAATGCGTAGTGCGTTGCACATTACAATATTTGCCGTTTAATAAATGCACATGGTTGTTTTTTGCATTACATTAAAATTTGAGTGCGTTGCACATTCAAAAAAGCACATGTTGGGTTTGCACGCAGGAGCAATTTGGGCAGAAAGACAAGTTAAAACACACGAGCAGATGAAAAGGAAGCACATGGCGGGCTTTAGACTAACGTTCGATCGATAAGGATTCGACTGAGGCCATTTGCAAAGGGTAACTGGAAGTGGATCCAATCAGGTTATAACATGATTAATAAAAGAAACATTTGCCGTGTAATAAATGCGTAGTGCGTTGCACATTACAATATTTGCCGTTCAATAAAAGCACATGGTTGGGTTTTGCATTACAATAAAATTTGAGTGCGTTGTACATTCAAAAAAGCACAAGTTGGGTTTGCACGCAGGAACAATTTGGTCAGAAAGACAGGTTAAAACACACGAGCAGATGAAAAGGAAACACATGGCGGAGTTTAGACTAACGTTCGATCGATAAGGATTCGACTGAGGCCATTTGCAAAGGGTAACTGGATGTGGGTCCAATCAGGTTATAACATGATTATCGAAAGAAACATTTGCTGTGTAATAAATGCGTAGTGCGTTGCACATTACAATATTTGCCGTTTAATAAATGCACATGGGTGGGTTTTGCATTAGAATAAAATTTGAGTGCGTTGCACATTCAAAAAAGCACAAGTTGGGTTTGCACGTAGAAGCAATTTGGTCAGAAAGACAGGTTAAAACATACGAGCAGATGAAAAGGAAGCACATGGCGGAGTTTAGACTAACGTTCGATCGATAAGGATTCGACTGAGGCCATTTGCAAAGGGTAACTGGATGTGGATCCAATCAGGTTATAACATGATTAATAAAAGAAACATTTGCTGTGTAATAAATGCGTAGTGCGTTGCACATTACAATATTTGCCGTTTAATAAATGCACATGGTTGGGTTTTGCATTACATTAAAATTTGAGTGCGTTGCACTTTCAAAAAAGCACATGTTGGGTTTGCACGCAGGAGCAATTTGGGCAGAAAGACAAGTTTAAACTCACGAGCAGATGAAAAGCAAGCACATGGCGGGCTTTAGACTAACGTTCGATCGATAAGGATTCGACTGAGGCCATTTGCAAAGGGTAACTGGATGTTGATCCAATCAGGTTATAACATGATTAATAAAAGAAACATTTGCCGTGTAATAAATGCGTAGTGCGTTGCACATTACAATATTTGCCGTTTAATAAATGCACATGGGTGGGTTTTGCATTACAATAAAATGTGAGTGCGTTGCACATTCAAAAAAGCACAAGTTGGGTTTGCACGCAGGAGCAATTTGGTCAGAAAGACCGGTTAAAACACACGAGCAGATGAAAAGGAAGCAGATGGCGGAGTTTAGACTAACGTTTGATTGATAAGGATTCGACTGACACCATTTGCAAAGGGTAACTGGATGTGGATCCAATCAGGTTATAACACGATTAAAAAAAGAAACATTTGCCGTGTAATAAATGCGTAGTGTGTTGCACATTACAATATTTGCCGTTTAATAAATGCACATGGTTGGGTTTTGCATTACATTAAAATTTGAGTGCGTTGCACTTTCAAAAAAGCACATGTTGGGTTTGCACGCAGGAGCTATTTGGGCAGAAAGACAGGTTTAAACACACGAGCAGATGAAAAGCAAGCACATGGAGGGCTTTAGACTAACGTTTGATCGATAAGGATTCGACTGAGGCCATTTGCAAAGGGTAACCGGATGTGGATCCAATCAGGGTATAACATGATTAATAAAAGAAACATTTGCCGTGTAATAAATGCGTAGTGCGTTGCACATTACAATATTTGCCGTTTAATAATTGCATATGGGTGGGTTTTGCATTACAATAAAATGTGAGTGCGGTGCACATTCAAAAAAGCACAAGTTGGGTTTGCACGCAGGAGCAATTTGGTCAGAAAGACAGGTTAAAACACACGAGCAGATGAAAAGGAAGCACATGGCGGAGTTTAGACTAACGTTCGATCGATAAGGATTCGACTGAGGCCATTTGCAAAGGGTAACTGGATGTGGATCCAATCAGGTTATAACATGATTAATAAAAGAAACATTTGCCGTGTAATAAATGCGTAGTGCGTTGCACATTACAATATTTGCCGTTTAATAAATGCACATGGTTGGGTTTTGCATTACATTAAAATTTGAGTGCGTTGCACATTCAAAAAAGCACATGTTGGGTTTGCACGCAGGAGCAATTTGGGCAGAAAGACAGGTTAAAACACACGAGCAGATGAAAAGGAAGCACATGGCGGGCTTTAGACTAACGTTCGATCGATAAGGATTCGACTGAGGCCATTTGCAAAGGGTAACTGGATGTGGATCCAATCAGGTTATAACATGATTAATAAAAGAAACATTTGCCGTGTAATAAATGCGTAGTGCGTTGCACATTACAATATTTGCCGTTTAATAAATGCACATGGTTGGGTTTTGCATTACAATAAAATTTGAGTGCGTTGTACATTCAAAAAAGCACAAGTTGGGTTTGCACGCAGGAGCAATTTGGTCAGAAAGACAGGTTAAAACACACGAGCAGATGAAAAGGGAGCACATGGCGGAGTTTAGACTAACGTTCGATCGATAAGGATTCGACTGAGGCCATTTGCAAAGGGTAACTGGATGTGGATCAAATCAGGTTATAACATGATTAATAAAAGAAACATTTGCTGTGTAATAAATGCGTAGTGCGTTGCATATTACAATATTTGCCGTTTAATAAATGCGCATGGTTGGGTTTTGCATTACATTAAAATTTGAGTGTGTTGCACTTTCAAAAAAGCACATGTTGGGTTTGCACGCAGGAGCTATTTGGGCAGAAAAACAGGTTTAAACACACGAGCAGATGAAAAGCAAGCACATGGCGGGCTTTAGACTAACGTTCGATCGATAAGGATTCGACTGAGGCCATTTGCAAAGGGTAACTGGATGTGGATCCAATCAGGTTATAACATGATTAATAAAAGAAACATTTGCCGTGTAATAAATGCGTAGTGCGTTGCACATTACAATATTTGCCGTTTAATAAATGCACATGGTTGTTTTTTGCATTACATTAAAATTTGAGTGCATTGCACATTCAAAAAAGCACATGTTGGGTTTGCACGCAGGAGCAATTTGGGCAGAAAGACAGGTTAAAACACACGAGCAGATGAAAAGGAAGCACATGGCGGGCTTTAGACTAACGTTCGATCGATAAGGATTCGACTGAGGCCATTTGCAAAGGGTAACTGGATGTGGATCCAATCAGGTTATAACATGATTAATAAAAGAAACATTTGCCGTGTAATAAATGCGTAGTGCGTTGCACATTACAATATTTGCCGTTCAATAAAAGCACATGGTTGGGTTTTGCATTACAATAAAATTTGAGTGCGTTGTACATTCAAAAAAGCACAAGTTGGGTTTGCACGCAGGAACAATTTGGTCAGAAAGACAGGTTAAAACACACAAGCAGATGAAAAGGAAGCACATGGCGGAGTTTAGACTAACGTTCGATCGATAAGGATTCGACTGAGGCCATTTGCAAAGGGTAACTGGATGTGGGTCCAATCAGGTTATAACATGATTAATAAAAGAAACATTTGCCGTGTAATAAATGCGTAGAGCGTTGCACATTACAATATTTGCCGTTTAATAAATGCACATGGTTGGGTTTTGCATTACATTAAAATTTGAGTGCGTTGCACATTCAAAAAAGCACATGTTGGGTTTGCACGCAGGAGCAATTTGGGCAGAAAAACAGGTTAACACACACGAGCAGATGAAAAGGAAGCACATGGCGGGCTTTAGACTAACGTTCGATCGATAAGGATTCGACTGAGGCCATTTGCAAAGGGTAACTGGATGTGGATCCAATCAAGTTATAACATGATTATTGAAAGAAACATTTGCTGTGTAATAAATGCGTAGTGCGTTGCACATTACAATATTTGCCGTTTAATAAATGCACATGGGTGGGTTTTGCATTACAATAAAATTTGAGTGCGTTGCACATTTAAAAAAGCACAAGTTGGGTTTGCACGCAGAAGCAATTTGGTCAGAAAGACAGGTTAAAACATACGAGCAGATGAAAAGGAAGCACATGGCGGAGTTTAGACTAACGTTCGATCGATAAGGATTCGACTGAGGCCATTTGCAAAGGGTAACTGGATGTGGATCCAATCAGGTTATAACATGATTAATAAAAGAAACATTTGCTGTGTAATAAATGCGTAGTGCGTTGCACATTACAATATTTGCCGTTTAATAAATGCACATGGTTGGGTTTTGCATTACATTAAAATTTGAGTGCGTTGCACTTTCAAAAAAGCACATGTTGGGTTTGCACGCAGGAGCAATTTGGGCAGAAAGACAGGTTAAAACACACGAGCAGATGAAAAGGGAGCACATGGCGGAGTTTAGACTAACGTTCGATCGATAAGGATTCGACTGAGGCCATTTGCAAAGGGTAACTGGATGTGGATCAAATCAGGTTATAACATGATTAATAAAAGAAACATTTGCTGTGTAATAAATGCGTAGTGCGTTGCATATTACAATATTTGCCGTTTAATAAATGCGCATGGTTGGGTTTTGCATTACATTAAAATTTGAGTGTGTTGCACTTTCAAAAAAGCACATGTTGGGTTTGCACGCAGGAGCTATTTGGGCAGAAAAACAGGTTTAAACACACGAGCAGATGAAAAGCAAGCACATGGCGGGCTTTAGACTAACGTTCGATCGATAAGGATTCGACTGAGGCCATTTGCAAAGGGTAACTGGATGTGGATCCAATCAGGTTATAACATGATTAATAAAAGAAACATTTGCCGTGTAATAAATGCGTAGTGCGTTGCACATTACAATATGTGCCGTTTAATAAATGCACATGGTTGTTTTTTGCATTACATTAAAATTTGAGTGCATTGCACATTCAAAAAAGCACATGTTGGGTTTGCACGCAGGAGCAATTTGGGCAGAAAGACAGGTTAAAACACACGAGCAGATGAAAAGGAAGCACATGGCGGGCTTTAGACTAACGTTCGATCGATAAGGATTCGACTGAGGCCATTTGCAAAGGGTAACTGGATGTGGATCCAATCAGGTTATAACATGATTAATAAAAGAAACATTTGCCGTGTAATAAATGCGTAGTGCGTTGCACATTACAATATTTGCCGTTCAATAAAAGCACATGGTTGGGTTTTGCATTACAATAAAATTTGAGTGCGTTGTACATTCAAAAAAGCACAAGTTGGGTTTGCACGCAGGAACAATTTGGTCAGAAAGACAGGTTAAAACACACAAGCAGATGAAAAGGAAGCACATGGCGGAGTTTAGACTAACGTTCGATCGATAAGGATTCGACTGAGGCCATTTGCAAAGGGTAACTGGATGTGGGTCCAATCAGGTTATAACATGATTAATAAAAGAAACATTTGCCGTGTAATAAATGCGTAGAGCGTTGCACATTACAATATTTGCCGTTTAATAAATGCACATGGTTGGGTTTTGCATTACATTAAAATTTGAGTGCGTTGCACATTCAAAAAAGCACATGTTGGGTTTGCACGCAGGAGCAATTTGGGCAGAAAAACAGGTTAACACACACGAGCAGATGAAAAGGAAGCACATGGCGGGCTTTAGACTAACGTTCGATCGATAAGGATTCGACTGAGGCCATTTGCAAAGGGTAACTGGATGTGGATCCAATCAAGTTATAACATGATTATTGAAAGAAACATTTGCTGTGTAATAAATGCGTAGTGCGTTGCACATTACAATATTTGCCGTTTAATAAATGCACATGGGTGGGTTTTGCATTACAATAAAATTTGAGTGCGTTGCACATTCAAAAAAGCACAAGTTGGGTTTGCACGCAGAAGCAATTTGGTCAGAAAGACAGGTTAAAACATACGAGCAGATGAAAAGGAAGCACATGGCGGAGTTTAGACTAACGTTCGATCGATAAGGATTCGACTGAGGCCATTTGCAAAGGGTAACTGGATGTGGATCCAATCAGGTTATAACATGATTAATAAAAGAAACATTTGCTGTGTAATAAATGCGTAGTGCGTTGCACATTACAATATTTGCCGTTTAATAAATGCACATGGTTGGGTTTTGCATTACATTAAAATTTGAGTGCGTTGCACTTTCAAAAAAGCACATGTTGGGTTTGCACGCAGGAGCAATTTGGGCAGAAAGACAGGTTTAAACACACGAGCAGATGAAAAGCAAGCACATGGCGGGCTTTAGACTAACGTTCGATTGATAAGGATTTGACTGAGGCCATTTGCAAAGGGTAACTGGATGTTGATGCAATCAGGTTATAACATGATTAATAAAAGAAACATTTGCCGTGTAATAAATGCGTAGTGCGTTGCACATTACAATATTTGCCGTTTAATAAATGCACATGGGTGGGTTTTGCATTACAATAAAATTTGAGTGCGTTGCACATTCAAAAATGCACAAGTTGGGTTTGCACGCAGGAGCAATTTGGTCAGAAAGACAGGTTAAAACACATGAGCAGATGAAAAGCAAGCAAGCATGCACATGGCGGAGTTTAGACTAACGTTCGATCGATAAGGAATGGACTGACGCCATTTGCAAAGGGTAACTGGATGCGTAGCACATTATAAAAAACACATGGGTGGCTTAAATATAAATACACGTGCAAATATGCATTGCCAGAAGATTCAGAGCATTACTTTAAAATTTGAGTGCGTTGCACATTCAAAAACGCACATGTTGGGTTTGCACGCAGACGCAATTTGGGCTGAAAGAAAGGTTTAAACACATGAGCAGATGAAAAGCAAGCAAGCACATGGCGGAGTTTAGACCAACGTTCGATCGATAAGGAATCAACTGACGCCATTTGCAAAGGGTAACTGGATGCGTAGCACATTATAAAAAAACACATGGGTGGCTTAAATAAAAATTCACGTGCAAATATGCATTGCCCCAGAAGACTCAGAGCATTACTTTAAAATTTGAGTGCGTTGCACATTCAAAAAAGGCACATGTTGGGTTTGCACGCAGACACAATTTGGGCTGAAAGAAAGGTTTAAAGACATGAGCAGATGAAAAGCAAGCAAGCACATGGCGGAGTTTAGACTAACGTTCGATGGATAAGGAATCGACTGACGCCATTTGCAAAGGGTAACTGGATGCGTAGCACATTATAAAAAACACATGGGGGGCTTAAACAAAAATTCACGTGCAAATATGCATTGCCAGAAGACTCACAGGATTACTTTAAAATTTGAGTGCGTTGCACATTCAAAAACGCACATGTTGGGTTTGCACGCAGACCCAATTTAGCCTGAAAGAGGTTTAAACACATGAGCAGATGAAAAGCAAGCACATGGCGGGCTTTAGACTATTGTTCGATCAATAAGGATTCGACTGAGGCCATTTGCAAAGGGTAACTGGATGTGGATCCAATCAGGTTATAACATGATTAATAAAAGAAACATTTGCTGTGTAATAAATGCGTAGTGCGTTGCACATTACAATATTTGCCGTTTAATAAATGCACATGGTTGGGTTTTGCATTACATTAAAATTTGAGTGCGTTGCACTTTCAAAAAAGCACATGTTGGGTTTGCACGCAGGAGCAATTTGGGCAGAAAGACAGGTTTAAACACACGAGCAAATGAAAAGCAAGCACATGGCGGGCTTTAGACTAACGTTCGATCGATAAGGATTCGACTGAGGCCATTTGCAAAGGGTAACTGGATGTGGATCCAATCAGGTTATAACATGATTAATAAAAGAAACATTTGCCGTGTAATAAATGCGTAGTGCGTTGCACATTACAATATTTGCCGTTTAATAAATGCACATGGGTGGGTTTCGCATTACAATAAAATGTGAGTGCGTTGCACATTCAAAAGAGCACAAGTTGGGTTTGCACGCAGGAGCAATTTGGTCAGAAAGACAGGTTAAAACATACGAGCAGATGAAAAGGAAGCACATGGCGGAGTTTAGACTAACTTCGATCGATAAGGATTCGACTGAGGCCATTTGCAAAGGGTAACTGCATGTGGATCCAATCAGGTTATAACATGATTAATAAAAGAAACATTTGCCGTGTAATAAATGCGTAGTGCGTTGCACATTACAATATTTGCCGTTTAATAAATGCACATGGTTGGGTTTTGCATTACATTAAAATTTGAGTGCGTTGCACATTCAAAAAAGCACATGTTGGGTTTGCACGCAGGAGCAATTTGGGCAGAAAGACAGGTTAAAACACACGAGCAGATGAAAAGGAAGCACATGGCGGGCTTTAGACTAACGTTCGATCGATAAGGATTCGACTGAGGCCATTTGCAAAGGGTAACTGGATGTGGATCCAATCAGGTTATAACATGATTAATAAAAGAAACATTTGCTGTGTAATAAATGCGTAGTGCGTTGCACATTACAATATTTGCCGTTTAATAAATGCACATGGTTGGGTTTTGCATTACATTAAAATTTGAGTGCGTTGCACTTTCAAAAAAGCACATGTTGGGTTTGCACGCAGGAGCAATTTGGGCAGAAAGACAGGTTTAAACACACGAGCAAATGAAAAGCAAGCACATGGCGGGCTTTAGACTAACGTTCGATCGATAAGGATTCGACTGAGGCCATTTGCAAAGGGTAACTGGATGTGGATCCAATCAGGTTATAACATGATTAATAAAAGAAACATTTGCCGTGTAATAAATGCGTAGTGCGTTGCACATTACAATATTTGCCGTTTAATAAATGCACATGGTTGGGTTTTGCATTACAATAAAATTTGAGTGCGTTGTACATTCAAAAAAGCACAAGTTGGGTTTGCACGCAGGAGCAATTTGGTCAGAAAGACAGGTTAAAACACACGAGCAGATGAAAAGGGAGCACATGGCGGAGTTTAGACTAACGTTCGATCGATAAGGATTCGACTGAGGCCATTTGCAAAGGGTAACTGGATGTGGATCAAATCAGGTTATAACATGATTAATAAAAGAAACATTTGCTGTGTAATAAATGCGTAGTGCGTTGCATATTACAATATTTGCCGTTTAATAAATGCGCATGGTTGGGTTTTGCATTACATTAAAATTTGAGTGTGTTGCACTTTCAAAAAAGCACATGTTGGGTTTGCACGCAGGAGCTATTTGGGCAGAAAAACAGGTTTAAACACACGAGCAGATGAAAAGCAAGCACATGGCGGGCTTTAGACTAACGTTCGATCGATAAGGATTCGACTGAGGCCATTTGCAAAGGGTAACTGGATGTGGATCCAATCAGGTTATAACATGATTAATAAAAGAAACATTTGCCGTGTAATAAATGCGTAGTGCGTTGCACATTACAATATTTGCCGTTTAATAAATGCACATGGTTGGGTTTTGCATTACATTAAAATTTGAGTGCGTTGCACATTCAAAAAAGCACATGTTGGGTTTGCACGCAGGAGCAATTTGGGCAGAAAGACAGGTTAAAACACACGAGCAGATGAAAAGGAAGCACATGGCGGGCTTTAGACTAACGTTCGATCGATAAGGATTCGACTGAGGCCATTTGCAAAGGGTAACTGGATGTGGATCCAATCAGGTTATAACATGATTAATAAAAGAAACATTTGCTGTGTAATAAATGCGTAGTGCGTTGCACATTACAATATTTGCCGTTTAATAAATGCACATGGTTGGGTTTTGCATTACATTAAAATTTGAGTGCGTTGCACTTTCAAAAAAGCACATGTTGGGTTTGCACGCAGGAGCAATTTGGGCAGAAAGACAGGTTTAAACACACGAGCAAATGAAAAGCAAGCACATGGCGGGCTTTAGACTAACGTTCGATCGATAAGGATTCGACTGAGGCCATTTGCAAAGGGTAACTGGATGTGGATCCAATCAGGTTATAACATGATTAATAAAAGAAACATTTGCCGTGTAATAAATGCGTAGTGCGTTGCACATTACAATATTTGCCGTTTAATAAATGCACATGGTTGGGTTTTGCATTACAATAAAATTTGAGTGCGTTGTACATTCAAAAAAGCACAAGTTGGGTTTGCACGCAGGAGCAATTTGGTCAGAAAGACAGGTTAAAACACACGAGCAGATGAAAAGGGAGCACATGGCGGAGTTTAGACTAACGTTCGATCGATAAGGATTCGACTGAGGCCATTTGCAAAGGGTAACTGGATGTGGATCAAATCAGGTTATAACATGATTAATAAAAGAAACATTTGCTGTGTAATAAATGCGTAGTGCGTTGCATATTACAATATTTGCCGTTTAATAAATGCGCATGGTTGGGTTTTGCATTACATTAAAATTTGAGTGTGTTGCACTTTCAAAAAAGCACATGTTGGGTTTGCACGCAGGAGCTATTTGGGCAGAAAAACAGGTTTAAACACACGAGCAGATGAAAAGCAAGCACATGGCGGGCTTTAGACTAACGTTCGATCGATAAGGATTCGACTGAGGCCATTTGCAAAGGGTAACTGGATGTGGATCCAATCAGGTTATAACATGATTAATAAAAGAAACATTTGCCGTGTAATAAATGCGTAGTGCGTTGCACATTACAATATTTGCCGTTTAATAAATGCACATGGTTGTTTTTTGCATTACATTAAAATTTGAGTGCATTGCACATTCAAAAAAGCACATGTTGGGTTTGCACGCAGGAGCAATTTGGGCAGAAAGACAGGTTAAAACACACGAGCAGATGAAAAGGAAGCACATGGCGGGCTTTAGACTAACGTTCGATCGATAAGGATTCGACTGAGGCCATTTGCAAAGGGTAACTGGATGTGGATCCAATCAGGTTATAACATGATTAATAAAAGAAACATTTGCCGTGTAATAAATGCGTAGTGCGTTGCACATTACAATATTTGCCGTTCAATAAAAGCACATGGTTGGGTTTTGCATTACAATAAAATTTGAGTGCGTTGTACATTCAAAAAAGCACAAGTTGGGTTTGCACGCAGGAACAATTTGGTCAGAAAGACAGGTTAAAACACACAAGCAGATGAAAAGGAAGCACATGGCGGAGTTTAGACTAACGTTCGATCGATAAGGATTCGACTGATGCCATTTGCAAAGGGTAACTGGATGTGGGTCCAATCAGGTTATAACATGATTAATAAAAGAAACATTTGCCGTGTAATAAATGCGTAGAGCGTTGCACATTACAATATTTGCCGTTTAATAAATGCACATGGTTGGGTTTTGCATTACATTAAAATTTGAGTGCGTTGCACATTCAAAAAAGCACATGTTGGGTTTGCACGCAGGAGCAATTTGGGCAGAAAAACAGGTTAACACACACGAGCAGATGAAAAGGAAGCACATGGCGGGCTTTAGACTAACGTTCGATCGATAAGGATTCGACTGAGGCCATTTGCAAAGGGTAACTGGATGTGGATCCAATCAAGTTATAACATGATTATTGAAAGAAACATTTGCTGTGTAATAAATGCGTAGTGCGTTGCACATTACAATATTTGCCGTTTAATAAATGCACATGGGTGGGTTTTGCATTACAATAAAATTTGAGTGCGTTGCACATTCAAAAAAGCACA
This sequence comes from Lissotriton vulgaris, assembly GCF_964263255.1. Taxonomy (NCBI): domain Eukaryota; kingdom Metazoa; phylum Chordata; class Amphibia; order Caudata; family Salamandridae; genus Lissotriton; species Lissotriton vulgaris. Next base: position 549,295,908 of record NC_141700.1, read on the forward strand.
AGTTGGGTTTGCACGCAGAAGCAATTTGGTCAGAAAGACAGGTTAAAACATACGAGCAGATGAAAAGGAAGCACATGGCGGAGTTTAGACTAACGTTCGATCGATAAGGATTCGACTGAGGCCATTTGCAAAGGGTAACTGGATGTGGATCCAATCAGGTTATAACATGATTAATAAAAGAAACATTTGCTGTGTAATAAATGCGTAGTGCGTTGCACATTACAATATTTGCCGTTTAATAAATGCACATGGTTGGGTTTTGCATTACATTAAAATTTGAGTGCGTTGCACTTTCAAAAAAGCACATGTTGGGTTTGCACGCAGGAGCAATTTGGGCAGAAAGACAGGTTTAAACACACGAGCAGATGAAAAGCAAGCACATGGCGGGCTTTAGACTAACGTTCGATTGATAAGGATTTGACTGAGGCCATTTGCAAAGGGTAACTGGATGTTGATGCAATCAGGTTATAACATGATTAATAAAAGAAACATTTGCCATGTAATAAATGCGTAGTGCGTTGCACATTACAATATTTGCCGTTTAATAAATGCACATGGGTGGGTTTTGCATTACAATAAAATTTGAGTGCGTTGCACATTCAAAAATGCACAAGTTGGGTTTGCACGCAGGAGCAATTTGGTCAGAAAGACAGGTTAAAACACATGAGCAGATGAAAAGCAAGCAAGCATGCACATGGCGGAGTTTAGACTAACGTTCGATCGATAAGGAATGGACTGACGCCATTTGCAAAGGGTAACTGGATGCGTAGCACATTATAAAAAACACATGGGTGGCTTAAATATAAATACACGTGCAAATATGCATTGCCAGAAGATTCAGAGCATTACTTTAAAATTTGAGTGCGTTGCACATTCAAAAACGCACATGTTGGGTTTGCACGCAGACGCAATTTGGGCTGAAAGAAAGGTTTAAACACATGAGCAGATGAAAAGCAAGCAAGCACATGGCGGAGTTTAGACCAACGTTCGATCGATAAGGAATCAACTGACGCCATTTGCAAAGGGTAACTGGATGCGTAGCACATTATAAAAAAACACATGGGTGGCTTAAATAAAAATTCACGTGCAAATATGCATTGCCCCAGAAGACTCAGAGCATTACTTTAAAATTTGAGTGCGTTGCACATTCAAAAAAGGCACATGTTGGGTTTGCACGCAGACACAATTTGGGCTGAAAGAAAGGTTTAAAGACATGAGCAGATGAAAAGCAAGCAAGCACATGGCGGAGTTTAGACTAACGTTCGATGGATAAGGAATCGACTGACGCCATTTGCAAAGGGTAACTGGATGCGTAGCACATTATAAAAAACACATGGGGGGCTTAAACAAAAATTCACGTGCAAATATGCATTGCCAGAAGACTCACAGGATTACTTTAAAATTTGAGTGCGTTGCACATTCAAAAACGCACATGTTGGGTTTGCACGCAGACCCAATTTAGCCTGAAAGAGGTTTAAACACATGAGCAGATGAAAAGCAAGCACATGGCGGGCTTTAGACTAACGTTCGATCAATAAGGATTCGACTGAGGCCATTTGCAAAGGGTAACTGGATGTGGATCCAATCAGGTTATAACATGATTAATAAAAGAAACATTTGCTGTGTAATAAATGCGTAGTGCGTTGCACATTACAATATTTGCCGTTTAATAAATGCACATGGTTGGGTTTTGCATTACATTAAAATTTGAGTGCGTTGCACTTTCAAAAAAGCACATGTTGGGTTTGCACGCAGGAGCAATTTGGGCAGAAAGACAGGTTTAAACACACGAGCAAATGAAAAGCAAGCACATGGCGGGCTTTAGACTAACGTTCGATCGATAAGGATTCGACTGAGGCCATTTGCAAAGGGTAACTGGATGTGGATCCAATCAGGTTATAACATGATTAATAAAAGAAACATTTGCCGTGTAATAAATGCGTAGTGCGTTGCACATTACAATATTTGCCGTTTAATAAATGCACATGGGTGGGTTTCGCATTACAATAAAATGTGAGTGCGTTGCACATTCAAAAGAGCACAAGTTGGGTTTGCACGCAGGAGCAATTTGGTCAGAAAGACAGGTTAAAACATACGAGCAGATGAAAAGGAAGCACATGGCGGAGTTTAGACTAACGTTCGATCGATAAGGATTCGACTGAGGCCATTTGCAAAGGGTAACTGCATGTGGATCCAATCAGGTTATAACATGATTAATAAAAGAAACATTTGCCGTGTAATAAATGCGTAGTGCGTTGCACATTACAATATTTGCCGTTTAATAAATGCACATGGTTGGGTTTTGCATTACATTAAAATTTGAGTGCGTTGCACATTCAAAAAAGCACATGTTGGGTTTGCACGCAGGAGCAATTTGGGCAGAAAGACAGGTTAAAACACACGAGCAGATGAAAAGGAAGCACATGGCGGGCTTTAGACTAACGTTCGATCGATAAGGATTCGACTGAGGCCATTTGCAAAGGGTAACTGGATGTGGATCCAATCAGGTTATAACATGATTAATAAAAGAAACATTTGCTGTGTAATAAATGCGTAGTGCGTTGCACATTACAATATTTGCCGTTTAATAAATGCACATGGTTGGGTTTTGCATTACATTAAAATTTGAGTGCGTTGCACTTTCAAAAAAGCACATGTTGGGTTTGCACGCAGGAGCAATTTGGGCAGAAAGACAGGTTTAAACACACGAGCAAATGAAAAGCAAGCACATGGCGGGCTTTAGACTAACGTTCGATCGATAAGGATTCGACTGAGGCCATTTGCAAAGGGTAACTGGATGTGGATCCAATCAGGTTATAACATGATTAATAAAAGAAACATTTGCCGTGTAATAAATGCGTAGTGCGTTGCACATTACAATATTTGCCGTTTAATAAATGCACATGGGTGGGTTTCGCATTACAATAAAATGTGAGTGCGTTGCACATTCAAAAGAGCACAAGTTGGGTTTGCACGCAGGAGCAATTTGGTCAGAAAGACAGGTTAAAACATACGAGCAGATGAAAAGGAAGCACATGGCGGAGTTTAGACTAACGTTCGATCGATAAGGATTCGACTCAGGCCATTTGCAAAGGGTAACTGCATGTGGATCCAATCAGGTTATAACATGATTAATAAAAGAAACATTTGCCGTGTAATAAATGCGTAGTGCGTTGCACATTACAATATTTGCCGTTTAATAAATGCACATGGTTGGGTTTTGCATTACATTAAAATTTGAGTGCGTTGCACATTCAAAAAAGCACATGTTGGGTTTGCACGCAGGAGCAATTTGGGCAGAAAGACAGGTTAAAACACACGAGCAGATGAAAAGGAAGCACATGGCGGGCTTTAGACTAACGTTCGATCGATAAGGATTCGACTGAGGCCATTTGCAAAGGGTAACTGGATGTGGATCCAATCAGGTCATAACATGATTAATAAAAGAAACATTTGCCGTGTAATAAATGCGTAGTGCATTGCACAATACAATATTTGCCGTTTAATAAATGCACATGGTTGAGTTTTGCATTACAATAAAATTTGAGTGCGTTGCACATTCAAAAAAGCACAAGTTGGGTTTGCACGCAGGAGCAATTTGGTCAGAAAGACAGGTTAAAACACACGAGCAGATGAAAAGGAAGCACGTGGCGGAGTTTAGACTAACGTTTGATTGATAAGGATTCGACTGACACCATTTGCAAAGGGTAACTGGATGTGGATCCAATCAGGTTATAACACGATTAATAAAAGAAACATTTGCAGTGTAATAAATGCGTAGTGTGTTGCACATTACAATATTTGCCGTTTAATAAATGCACATGGTTGGGTTTTGCATTATAATAAAATTTGAGTGCGTTGTACATTCAAAAAAGCACAAGTTGGGTTTGCACGCAGGAGCAATTTGGTCAGAAAGACAGGTTAAAACACACGAGCAGATGAAAAGGGAGCACATGGCGGAGTTTAGACTAACGTTCGATCGATAAGGATTCGACTGAGGCCATTTGCAAAGGGTAACTGGATGTGGATCAAATCAGGTTATAACATGATTAATAAAAGAAACATTTGCTGTGTAATAAATGCGTAGTGCGTTGCATATTACAATATTTGCCGTTTAATAAATGCGCATGGTTGGGTTTTGCATTACATTAAAATTTGAGTGCGTTGCACTTTCAAAAAAGCACATGTTGGGTTTGCACGCAGGAGCTATTTGGGCAGAAAGACAGGTTTAAACACACGAGCAGATGAAAAGCAAGCACATGGCGGGCTTTAGACTAACGTTCGATCGATAAGGATTCGACTGAGGCCATTTGCAAAGGGTAACTGGATGTGGATCCAATCAGGTTATAACATGATTAATAAAAGAAACATTTGCCGTGTAATAAATGCGTAGTGCGTTGCACATTACAATATTTGCCGTTTAATAATTGCACATGGGTGGGTTTTGCATTACAATAAAATGTGAGTGCGTTGCACATTCAAATAAGCACAAGTTGGGTTTGCACGCAGGAGCAATTTGGTCAGAAAGACAGGTTAAAACACACGAGCAGATGAAAAGGAAGCACATGGCGGAGTTTAGACTAACGTTCGATCGATAAGGATTCGACTGAGGCCATTTGCAAAGGGTAACTGGATGTGGATCCAATCAGGTTATAACATGATTAATAAAAGAAACATTTGCCGTGTAATAAATGCGTAGTGCGTTGCACATTACAATATTTGCAGTTTAATAAATGCACATGGTTGGGTTTTGCATTACATTAAAATTTGATTGCGTTGCACATTCAAAAAAGCACATGTTGGGTTTGCACGCAGGAGCAATTTGGGTAGAAAGACAGGTTAAAACACACGAGCAGATGAAAAGGAAGCACATGGCGGGCTTTAGACTAACGTTCAATCGATAAGAATTCGACTGAGGCCATTTGCAAAGGGTAACTGGATGTGGATCCAATCAGGTTATAACATGATTAATAAAAGAAACATTTGCCGTGTAATAAATGCGTAGTGCGTTGCACATTACAATATTTGCCGTTTAATAAATGCACATTGTTGGGTTTTGCATTACAATAAAATTTGAGTGCGTTGTACATTCAAAAAAGCACAAGTTGGGTTTGCACGCAGGAGCAATTTGGTCAGAAAGACAGGTTAAAACACACGAGCAGATGAAAAGGGAGCACATGGCGGAGTTTAGACTAACGTTCGATCGATAAGGATTCGACTGAGGCCATTTGCAAAGGGTAACTGGATGTGGATCAAATCAGGTTATAACATGATTAATAAAAGAAACATTTGCTGTGTAATAAATGCGTAGTGCGTTGCATATTACAATATTTGCCGTTTAATAAATGCGCATGGTTGGGTTTTGCATTACATTAAAATTTGAGTGCGTTGCACTTTCAAAAAAGCACATGTTGGGTTTGCACGCAGGAGCTATTTGGGCAGAAAAACAGGTTTAAACACACGAGCAGATGAAAAGCAAGCACATGGCGGGCTTTAGACTAACGTTCGATCGATAAGGATTCGACTGAGGCCATTTGCAAAGGGTAACTGGATGTGGATCCAATCAGGTTATAACATGATTAATAAAAGAAACATTTGCCGTGTAATAAATGTGTAGTGCGTTGCACATTACAATATTTGCCGTTTAATAAATGCACATGGTTGTTTTTTGCATTACATTAAAATTTGAGTGCGTTGCACATTCAAAAAAGCACATGTTGGGTTTGCACGCAGGAGCAATTTGGGCAGAAAGACAAGTTAAAACACACGAGCAGATGAAAAGGAAGCACATGGCGGGCTTTAGACTAACGTTCGATCGATAAGGATTCGACTGAGGCCATTTGCGAAGGGTAACTGGATGTGGATCCAATCAGGTTATAACATGATTAATAAAAGAAACATTTGCCGTGTAATAAATGCGTAGTGCGTTGCACATTACAATATTTGCCGTTTAATAAATGCACATGGTTGGGTTTTGCATTACAATAAAATTTGAGTGCGTTGCACATTCAAACAAGCACAAGTTGGGTTTGCACGCAGGAGCAATTTGGTCAGAAAGACAGGTTAAAACACACGAGCAGATGAAAAGGAAGCACATGGCGGAGTTTAGACTAACGTTCGATTGATAAGGATTCGACTGACGCCATTTGCAAAGGGTAACTGGATGTGGATCCAATCAGGTTATAACATGATTAATAAAAGAAACATTTGCAGTGTAATAAATGCGTAGTGAGTTGCACATTACAATATTTGCCGTTCAATAAAAGCACATGGTTGGGTTTTGCATTACAATAAAATTTGAGTGCGTTGTACATTCAAAAAAGCACAAGTTGGGTTTGCACGCAGGAACAATTCGGTCAGAAAGACAGGTTAAAACACACGAGCAGATGAAAAGGAAGCACATGGCGGAGTTTAGACTAACGTTCGATCGATAAGGATTCGACTGAGGCCATTTGCAAAGGGTAACTGGATGTGGGTCCAATCAGGTTATAACATGATTAATAAAAGAAACATTTGCCGTGTAATAAATGCGTAGAGCGTTGCATATTACAATATTTGCCGTTTAATAAATGCACATGGTTGGGTTTTGCATTACATTAAAATTTGAGTGCGTTGCACATTCAAAAAAGCACATGTTGGGTTTGCACGCAGGAGCAATTTGGGCAGAAAAACAGGTTAAAACACACGAGCAGATGAAAAGGAAGCACATGGCGGGCTTTAGACTAACGTTCGATCGATAAGGATTCGACTGAGGCCATTTGCAAAGGGTAACTGGATGTGGATCCAATCAAGTTATAACATGATTATTGAAAGAAACATTTGCTGTGTAATAAATGCGTAGTGCGTTGCACATTACAATATTTGCCGTTTAATAAATGCACATGGGTGGGTTTTGCATTAGAATAAAATTTGAGTGCGTTGCACATTCAAAAAAGCACAAGTTGGGTTTGCACGCAGAAGCAATTTGGTCAGAAAGACAGGTTAAAACATACGAGCAGATGAAAAGGAAGCACATGGCGGAGTTTAGACTAACGTTCGATCGATAAGGATTCGACTGAGGCCATTTGCAAAGGGTAACTGGATGTGGATCCAATCAGGTTATAACATGATTAATAAAAGAAACATTTGCTGTGTAATAAATGCGTAGTGCGTTGCACATTACAATATTTGCCGTTTAATAAATGCACATGGTTGGGTTTTGCATTACATTAAAATTTGAGTGCGTTGCACTTTCAAAAAAGCACATGTTGGGTTTGCACGCAGGAGCAATTTGGGCAGAAAGACAGGTTTAAACACACGAGCAGATGAAAAGCAAGCACATGGCGGGCTTTAGACTAACGTTCGATTGATAAGGATTTGACTGAGGCCATTTGCAAAGGGTAACTGGATGTTGATCCAATCAGGTTATAACATGATTAATAAAAGAAACATTTGCCGTGAAATAAATGCGTAGTGCGTTGCACATTACAATATTTGCCGTTTAATAAATGCACATGGGTGGGTTTTGCATTACAATAAAATATGAGTGCGTTGCACATTCAAAAAAGCACAAGTTGGGTTTGCACGCAGGAGCAATTTGGTCAGAAAGACAGGTTAAAACACATGAGCAGATGAAAAGGAAGCACATGGCGGAGTTTAGACTAACGTTCGATCGATAAGGATTCGACTGACGCCATTTGCAAAGGGGAACTGGATGTGGATCCAATCAGGTTATAACATGATTAATAAAAGAAACATTTGCCGTGTAATAAATGCGTAGTGCGTTGCACATTACAATATTTGCCGTTTAATAAATGCACATGGTTGGGTTTTGCATTACAATAAAATTTGAGTGCGTTGCACATTCAAAAATGCACAAGTTGGGTTTGCACGCAGGAGCAATTTGGTCAGAAAGACAGGTTAAAACACATGAGCAGATGAAAAGCAAGCAAGCATGCACATGGCGGAGTTTAGACTAACGTTCGATCGATAAGGAATGGACTGACGCCATTTGCAAAGGGCAACTGGATGCGTAGCACATTATAAAAAACACATGGGTGGCTTAAATATAAATACACGTGCAAATATGCATTGCCAGAAGATTCAGAGCATTACTTTAAAATTTGAGTGCGTTGCACATTCAAAAACGCACATGTTGGGTTTGCACGCAGACGCAATTTGGGCTGAAAGAAAGGTTTAAACACATGAGCAGATGAAAAGCAAGCAAGCACATGGCGGAGTTTAGACCAACGTTCGATCGATAAGGAATCAACTGACGCCATTTGCAAAGGGTAACTGGATGCGTAGCACACTATAAAAAAACACATGGGTGGCTTAAATAAAAATTCACGTGCAAATATGCATTGCCCCAGAAGACTCAGAGCATTACTTTAAAATTTGAGTGCGTTGCACATTCAAAAAAGGCACATGTTGGGTTTGCACGCAGACACAATTTGGGCTGAAAGAAAGGTTTAAAGACATGAGCAGATGAAAAGCAAGCAAGCACATAGCGGAGTTTAGACTAACGTTCGATGGATAAGGAATCGACTGACGCCATTTGCAAAGGGTAACTGGATGCGTAGCACATTATAAAAAACACATGGGTGGCTTAAACAAAAATTCACGTGCAAATATGCATTGCCAGAAGACTCACAGGATTACTTTAAAATTTGAGTGCGTTGCACATTCAAAAACGCACATGTTGGGTTTGCACGCAGACCCAATTTAGCCTGAAAGAGGTTTAAACACATGAGCAGATGAAAAGCAAGCACATGGCGGGCTTTAGACTAACGTTCGATCGATAAGGATTCGACTGAGGCCATTTGCAAAGGGTAACTGGATGTGGATCAAATCAGGTTATAACATGATTAATAAAAGAATCATTTGCTGTGTAATAAATGCGTAGTGCGTTGCATATTACAATATTTGCCGTTGAATAAATGCGCATGGTTGGGTTTTGCATTACATTAAAATTTGAGTGCGTTGCACTTTCAAAAAAGCACATGTTGGGTTTGCACGCAGGAGCTATTTGGGCAGAAAGACAGGTTTAAACACACGAGCAGATGAAAAGCAAGCACATGGCGGGCTTTGGACTAACGTTCGATCGATAAGGATTCGACTGAGGCCATTTGCAAAGGGTAACTGGATGTGGATCCAATCAGGTTATAACATGATTAATAAAAGAAACATTTGCCGTGTAATAAATGCGTAGTGCGTTGCACATTACAATATTTGCCGTTTAATAATTGCACATGGGTGGGTTTTGCATTACAATAAAATGTGAGTGCGTTGCACATTCAAAAAAGCACAAGTTGGGTTTGCACGCAGGAGCAATTTGGTCAGAAAGACAGGTTAAAACACACGAGCAGATGAAAAGGAAGCACATGGCGGAGTTTAGACTAACGTTCGATCGATAAGGATTCGACTGAGGCCATTTGCAAAGGGTAACTGGATGTGGATCCAATCAGGTTATAACATGATTAATAAAAGAAACATTTGCCGTGTAATAAATGCGTAGTGCGTTGCACATTACAATATTTGCAGTTTAATAAATGCACATGGTTGGGTTTTGCATTACATTAAAATTTGATTGCGTTGCACATTCAAAAAAGCACATGTTGGGTTTGCACGCAGGAGCAATTTGGGCAGAAAGACAGGTTAAAACACACGAGCAGATGAAAAGGAAGCACATGGCGGGCTTTAGACTAACGTTCGATCGATAAGGATTCGACTGAGGCCATTTGCAAAGGGTAACTGGATGTGGATCCAATCAGGTTATAACATGATTAATAAAAGAAACATTTGCCGTGTAATAAATGCGTAGTGCGTTGCACATTACAATATTTGCCGTTTAATAAATGCACATGGTTGGGTTTTGCATTACAATAAAATTTGAGTGCGTTGTACATTCAAAAAAGCACAAGTTGGGTTTGCACGCAGGAGCAATTTGGTCAGAAAGACAGGTTAAAACACACGAGCAGATGAAAAGGGAGCACATGGCGGAGTTTAGACTAACGTTCGATCGATAAGGATTCGACTGAGGCCATTTGCAAAGGGTAACTGGAAGTGGATCCAATCAGGTTATAACATGATTAATAAAAGAAACATTTGCCGTGTAATAAATGCGTAGTGCGTTGCACATTACAATATTTGCCGTTCAATAAAAGCACATGGTTGGGTTTTGCATTACAATAAAATTTGAGTGCGTTGTACATTCAAAAAAGCACAAGTTGGGTTTGCACGCAGGAACAATTTGGTCAGAAAGACAGGTTAAAACACACGAGCAGATGAAAAGAAAACACATGGCGGAGTTTAGACTAACGTTCGATCGATAAGGATTCGACTGAGGCCATTTGCAAAGGGTAACTGGATGTGGGTCCAATCAGGTTATAACATGATTATCGAAAGAAACATTTGCTGTGTAATAAATGCGTAGTGCGTTGCACATTACAATATTTGCCGTTTAATAAATGCACATGGGTGGGTTTTGCATTAGAATAAAATTTGAGTGCGTTGCACATTCAAAAAAGCACAAGTTGGGTTTGCACGTAGAAGCAATTTGGTCAGAAAGACAGGTTAAAACATACGAGCAGATGAAAAGGAAGCACATGGCGGAGTTTAGACTAACGTTCGATCGATAAGGATTCGACTGAGGCCATTTGCAAAGGGTAACTGGATGTGGATCCAATCAGGTTATAACATGATTAATAAAAGAAACATTTGCTGTGTAATAAATGCGTAGTGCGTTGCACATTACAATATTTGCCGTTTAATAAATGCACATGGTTGGGTTTTGCATTACATTAAAATTTGAGTGCGTTGCACTTTCAAAAAAGCACATGTTGGGTTTGCACGCAGGAGCAATTTGGGCAGAAAGACAAGTTTAAACTCACGAGCAGATGAAAAGCAAGCACATGGCGGGCTTTAGACTAACGTTCGATCGATAAGGATTCGACTGAGGCCATTTGCAAAGGGTAACTGGATGTTGATCCAATCAGGTTATAACATGATTAATAAAAGAAACATTTGCCGTGTAATAAATGCGTAGTGCGTTGCACATTACAATATTTGCCGTTTAATAAATGCACATGGGTGGGTTTTGCATTACAATAAAATGTGAGTGCGTTGCACATTCAAAAAAGCACAAGTTGGGTTTGCACGCAGGAGCAATTTGGTCAGAAAGACAGGTTAAAACACATGAGCAGATGAAAAGGAAGCACATGGCGGAGTTTAGACTAACGTTCGATCGATAAGGATTCGACTGACGCCATTTGCAAAGGGTAACTGCATGTGGATCCAATCAGGTTATAACATGATTAATAAAAGAAACATTTGCCGTGTAATAAATGCGTAGTGCGTTGCACATTACAATATTTGCCGTTTAATAAATGCACATGGTTGGGTTTTGCATTACAATAAAATTTGAGTGCGTTGCACATTCAAAAATGCACAAGTTGGGTTTGCACGCAGGAGCAATTTGGTCAGAAAGACAGGTTAAAACACATGAGCAGATGAAAAGCAAGCAAGCATGCACATGGCGGAGTTTAGACTAACGTTCGATCGATAAGGAATGGACTGACGCCATTTGCAAAGGGTAACTGGATGCGTAGCACATTATAAAAAACACATGGGTGGCTTAAATATAAATACACGTGCAAATATGCATTGCCAGAAGATTCAGAGCATTACTTTAAAATTTGAGTGCGTTGCACATTAAAAAACGCACATGTTGGGTTTGCACGCAGACGCAATTTGGGCTGAAAGAAAGGTTTAAACACATGAGCAGATGAAAAGCAAGCAAGCACATGGCGGAGTTTAGACCAACGTTCGATCGATAAGGAATCAACTGACGCCATTTGCAAAGGGTAACTGGATGTGTAGCACATTATAAAAAAACACATGGGTGGCTTAAATAAAAATTTACGTGCAAATATGCATTGCCCCAGAAGACTCAGAGCATTACTTTAAAATTTGAGTGCGTTGCAAATTCAAAAAAGGCACATGTTGGGTTTGCCCGCAGACACAATTTGGGCTGAAAGAAAGGTTTAAAGACATGAGCAGATGAAAAGCAAGCAAGCACATGGCGGAGTTTAGACTAACGTTCGATGGATAAGGAATCGACTGACGCCATTTGCAAAGGGTAACTGGATGCGTAGCACATTATAAAAAACACATGGGTGGCTTAAACAAAAATTCACGTGCAAATATGCATTGCCAGAAGACTCACAGGATTACTTTAAAATTTGAGTGCGTTGCACATTCAAAAACGCACATGTTGGGTTTGCACGCAGACCCAATTTAGCCTGAAAGAGGTTTAAACACATGAGCAGATGAAAAGCAAGCACATGGCGGGCTTTAGACTAACGTTCGATCGATAAGGATTCGACTGAGGCCATTTGCAAAGGGTAACTGGATGTGGATCCAATCAGGTTATAACATGATTAATAAAAGAAACATTTGCTGTGTAATAAATGCGTAGTGCGTTGCACATTACAATATTTGCCGTTTAATAAATGCACATGGTTGGGTTTTGCATTACATAAAAATTTGAGTGCGTTGCACTTTCAAAAAAGCACATGTTGGGTTTGCACGCAGGAGCAATTTGGGCAGAAAGACAGGTTTAAACACACGAGCAAATGAAAAGCAAGCACATGGCGGGCTTTAGACTAATGTTCGATCGATAAGGATTCGACTGAGGCCATTTGCAAAGGGTAACTGGATGTGGATCCAATCAGGTTATAACATGATTAATAAAAGAAACATTTGCCGTGTAATAAATGCGTAGTGCGTTGCACATTACAATATTTGCCGTTTAATAAATGCACATGGGTGGGTTTCGCATTACAATAAAATGTGAGTGCGTTGCACATTCAAAAGAGCACAAGTTGGGTTTGCACGCAGGAGCAATTTGGTCAGAAAGACAGGTTAAAACATACGAGCAGATGAAAAGGAAGCACATGGCGGAGTTTAGACTAACGTTCGATCGATAAGGATTCGACTGAGGCCATTTGCAAAGGGTAACTGCATGTGGATCCAATCAGGTTATAACATGATTAATAAAAGAAACATTTGCCGTGTAATAAATGCGTAGTGCGTTGCACATTACAATATTTGCCGTTTAATAAATGCACACGGTTGGGTTTTGCATTACATTAAAATTTGAGTGCGTTGCACATTCAAAAAAGCACATGTTGGGTTTGCACGCAGGAGCAATTTGGGCAGAAAGACAGGTTAAAACACACGAGCAGATGAAAAGGAAGCACATGGCGGGCTTTAGACTAACGTTCGATCGATAAGGATTCGACTGAGGCCATTTGCAAAGGGTAACTGGATGTGGATCCAATCAGGTTATAACATGATTAATAAAAGAAACATTTGCCGTGTAATAAATGCGTAGTGCGTTGCACATTACAATATTTGCCGTTTAATAAATGCACATGGTTGAGTTTTGCATTACAATAAAATTTGAGTGCGTTGCACATTCAAAAGTTGGGTTTGCACGCAGGAGCAATTTGGTCAGAAAGACAGGTTAAAACACACGAGCAGATGAAAAGGAAGCACGTGGCAGAGTTTAGACTAACGTTTGATTGATAAGGATTCGACTGACACCATTTGCAAAGGGTAACTGGATGTTGATCCAATCAGGTTATAACACGATTAATAAAAGAAACATTTGCAGTGTAATAAATGCGTAGTGTGTTGCACATTACAATATTTGCCGTTTAATAAATGCACATGGTTGGGTTTTGCATTATAATAAAATTTGAGTGCGTTGTACATTCAAAAAAGCACAAGTTGGGTTTGCACGCAGGAGCAATTTGGGCAGAAAGACAGGTTAAAACACACGAGCAGATGAAAAGGGAGCACATGGCGGAGTTTAGACTAACGTTCGATCGATAAGGATTCGACTGAGGCCATTTGCAAAGGGTAACTGGATGTGGATCAAATCAGGTTATAACATGATTAATAAAAGAAACATTTGCTGTGTAATAAATGCGTAGTGCGTTGCATATTACAATATTTGCCGTTGAATAAATGCGCATGGTTGGGTTTTGCATTACATTAAAATTTGAGTGCGTTGCACTTTCAAAAAAGCACATGTTGGGTTTGCACGCAGGAGCTATTTGGGCAGAAAGACAGGTTTAAACACACGAGCAGATGAAAAGCAAGCACATGGCGGGCTTTGGGCTAACGTTCGATCGATAAGGATTCGACTGAGGCCATTTGCAAAGGGTAACTGGATGTGGATCCAATCAGGTTATAACATGATTAATAAAAGAAACATTTGCCGTGTAATAAATGCGTAGTGCGTTGCACATTACAATATTTGCCGTTTAATAATTGCACATGGGTGGGTTTTGCATTACAATAAAATGTGAGTGCGTTGCACATTCAAAAAAGCACAAGTTGGGTTTGCATGCAGGAGCAATTTGGTCAGAAAGACAGGTTAAAACACACGAGCAGATGAAAAGGAAGCACATGGCGGAGTTTAGACTAACGTTCGATCGATAAGGATTCGACTGAGGCCATTTGCAAAGGGTAACTGGATGTGGATCCAATCAGGTTATAACATGATTAATAAAAGAAACATTTGCCGTGTAATAAATGCGTAGTGCGTTGCACATTACAATATTTGCAGTTTAATAAATGCACATGGTTGGGTTTTGCATTACATTAAAATTTGATTGCGTTGCACATTCAAAAAAGCACATGTTGGGTTTGCACGCAGGAGCAATTTGGGCAGAAAGACAGGTTAAAACACACGAGCAGATGAAAAGGAAGCACATGGCGGGCTTTAGACTAACGTTCGATCGATAAGGATTCGACTGAGGCCATTTGCAAAGGGTAACTGGATGTGGATCCAATCAGGTTATAACATGATTAATAAAAGAAACATTTGCCGTGTAATAAATGCGTAGTGCGTTGCACATTACAATATTTGCCGTTTAATAAATGCACATGGTTGGGTTTTGCATTACAATAAAATTTGAGTGCGTTGTACATTCAAAAAAGCACAAGTTGGGTTTGCACGCAGGAGCAATTTGGTCAGAAAGACAGGTTAAAACACACGAGCAGATGAAAAGGGAGCACATGGCGGAGTTTAGACTAACGTTCGATCGATAAGGATTCGACTGAGGCCATTTGCAAAGGGTAACTGGATGTGGATCAAATCAGGTTATAACATGATTAATAAAAGAAACATTTGCTGTGTAATAAATGCGTAGTGCGTTGCATATTACAATATTTGCCGTTTAATAAATGCGCATGGTTGGGTTTTGCATTACATTAAAATTTGAGTGCGTTGCACTTTCAAAAAAGCACATGTTGGGTTTGCACGCAGGAGCTATTTGGGCAGAAAAACAGGTTTAAACACATGAGCAGATGAAAAGCAAGCACATGGCGGGCTTTAGACTAACGTTCGATCGATAAGGATTCGACTGAGGCCATTTGCAAAGGGTAACTGGATGTGGATCCAATCAGGTTATAACATGATTAATAAAAGAAACATTTGCCGTGTAATAAATGCGTAGTGCGTTGCACATTACAATATTTGCCGTTTAATAAATGCACATGGTTGTTTTTTGCATTACATTAAAATTTGAGTGCGTTGCAAATTCAAAAAAGCACATGTTGGGTTTGCACGCAGGAGCAATTTGGGCAGAAAGACAAGTTAAAACACACGAGCAGATGAAAAGGAAGCACATGGCGGGCTTTAGACTAACGTTCGATCGATAAGGATTCGACTGAGGCCATTTGCAAAGGGTAACTGGAAGTGGATCCAATCAGGTTATAACATGATTAATAAAAGAAACATTTGCCGTGTAATAAATGCGTAGTGCGTTGCACATTACAATATTTGCCGTTCAATAAAAGCACATGGTTGGGTTTTGCATTACAATAAAATTTGAGTGCGTTGTACATTCAAAAAAGCACAAGTTGGGTTTGCACGCAGGAACAATTTGGTCAGAAAGACAGGTTAAAACACACGAGCAGATGAAAAGGAAACACATGGCGGAGTTTAGACTAACGTTCGATCGATAAGGATTCGACTGAGGCCATTTGCAAAGGGTAACTGGATGTGGGTCCAATCAGGTTATAACATTATTATCGAAAGAAACATTTGCTGTGTAATAAATGCGTAGTGCGTTGCACATTACAATATTTGCCGTTTAATAAATGCACATGGGTGGGTTTTGCATTAGAATAAAATTTGAGTGCGTTGCACATTCAAAAAAGCACATGTTGGGTTTGCACGCAGGAGCAATTTGGGCAGAAAGACAAGTTAAAACACACGAGCAGATGAAAAGGAAGCACATGGCGGGCTTTAGACTAACGTTCGATCGATAAGGATTCGACTGAGGCCATTTGCAAAGGGTAACTGGAAGTGGATCCAATCAGGTTATAACATGATTAATAAAAGAAACATTTGCCGTGTAATAAATGCGTAGTGCGTTGCACATTACAATATTTGCCGTTCAATAAAAGCACATGGTTGGGTTTTGCATTACAATAAAATTTGAGTGCGTTGTACATTCAAAAAAGCACAAGTTGGGTTTGCACGCAGGAACAATTTGGTCAGAAAGACAGGTTAAAACACACGAGCAGATGAAAAGGAAACACATGGCGGAGTTTAGACTAACGTTCGATCGATAAGGATTCGACTGAGGCCATTTGCAAAGGGTAACTGGATGTGGGTCCAATCAGGTTATAACATGATTATCGAAAGAAACATTTGCTGTGTAATAAATGCGTAGTGCGTTGCACATTACAATATTTGCCGTTTAATAAATGCACATGGGTGGGTTTTGCATTAGAATAAAATTTGAGTGCGTTGCACATTCAAAAAAGCACAAGTTGGGTTTGCACGTAGAAGCAATTTGGTCAGAAAGACAGGTTAAAACATACGAGCAGATGAAAAGGAAGCACATGGCGGAGTTTAGACTAACGTTCGATCGATAAGGATTCGACTGAGGCCATTTGCAAAGGGTAACTGGATGTGGATCCAATCAGGTTATAACATGATTAATAAAAGAAACATTTGCTGTGTAATAAATGCGTAGTGCGTTGCACATTACAATATTTGCCGTTTAATAAATGCACATGGTTGGGTTTTGCATTACATTAAAATTTGAGTGCGTTGCACTTTCAAAAAAGCACATGTTGGGTTTGCACGCAGGAGCAATTTGGGCAGAAAGACAAGTTTAAACTCACGAGCAGATGAAAAGCAAGCACATGGCGGGCTTTAGACTAACGTTCGATCGATAAGGATTCGACTGAGGCCATTTGCAAAGGGTAACTGGATGTTGATCCAATCAGGTTATAACATGATTAATAAAAGAAACATTTGCCGTGTAATAAATGCGTAGTGCGTTGCACATTACAATATTTGCCGTTTAATAAATGCACATGGGTGGGTTTTGCATTACAATAAAATGTGAGTGCCTTGCACATTCAAAAAAGCACAAGTTGGGTTTGCACGCAGGAGCAATTTGGTCAGAAAGACAGGTTAAAACACATGAGCAGATGAAAAGGAAGCACATGGCGGAGTTTAGACTAACGTTCGATCGATAAGGATTCGACTGACGCCATTTGCAAAGGGTAACTGCATGTGGATCCAATCAGGTTATAACATGATTAATAAAAGAAACATTTGCCGTGTAATAAATGCGTAGTGCGTTGCACATTACAATATTTGCCGTTTAATAAATGCACATGGGTGGGTTTTGCATTACAATAAAATTTGAGTGCGTTGCACTTTCAAAAAAGCACATGTTGGGTTTGCACGCAGGAGCAATTTGGGCAGAAAGACAGGTTTAAACACACGAGCAAATGAAAAGCAAGCACATGGTGGGCTTTAGACTAACGTTCGATCGATAAGGATTCGACTGAGGCCATTTGCAAAGGGTAACTGGATGTGGATCCAATCAGGTTATAACATGATTAATAAAAGAAACATTTGCCATGTAATAAATGCGTAGTGCGTTGCACATTACAATATTTGCCGTTTAATAAATGCACATGGGTGGGTTTCGCATTACAATAAAATGTGAGTGCGTTGCACATTCAAAAGAGCACAAGTTGGGTTTGCACGCAGGAGCAATTTGGTCAGAAAGACAGGTTAAAACATACGAGCAGATGAAAAGGAAGCACATGTCGGAGTTTAGACTAACGTTCGATCGATAAGGATTCGACTGAGGCAATTTGCAAAGGGTAACTGCATGTGGATCCAATCAGGTTATAACATGATTAATAAAAGAAACATTTGCTGTGTAATAAATGCGTAGTGCGTTGCACATTACAATATTTGCCGTTTAATAAATGCACATGGTTGGGTTTTGCATTACAATAAAATTTGAGTGCGTTGCACATTCAAAAAAGCACAAGTTTGGTTTGCACGCAGGAGCAATTTGGTCAGAAAGACAGGTTAAAACACATGAGCAGATGAAAAGGAAGCACATGGCAGAGTTTAGACTAACGTTCGATCGATAAGGATTCGACTGAGGCCATTTGCAAAGGTTAACTGCATGTGGATCCAATCAGGTTATAACATGATTAATATAAGAAACATTTGCCGTGTAATAAATGCGTAGTGCGTTGCACATTACAATATTTGCCGTTTAATAAATGCACATGGTTGGGTTTAGCATTACATTAAAATTTGAGTGCTTTGCACATTCAAAAAAGCACATGTTGGGTTTGCACGCAGGAGCAATTTGGGCAGAAAGACAGGTTTAAACACATGAGCAGATGAAAAGCAAGCACATGGCGGGCTTTAGACTAACGTTCGATTGATAAGGATTCGACTGACGCCATTTGCAAAGGGTAACTGGATGTGGATCCAATCAGGTTATAACAAAATGCACAACTTGGGTTTGTACGCAGGCGCAATTTGGGCAGAAAGACAGGTTTAAACACATGAGCATATGAAAATCAAAGACAAGGCGGAGTTTAGACTAACGTTCTATGAAAATCAAAGACAAGGCGGAGTTTAGACTAACGTTCGATCAATAAGGATTCGACTGACGCCATTTGCAAAGGGTAACTGGTGCGTTGCACATTACAATATTTGCTGTTCAATAAATGCACATGGTTGGGTTTGCACGCAAACAATTAATTAAAGAATTAGATCAATTAATTAAAAAGTTCGACAAAGTAAAGAAGTACAGGACATGAAAGGATGCAAGACTTTACTCACCGACTACAAACGAGCAGCGTAAAAGGAAGTTTTCAAGAACGTCATGGTATTATATACACCACATAATGAGATAATTGGTTACATGAAAGGGATACAAAATATAAGTAAGCGATGATTGGATGGACTGTCATGCACACTTCTGATTGGTCTGCGCCGAATGTGCGCCGATAAGTTATACAATGAATTATAGCCTACGTAGTGAAACGTCATGAAAAATCAAATGCGCATGCGCAATGTTAGTGCGCATGCGCACAAACACAGGGGGGCCGCTCAAGCACGGGGGCCGGTGAATCATGGAACACAGGCTCTCGAGCCCCCTTCCAGGGCGGCCTCTGCAAGTCCAAGGGGTTCAAAAACGTCACTTCGGACTCGTCGTCACCTCGCTGCAAAATCAGCTATTATAGCCCGCAACTTGCAAGGACAACATGCTTGGATGACTCACTTACTTTCAACTTCTGGGAGCAGGCAATCCCGGGCCTTCAATCGCTGTAAATCTTACCGGTCAGGCGTCAGCTCAGCAGACGTTTTCCCGAATTTCTGCGTCACGGCCCTGGAAACAATACCACTGCACTGTGGGGGCTGTGTGACCTTACACGCGGGCGTGGGCGCGGTACTTTGCAGCGTAGGATAGGTGGCGCAGCACTCTCCGTCTGCCGCCATGATGTCATAGGGATTTGGTGCTGCTGTCTGCTGCTGGCTAAAATTAAACAAAAAAGAGGCTTGCCTGGCTGCATGCTCACAAAATTAAAAGTTACGATCGACGATCATCATTCTAATATATAACAATGCTGCATGGAAATAAAAATAGAAAATAAAAATGCCACTGACTCAGCACCAGATATTGCAGGTCGGGTGATTCAGGGGGGGCCCCCTGCGGATGCCCATGTTATGATTAAAGCAGGAGGTATCTTAAGTATTTACTCCTGATGTCTATCCCAAACTACAAGCCAGAATTCAGACATGGCCAACTCAGCTTTTCAACCTACCAAGGTCCATGTGTTTAGTACAACTTATTTCTTTTGCAGCTTTATAAACCGCTGAAAAGTAGGGCGCTCACCTCCAATCCAATAATACTTTATTTCGGCTTGGGAAACCATAAAAGTAATACATAAATAAAACATTAAAACATGTTGTCACATTCAAGCAATACAGTTCCCAATTCTAGAGGAACTTTCGTAAAAACCAAGATGGATGTCCATATTTAAAAATTTCGGCTAGCAGCAAAAATTTTTAACGTGCAAATAAAGCTTATAATGTAAGCACACACATTGGAGCCAAACTGACTTCCTGTTAAACTATCTCTGATAGTTTTTTTTTTTTTTTAAGGGTGAAGAAAAAAAAACTTTATTGTTTCAACAGAATAAACAATACGTTCCCTCCCCAAAATTGGCATCAAAGTACAGAAAATACATGTGTACGCTGTTCACCCCCCCAGCCCGGCTCCAACAGTTGCAGATAGAACAGGAAACGCAAGAATCAGATCCACGGGATACAGTGCAAGTACAGAAACTGACATAAGGAACATGTGCGTAGTCATCAGGGTAGTACCCCAGCCCCTACTCTCCCTCCCCTTCCCCCGCCACCCCTTCCTCAGGTCCCGATTCCTCGGACGAGAACAATGCAGCACTAGTAGCATCGGAGTCGCTGTCAGCCGACCCCACCGCACACATCATACGCCATGCAAGTAAGTCCTCCTGTAGCCGCTCATCCCTACGCGTATGCTGCATGTGCGTTTCTTCAGCCAATGTCCATTCCCCCACATCCCGAAGCCATAATGCCATATCTGGCGCCCTTTGCCCCATCCAGGTTATAGCCACCCGCCGTCTAGCCAGCACTAAGAGCAGCTGCAGCATTTTATATGACAGATTCCTCTTCTTAGGTTTGGGGACCAGGGCTAACAAGCAATGGATCGGGGACAGGTCAAGCCGCAGTCCCGTGACCCTCCGGATGTAGGCCACCACTACCCTCCAGAAGTCCCCGACTAGCGGGCACTCCCAAGCTAGATGGAGAAATCCGGCTCCTGCTGAACCACACCGAGGACAGGCATCCGATTTATCCGCCGCAATACGGCGCAGAGCAACTGGGGTTACGTAAGTGCGGTGCATGAAATTAAAATGGATTAATTTGAAACGTGCGTTACACGATACCTTCTTGGTGAGCGTCCCTATCCGCCTCCGCTGTCCCGGGTCCAAGGCAACCCCTAAATCTGCCTCCCACGCCGCCCAGGACGGAGACACCGGAGGCGCCGAGTCGCTTCTCATCGCTGTATAGAAAAGCGTTATCAATCGCCGTCCCGCGCCGCACGATAGCAAGATATTCAAAGTATGGGACACCTGGGGCGCCTCAGGGAACTGTGGCCACGTCGCTCTCGCCATGTCCCGCAGGCCCCCATAGTGAAGGTATTGGCCCCCTGTAAGACTGAAGGCCTCAACAGCTCTCTCCAGGGTCACAAAGGACTCGTCCGGATATAAGTCTGCCAATGTGTCGCAGCCGCCCTCACGCCATTCCCGAAACGACATGTGCTCTTCCATTAGAGCGACCGGTGCCAATATCCATATCGGCAGCTCCCTATGAAAAGGGGCCCGTCTCAGCACTCTTTCCACCACTCGCTGCCAGATCCCCGCAGTATGCCGAACAATATACGGCAGGTTGCCATCCGCGCCTCTGCCACGCATCAGAGCCAATTGCAACGCCCTCTCATCTGCGCTACCAGCCAGGAGTTGCAATTCCCAATTTTCCACGCCCGCGAACCAGCGCGCAGCCGGTATAAGTTGGGCCGCGTAATAGTAGAGATCAAAGCGTGGGGCCTCCAAGCCCCCCTCCTCCCAGCGCCTGACCATCGTGCGCAGCGCAACTCTGCTGCGTCTGCCTGCCCAAAGCAGGGAGGTAAGCATCGTGTTAAGCTTGTTGAAGATTCGAGGGGGAAGAGGACAGAGGGTATTCTGTAGGATATACAATATTCTAGGCAGCATCACCATCTTTGAGACGGCCAATCGTCCCATGAGGGAGAGAGGAAGCGTATTCCAAAAGGACACAGATTGTTGTAGGGAACTGAGCACACGGTCGGCGTTGCGGGCCAGCAATTGTTCATCAGAGACAGCCACCTGAATACCCAAATAGCGGAAGGCCTCCATCTCCCACCGCAGCCCCAGGTGCGGGAAACCCACACGAGGGTCTTCACCGCATCCCGCAAGGGGAAAGATCAGGGATTTCTCAGGATTAAGACGCAGCCCAGAAGCTGCACCAAAGCGTTCCAAGTGGCGTAACAGGATCGGCAGCGACTCCCGCGGGGAGGTCAGGTAGAACAATGCGTCGTCCGCATAAAGCGAAACCAGGTGTACCACATCCCCCACTCGTATTCCCCAGGGTGCCATCTCCGCGCGTAGTGTCACTGCGAGGGGCTCAATCGCCAGAGCGAACAGGAGCGGTGACAGGGGGCACCCCTGACGGGTGCCCCTGCCCAACCTCCACTCCTCCGAGCGGGCCGCTCCGAGCCTGAACCTGGCCGTGGGCGCACTATAAAGGATCCGAATCCAGGTGCAGAAAAGGGGCCCCATCCCCGCTAACCGAAGCACCTCCAATAGGTACCCCCAGCTAACTGTATCGAAAGCTTTAGCCAGGTCTATCGAGACCAGGACCTGAGGATCCTCCCTATCGCGCACCTCATGTAGAACGTGGTTCAGACGCCGGAGATTCATGGCGGTGTTGCGGCCCGGAATGAACCCGCACTGATCAGAATGAACCAAGTGTGTCATATGCGGAGCCAGCCGGGTGGCCAAGATCTTAGTAAGAATTTTGGCGTCGGTGTTGATTAAAGTGATCGGCCGGTAGGCCGTAGGATCACAGTCATCCCCACCCGGTTTCAGGAGCATGCAGACCTCACCCTGCTGCATGGTGGGCGGGAGCGCAGCTCGCACCATCGCTTCATGGTAAACCTGCAAGAGATGGGGCGCGAGAGTATCAACAAACGCCTGGTAAAACTCTGGTGGAAAACCGTCTCCACCCGGCGACTTAGCCTTCGGCAGGGCGGCCACCGCCACCTTGACCTCATGAAGCGTCACCGGGGTATCCATGTCCTCAGCATCCTCTTTAGAGAGGGTCTGGAGGGGCAAATCCCGGAGGTATGGCTGATAGGACGCCTCTGTCACCAGGGGGTCAGCAGTATAGACTTTCTGCAGATGTGTGCGGAGCACCGCAAGAAGGTCCCGTTCCGAGTGTACTAGGACCCCAGCGGGATTTCTCAACGCAAGAATCCGCGCAGGGGCCGATTCTCTTCGGAGAATCCAGGCCAGCAATCGGCCCGACTTGTCCCCCTCACGGTGAAGGCGTTGGCGATATCGACCAAGAGTGAATCTATCCAGCCGGTTTAGGATATCATGGACGCCTTCTCGGGCTGTCCGCTCAGAGTCCATGTTCGACCCATCCGGGTCCGATAAGGACTGGCAGTGGCTGAGGCGCTCCTCAGCACTCGCGAGATCACGGAGCAGCTGTTTGCGAACCCCATATGTCAGACCCATACAAGCGCCCCGCACGACTGCCTTAAGGGCATCCCATTTGATCGCAAAAGGGCTATCACCCACTTCCCAGTTCAGGTCCAGATAATTACGCAGGGACGTCTCCACATGTTCCCGTCCCACCGGATCCTGCAGAAGATCCCCTGGTATCCGCCAGGTCCTTGGGCGGGAGGAGCGGTCTACCCACTGCACCGTGCACGTCACGGGCGAGTGGTCGGATAAGAACCGGGCCTGATGTGTGACCGATAAAACAAGGGATGCGCCAATGTTGGCCGCAAGGACCCTGTCGAGCCTGCTATGTGTGTTATGTGTGGGGGTATAGCAAGTGTAAAGCTTCAGTTCCGGATTGCCGAGTCGCCAGACATCCACAGCACCCAGATTCTCCATTACCTCCCGGAGTCGTGCCGTCATCCGAGGTTTTGTACCCGCCCGGGGGGGATGCCTGTCCAGCAGTGGATCCAGTACACAATTAAAATCTCCAAGCCAGAGGAGGGGGGCTTCCAGGTCCGTCGCTATAAGCTCCTGCAGGCCGGTAAAGAAACTCGGGTCATCTATGTTAGGTGCATATGAGTTCACCAGCAGGAAGTCCCTCCCATCCAGTTTCACACGTATAAGAACATATCTGCCGTCAACATCAGCCTCTACATACTGGACTGCTAGGGGTACCCCCGGTGCCACCCAGATCAGGACCCCCCTAGCATAGGTAGAGAAGGAGGAATGGAACACCTGACCCCTCCATTTCCTTGCCAATTTAAGAGCACCCTCCTCATTCAAATGCGTTTCCTGCAGGCACGCCACTGATACTCCATGCCGACGAAGGAAGGATAGCACCCTATGCCGCTTGGAGCAAGTACCCAGGCCACGCACGTTCCAAGTTAAAAATTTGAATCCCATAAGCGTTGGTCATGCCCATCCGGGCACCCAGGTCTCACTTCTGCAAACAGCCTCCTAGGGGCACGAACAGTAGTACACACTATGCCAAAAACAAATACCCCCCACAACTCCCCCCATCCCCACAACACCCGCAACCACCCAACCCCAGAATCAGTCCCCCCCCCTCCCCCACCCATAAGGAGGAATGACTCAACAGAAAAACACACCAACCCGGTCATCCCACGCCAGTGCCTTCCAAAAACCAAAGGACCCAACACCCCATCAAAACCAATCCCCCCCCCCCCACCCGCGAGCAAGAGGACAGCAACAACCAAGAACGCTACCCTGCCCTTCCCCTGCCAGTGCCAGGACGTGCACAGCCACCCCATACACCCCACGCACCCCACACTCACACACAACCAACCAAAACCCACCCACCCTTTCCCCCAACTCCCCGAGGACCCAATGTTCCAGAACAGTCTCTGGGAATGTTCATGAAAGTCAATACCAATGCTGGGCGACGGTACGCCATAAACTCTTGGACCTCTCACCACCTCGCCTCGGCCAACATGATGTCCATCCACTGTTCAGCCCACCAACCAGGGTTCCCAGTGCCAGGCAGGGACAGCACTGGGCAGGCAAAATCCAGGGGGGGCGACCCACCCAACCCCCCAGGGCAACAACATTTTAACAAGACAGTACCTCATATCAGAGTTCACTCGGGCCGTGGTTCGGAGAGGGCGGTTTCCGGTATCACCGGGGGAGCAGAGTGTACCTCCAGCAAGGTTTCCTGCAAGGTATCCGGGACCAGGATCTCGCCAGGTGCAGTGGCCTCAGGTGACTCCGAAGCGGCCCCCGCCGTCGATGGTCTCACGTGGAGCGCCCCATCCTCGCCCACGGTAATCCGGGGCTCGGGCGAACCCCGGGATCCAGATCTGCGTCTCCCTCTGCCTCGCCGGCGCCTCGGGGGCCGGGTCCCCCAGGTCTCGCGGGGGCCACCCCGCTCTCCAGGAGGTAGGTCGTCTCCCCGTATCTCGAGCCACTCCCACACTTCCGCCGGGGACTCAAAGAAGTGAGCGCACCCTTGGGAGAGCACCTTGAGTTTGGCCGGGTAAAGGAGCATGTATTGCAGCTTCATGTTCCGAAGTTTCTGCTTGACTCCCAGGTAGGACTTCCGTTGCTCCTGCACCTGCGGAGTATAGTCGGGGTAGATGGAGACACGACTATTTTCAATGGTGATGGACTCCATTTCTCTCGCGGCCCGTAGGATACAATCCCGATCCTTATAATTTAGAATCTTTGCAATGATGGCTCTAGGTGATTCGCCTGGGCGTGGAGGGGGAACCAGGGCCCTGTGTGCCCTCTCAATAACAAAGACACTGGACAGTCCGGTCGGGCATAGCTGGGTACGGATCCACGTCTCCAAGAAGCGTTCAGCGTTTCCCGCCTCAAGGCGCTCCGGCACGCCTAGGACCCTGATGTTGCTCCGGCGGGCCCTGCCTTCCGCATCTTCCGCTCTCCGCTCCAGAGCACGGGTAGTGGACGTCAGGTGCGCGACCGATTTCTGCAGGGAGGCCACTTCAGTTTGCAATTGTGTGATGTTGCCTTCCGCATCTGAGACCTTGTCCGCCACGTTACGGAGGTCCGTCCGGAGGAGATTCACATCGATCGACACAGTCTCGATCTGCCTCTCCAAGGCAGAATGGGAGCCCTGGATTGCCTTCAGGATCTCCGCCCGGGAGGGTTCATGCGGCCCATCGCCCCCTTCGTCCGGTCCCGTCTGCCGCGTGATCCTCTGCGATGGCAGTCTTGGGGTGGTATACTGCACGATGGTGTTGGGTTGGGAGGATTTCGCAGTCTTATCCTTGCGGTTTGTCATCCTGGCGGGCAGACCGGGAGCCCCCTCGAGGCGCCTCAGCTAGGACTCGCCCGGTCCCACCGGGTAGGCACAGATCCCAGCAGCAGAGCTAGGGCGGAAGGACCGGTGTAGAGGACAAATCAGCAGGGCGTACCAGGCAAATCCGGCCCAAGTGACGACCCCCACCACTAGCCAAGAGAGAGCGCAGCAACCAGTATGCAAGATGCACTCACCGAGCTGGGCGGGAGGACCTCCAATAGTCAGGGTAAAAGCAGCCTACCGCCAGCCAGCGCACCTCGGGCGAGCCCCCTCCAGTTCCAGGGGTAACACTGCGATTTTCAAGCCCCTCGGGGCAGCACAGTCCGAGTTCCGCTGCCACACAGGGGGGGGGCGTTCCGGCAGACGGGGAAAATAGCACGCGTCCCCCAGGAGTCGACACTGCAGGACGCCACTATACACAGCGCCAGTTCCACGTGGGATGGTCTCCGCAGCACCCCGCAGCAGGGACGGAGGCCGCAATCCCCACAGCTACAGGGAAACCACAGGGGACAGGCCGCCCGGCTCCCAGTGCAGAGGCGGGCCGTGGCGTAAGCAGGTTCGGCGATTACACCGCCTCAGTCCCCGAGAGGTCGCGCAGAGCCCCAGGCACCAGCGGAAACACCCACCTCGAGCCGCACTCCGCAGCCGGGAGCTCCGGTGTAGGATCGGGTCGGTGGGGGGAGGGGCCAGCACCTCAACCCCCTGCACAGGTCAGCGGGAGTCACCGGACCCCAGCTCAGCCCTCCACTGGCCTCTCAGGACGTCCACCACAGGTCACCGACCATCAGGAGGTCCGCCGTGCACTCGAGCGCCTCCCCAGCCGGGAGACTTCCTCAGCAAGCGGGCCGCACGCACCGCTACTCCCTCGCGCAGGCCCAGTCCGCGGTCTCGCGTGCAGACAGGCGGAGCTCACCGAGCGCCGCGGTGTTCTCCGGCGGCTTCAACGGGGCATCAGAGGCTCTCCTGGCGACGTGGTGGTCCCAGACGGGACGAGAAAGGATCCGGACCGTCAGCACCCCTATGGGGGGTCCAGCAAGGATCTATTTAGCAGGATATAAAGGGTCCTCGGACGGAGCTGGTGAAGCTCACGTCCTGACGGCCATGCTGCTTGGCCACGCCCCCCCTCTGATAGTTTGTTTGATCTAATTCTCCATGTCCAAGATAGAAGCCTGGAGACAGCAAACACAATATGCTCTTTCGTGTCATATCTAAGGATCCTGGAAGCTTCCCAGTGGTGTACTGGACCCATATGCTTGCACACTGCATTGAACCACCTTCTTCGGGGCAGGACATAACTCGGGCAGAAGAAAAGGAAGTGTTCCACCGACTCATGTGACAGCGGGCAGAAGGGGCAATGGGAAGGCACAGATCTGCTTTTTTAGGTCTCGTAGAGAGTTCTAATGCCGTCCATCCACAAAGCTGACTTTTTACGTTGAGGATTTTCAACAGTTCACGAGAAGCGAATCACGTGACAAGCTCCTCGTGCACGAGCTTGCCCGAGCCTTCCCCCTGCCAGCAGCATTTGGCACATCAAAGGCTTCCGCTGCCCCGCCCCCTGCTTCACGGCCATCAGTCGCCGTCACTTATTCACGGCCGCACGCCGTGACTCGCAGAGTTTCACATTCTTCCCCATGTTTGGGATCAAATACTAGCTGCCTTTCACCATGTACATGTATTTTCTGTTGCCGATTAGTGGTGTGCCTTTCTTATTTAGTACATTATTATTTTTTTATGCTCGAATATTAAGTGCAAGAACTTGTTTGTTTAAATGATTATTACATTTTATTTTCCACCCACGGGTTGTTTCTTGCAGTGCATTATGGCATCTTGAGGTCACCTAATCGCGCTGAGAGTTCTGGAGTTAGTTTTCATGTTACAGTGCTTCATCCGTATGGGAGGGTGCTTGTGCCCTGCTTTCCACAAGAGGCCTAAGCAGCATATTGCTTGTGAGTCTTGAAACAGACTCTTTAATTAAGCACCAGGCTCGGGCTATGCAGGAAATGCCTCAAGCCGTTTCTCAGGTCTTTTCGTGAAGCTCAGCAGGTATGAAGAGGGTGCTGTGTTGCGAAAACAATGCATATCCTTGCGGTTCTGATGCCCTTGTAAATCTTTCTTTAAATATGAGCATGTCCACCGTGATGTGGTTCTTCTGTTTGCAAGTACTACATACAGGTTTAGCCCGACCGACTCTTTAAAAAAAAAAAAAAAAACGTTGTCGAGGAGGCAAGCACCGAGGCGTGCACGAGCTTGCCTGAGCCTTCTGCCTATCAGCCAGTTCTCCTCCCCTTATTGACTCTGGCTCTTCAAAGGCTCTGCTCGCATCTCCCAGCAGGCAGCCCACCCCCCTCCCACTCCATATGGGCAACCCACCCCCTCCCTCTCCAGCGCCATAGCTGCCTCCGCTCTACTCTCGCAAAACCTCTCATTTAATCTAACTAACATTTATGACTTGTTTTCAAAGTGTACATTAAAATGTTGGTAATAGCACTAGCGCACCGCCAGTGCTGCCGGTCTTATTACTTTCAGTGCCAGCGAACTTTATTCAGCACAGCTCACAAATGTGTGCAGGAGCCCCTCTTTTTATCTGGGCAGTGTGCGGGCTCTGCATTCCCATTACATTACGTTATGTAAGTTATTTCATAACGTGTTGTGTTGCAGAGGCCTGCCTGGGAACTGTTTAGCTGTGAGCCTAGTGTATTTAAACGATGCCTTGGTTTGTGTAAATTCCTTGCCCCCCCGCCATCACTTATTCACAGCCGCAGGCCGTGACTCGTTTATTTGTTGCTTTTTTTTACCTGTTTAGTCTAACCTCCCTCTCGCCCGCCCCCTCCCCCCTTTGCTGAACTATTTCCTCCTTCTGTCCCTCACTACCGCTGTCCCCCTCTGTCACTTTTCTCCATCATTTGCCTTTTTTTTTACCTATTTAGTCTAACCTCCCTCCCTTCCCTCTCGTCCTCCCTCTCTCTCTCTCCCCTCACTCTCTCACTCTCCCTCTCTCCGTCTACCTCTCTCCCTTTCCCTCACTTCCCTCTCACTCTCTCCTCTCTCCTCTCTCACCCTCTCCCTCTCTCCTCTCTCCCCCTCTCTCCTCTCTCCCTCTCTTTACCTTCTCCCTGGTCTCCTTTTTCTCCCTCTCCCCATCTCCCCCTCTGCCTGCTCTCCTCTCTCTCTCCCTCCCCTCTCTCTCCCCTCCGTCCTTTGCTCTCGTCCTCCCCCTCTCTTCTTACCCTCCCTCTCTCCCTTTCCCTCTCTCCATTTCCCTCACTTCCCTCTCCCTCTCTCCCTTTCCCTCTCTTCTCTCTCCTCTCTCCCCGTCTCCGTCTCTCTCTCTCCCCCCCTCTCTCTCTCTCCCCTCTCGCCTCTCTCCCCCTCTCTCTCCTCAGTCCCTCTCTTTACCCTCTCCCTCCTCTCCTTTTTCTCCCTCTCCCCATCTTCCACTCAGCACCACCACAGCACTCTCTCACTCTCCCTCTCTCCGTCTACCTCTCTCCCTTTCCCTCACTTCCCTCCCACTCTCTCCTCTCTCCTCTCTCACCCTCTCCCTCTCCTCTCTCCTCTCTCCCCTGTCTCTCCTCTCTCCTCTCTCCCTCTCTTTACCTTCCCCCTGCTCTCCTTTTTCTCCCTCTCCCCATCTCCCCCTCTGCCTGCTCTCCTCTCTCTCTCTCTCCCCTCTCTCTCCCCTCCGTCCTTCGCTCTCGTCCTCCCCCTCTCTTCTTACCCTCCCTCTCTCCCTCTACCCTCTCTCCCTTTCCCTCTCTCCCTTTACCTCACTTCCCTCTCCCTCTCTCCCTTTCCCTCTCGTCCCTCTCCTCTCTCCCCGTCTCTGTCTCTCTCTCTCCTCTATCCCCCCTCTCTCTCTCTCCTCTCTCCCCCTCTCTCCTCTCTCCCCCTCTCTCTCCTCTCTCACTCTCTTTACCCTCTCCCTCCTCTCCTTTTTCTCCCTCTCCCCATCTTTCACTCAGCACCACCACAGCACTCTCTCACTCTCCCTCTCTCCGTCTACCTCTCTCCCTTTCCCTCACTTCCCTCTCACTCTCTCCTCTCTCCCCCTCTCTCCCCCTCTCTCTCCTCTCTCCTCTCTCTCTCTCTTTACCTTCCCCCTGCTCTCCTTTTTCTCCCTCTCCCCATCTCCCCCTCTGCCTGCTCTCCTCTCTCTCTCCCTCCCCTCTCTCTCCCCTCCGTCCTTCGCTCTTGTGCTCCCCCTCTCTTCTTACCCTCCCTCTCTCCCTCTACCCTCTCTCCCTTTCCCTCACTTCCCTCTCCCTCTCTCCCTTTCCCTCTCTTCCCTCTCCTCTTTCCCCGTCTCCGTCTCTCTCTCTCCTCTCTCCCCCCTCTCTCTCTCTCTCCTCTCTCCCCCTCTCTCCTCTCACCCCCTCTCTCTCCTCTCTCCCTCCCTTTACCCTCTCCCTCCTCTCCTTTTTCTCCCTCTCCCACCCTCACACCCCCTCACCATCACACCCCCTCACCCTCACACAACCTCACACCCCCTCACCCTCACACCCCCTCACCCTCACACACCCTCACACCCCCTCACCCTAACACCCCTCACCCTCACACACCCTCACTCATACCCTCAGCCTCACAACCCTCTCACCCTCACAACCCTCTCACCCTCACACACCCTCACCCTCACACACCCTCACTCACCCTCACACACCCTCACTCTCCTTCACACCCCCTCACCCTAACACCCCTCACCCTCACACACCCTCACTCACCCTCACACCCCTCTCACCCTCACACCCCCTCACCCACCCTCACCCTCATACCACCTCACCCTCACAACCCTCCTACCCTCAAATACCCTCACTCACCCTCACACCCCCTCACCCTCACACACCCTCACCATCACACACCCTCACACCCTCTCACCCTCACACCCCCTCTCATGCTCACACCCCTCACCCTCACACCCCCTCACCCTCACACCCCCTCACTCACCCTCACACCCTTTCACCCTCACACCCCCTCACACACCCCTCACCCTCACACACCTTCACCCTCACACCCCCTCACCCTCACACCCCCTCACCCACCCTCACTCACCCTCACACACCCTCACCAGCATAGCATAACAAAACATAGCATAGCATAACAAAGCATAGCATAGCATAACAAAAAAGCATAGGATAGCAAAACATAGCATAGCATAACAAAACAAAGCATAGGATAGCAAAACTAAACGTAGCATAACAAAACAAAACAGCATAGCAGAACACAACAAAGCATAGCATAGCATAACAAAACACAACAAAACATAGCAAAGCACAACAAAACATAGCATAATAAAACAAAGCATAGCATAACATAACAAAGCATAGCAAAACACAACATAGCATAGTATAACAAAACATAGCATAGTATAACAAAACATAGCATAGCATAACAAAACACAACAAAACATAGCATAACATAACAAAATATAGCATAACATAACAAAACGTAGCATAGCATAACAAAACATAGCATAACAAAACATAGCAAAACACAACACAACATAGCATAACATAACAAAACACAACAAAACATAGCATACATAAAAAACATAGCATAGCAAAGCATAACAAAACATAGCAGAACAAAGGTTAGCATAACATAATAAAACATAACATAACAAAACATAGCATAGCAAAACAAAGCATAGCATAATAAAACACAACAAAACATAGCATATCTATAACGAAACATAACAAAGCATAGCATAACAAAGCATAGGATAATAAAACAAAACATAGCATAGCATAACAAAACACAACAAAACATAGCATAACAAAACAAAGCATAGGATAGCACAACTAAACATAGCATAGCATAACAAAACAAAGCATAGGATAGCAAAACATAGCATAGCATAACAAAACATAACATAACAAAACATAGCATAACAAAACACAACACGTAGCATAACAAAACATAGCAAAACACAACAAAACATAGAATAGCTTAACAAAACACAACAAAACATATCATAGCAAAACATATAATAGCATAGCAAAACATAGCATAGCACACCAAAACCAACAAAACATAGCATAGCATAACAAAACATAGCATAGCAAAACAAAGCATAGCGTAATAAAACACAACAAAACATAGCATAACATAGCAAAACATAGCATAGCATAGCAAAACATAGCATAGCATAACAAAAAACAGCATAGCATAGCATAACAAATCAAAGCATAGGATAGTAAAACATAGCACAGCATAACAAAACATAGCATAGCATAACAAAACATAAGATAGCAAAACAAAACATAGCATAGCATACAGCATCACTCAGCACCACCACAACATCACTCAGGGGCACCACAACATCACTATGCGCTACCACAGCATCACTGAACGGCACAGCATCACTCGTTCGCCATCACAACATCACTCAGCGCCACCACAGCATCAATCTGTGCAACCATTCAACAAGAACTGGTTCAAATATGTTCTCTCAATGTTTCAAGCTTTTTTACAAATGTAACAAAAAGATGTTAATATTTCACTTCTGTTCTTGGATTTTCGTCACAATAAAATACACTGAAAATAATCTTCACAAAAATTATTTACAAAAGTTTAAGCTATTGCCATTCTTAAATTACAATAACTTTTATTTAAGTATTAATTATTTAAAAAAATGAAAAGCCATTGTTATTTGTAATATCAATACATGTAAGTCACGTAAATACAACACATACATTGCATTACAAATGCATAGGTGTCACATTTGCGAAAGTTATAACTAGTGGCATTGTAAATGACAAAGCTATTAATTTCGCTATTTTCAAAAACAAAATATAAATAAAAAATGTGTCATTTACAATACCAATAGCTCAAACTTTACTAATACGAAACTATTGCATTGCAAATGCTTGTTCCCATTTACATATTAACACTCTTAACAGCAGGTTACCAATTCTAAACTTAATGTACAAGCTTTTGGCTTGGGTGGGGGTGAGGGGGGCAGGGGGGCGGGGCAAATTCTATCCAAATATGGCTCAAAGCTAAAAAATAAAAGCATTTGAGGTTGAGAGATTTTTCAGTGATACTCCCCATTTTTTGTCAGTTTAGTAAGAATGCCTTTCTTTATTGAGACTGGGGAGTGCCAAACTTCCTCCATTTTGAGAGATTCACACAGGTTTTCATTTTCCTGAGCCACGGGGTGCATTTAAAATCAAATCAAAATCGACTTTCTTCATATTTCATAAGTGCATAAAAGTACAAATATTTAAAAAGACAATAAAATATACAACATAGCTATTTTCAAATATTAGAAGGCAGCATGCTGTGTCCTAAACAAACTCAAGGAGGAAAGCACATCCATGGGACACAGTGGCATATGCACAAAAGCATTGCACTTACAAAACACTAAATATCATTATTGAGTGATTAAAAGATCGGATAAAATAACCCCTCTAGCGGATGAACTCTTTCTAGTCATTAAAACGGAGTATAAAAAACTTGCTGTCATAAAACATATGTAAGGAATTTCCAATGAGTTTATTACTGCAAGAGCAATCTCAATTTTCTCAACATTGAGATAATAAATGCACCCCTCTCTTTTTTTATAGAATAAGCAGAAGAATAAAATATGAGAAATGGATTCGGTAGACCGCTCGTCACAAGGGCAAGGAAACAATTGATTAAAAGAGTAAACTTTAGAAGGGTAGCCAACCATTAAAGGGAAAATATCCATTCTTAACCTAATCAGTAAGAAACAAAGCATTTTATTAGAAACAAAGGAAAGATAAGATGTGTGTTCTGATGCCACTGGGGAAGCTGGGATTCTCATCTAGATTTTCTTACCCATCTCTAGAATCCCAGGCCAGGTCGACTGGACCTTTTTCCCTGTCTTAGAAGCATAAAGGGAAGATTTCTACACTTAACTTTGAACAGCTCTACAACCCAAATCCAAATTAGACTCAAAGGACCACTGACTACGAACTGAAATTTTGAAGATTTATTACAAAGCCAAAAATAACTGAACATACAAACACCTCAGCAAGGGGTTCAGAAAATAGACTGGCACTAATACAAACATAATTTTACGCAGGAGTCTCAGACGACTCAGAATGAAAAGCAAAGTCAATTCAAGTAACATTAGGCATCCAAGAACAGCCCCTGCTTGAAGTTTGGACTGCATTTACAGAAGGAAAGAAAATGGTTAGTCTGTCCCTACACTACTCTAAGGTGACATCCCTACTTAACATTCCCTTCAGGCAAGAGTAAAGATGCCAGCTGTGAAGACTTCCAAAGAAGTACATTCACTTTCTGTAGATAAGTAGTCTAGCTACCGAGCTAAGATGCTCCTTCTTACACCCCACTCTGCCCTAAGTTCCCCAAACTCTCTCTACGACTGCCTACATCCTGCTCTGTCAACCTCCTGACAAAATCTGCTATCCACCCTCGGGTGCTATCCCTAATACAAAATCCCAAAAACAGTCGACACGCCCAGAGGTACGCCCCTCTGGCAGGTACAGATCTTCGGATATTTCCAGTATGGCACCTCTCCATCAAGAGTTTGTTGGTGTGTCCTTGGGTCCCAGGCACCTTCTCCACTGAATGTTGCACTCCCAAATTCCTTGGCAGCTCCTCTGCACTTGCGCCTACAATCCTAACTCCTAAACAATGGACCTTTCTACCTAACGAGCCTTGTAGCCTTGCACCTGCAAGCTGAAATACATGAGAACATCCCTGCAAACATTCAAAGTTACAATTTAATATTCGCTGAGGACAGCTTTTCCCCGAAGAGAGAAAATCATTCCTTTTCGACTAAGGCTAACAAAAGAAATTACTGTTAGGCCTCTACTGACTTCAGCACATCCCAGGCCCTTGCACGTTTAAATACATTTCTAACATGACATGACATTACATTTTCTCACTCAAGCATTAATTCTATTTTCAATGCAAGCAGAGTATCTTTCATATTAAAAGCCTATGTTAATTCACTCATTAATAAGCTTGTATGTACTTAAATAGGCACTTCATTGCTAATACGACATTTCACATGTGATTACATTTCTACGTTAAACAAACATAATTTTCTAATCAAAGCACTACACTAATTCATGATTAATAAACACAACACTACATGCTATAGTGATCTACATTAGTAAGGTCCTCTAAATATGTGGGTGCTGACTACTCGGGATTATGGTGCACCCCTACAATTTTCAAAATAACATGGCGCTCTCTCAGTCCCCCCCCTTCGATGACCTGTGTCATCACATACTACACCATCCTTAGGGAAGAACCGACTTATACAGAGCTTATTGCCACATTCCCTCTCCTGAGCATCTCCATGTTTTTCAGACTTCGATATTGACTGTTCTGCAGTCTCCACATTCGTCTCTCTTGCATTCTCATCAACCTTTCCAGTCTACTTGACTTGTACTACTTGTACGCTCTAATCAATCCTCACAATCCAATCAAACAACACACCACTATTATAATGGGCTTCAAGATGTAACCAAGAATTCCTTTTCCAAGATTCGCAAACCAACTTCCAACCTTTCCAAAACCCTTCCCAATCTTTTCCCAGACAGTTTCTTCAGTCAAGTCTTCAATCTCATAATGAATTGCAGTAATGTTGCTTATATATTTCTCCAGATCTTTGCTATTGTCTGGTATATAAGTGTAACATTCTTGAAACTTTAAAAGTTTACAGACTCCTCCCTCTTTTGCTAGGACGTCTAAAGCAAGACGGTTTTGTAAAACCATTGTCCTTATTGATAACATCTCACCCTCAATCAACACTAATGACTTAGCTGTATTCATAGATAATTCATTTACAACAGTCGCCAATCTTCTTATCTTCACATCATTCAAAATCACTCCCAAAGTTGGTATCATTGCTCCAAAAATATCTCCAACTATGGCTCCTGCACTTTCACCTCGCTTCACTCTCACATGTTGTCCTCCTTCTAGAAGTTCAAAATCTTCTCTATGGTAAATTTTAGGGAAAATTATCCATAAATAACACGTTCCATACCAATTCTCAGGCAATCGTACATAAGCATTCCTCCCACAAACAAAATACACTGTCAGAATCTTTCTTTCTTAGATATCTTTATTTCGGTCTCAAAGGACCATAAAAGTAGAAGACAATAAATACATTAAAAAAATACATTCCAGTACTAAACACCATCGAGTCTGTTACTGTTACAGTCAATCATATATATATACATTCCTATTTACAGGTATAAAAACAAGGCATTTAAAATTTTGCTTAAATCGTTGAAGATAGCAATCAAAGAATACATTTCAAGTCATAAAAAAGTGGGTCACAGTTAATTGCACATACAACATCCTTGCCAGTGCTGGGTAAATTAGGTCAAGAAAGTCCTCCTTTTTGTACTCCTTTTTTATTGAGAGGAACTGCGTGGTCAGCCTACCCAAGGATGGACAAGCATGAAGTGCTGCTAGATTGTAGTATCTAAACTGCTGTAGCAAGTCCACCCTAGAGAGGGCCGCACATGCTACATCAGGTGAGTCCCAAAGCTCTGGGAGGCCAATCCTACCACAAAGAACCTTGATATGGGATAGCCAAGGAATTTTCTTGTGTCTGGTTACATTCAACACCTCCCTGAGCTCATTTCAGTGGGAGACCAGTTCCGGAACGGACCAGAGACTTCTCCAGTAGGTAAGTGGCCTTAATGCCACCTCCCCCTCCAAAGGGAGTAGCCCCAGGTCCAGCCTAAGAGGGAATCACTTGCACCACACTCTGCAAGAAATTCTTTGCATAATACTCCAAACTAAAAGTATGCTCACACGTGGTGTGACCTACGTTGACATTTTCATAATATGTCTATAGTCGGTGAATGCAAAACTTCCCCTTCTGTACTTCATCTAGAGCTATTGGACCATAACTCCCTTTAGACTTGTGCAACTTCTCTTCATCACTCCAATCCACTTTACCTTGTCCTGAATCTCGCAATTGTTTTTGTTTTCCATATCTATCTTCTACCTGATCAACAAATTTCTTCTCTGTTTCTGACAACAGGCACGTCAGATTATGGCGGTGTGCATAAGCTGTATCCAACTCATGTGTCGGAATAAAATATGTTCCAAGCCTGTCCTCCGACTTATAATAATCATACTTGTTCAAATGTTTATATGCCGACACTTCAGGAAGCACCACATCATAATTCGAAAATAAATATTCAAAATGATTGCGACCATAAAATATGCTAAGCAGCAAACTACATGAAATTCCATATGTCAATGGAAGGTGATGGTATCTAATACCCTCATCTACAGAAGCAGGCAATTGCATACAAACATAGCAATCTTTTGCATCCATTGCATCAATATACTCATACAACAACTTTGTTTATGCATTAGGCTTGAAATTACTTCTAGACAGTTCTGCATGTAATCTACGACTCTCTTCTAGTGGCAAATCTCTGTTTCCTACCTTGACCTCTTCTTTGCTAGGAGTAGTAGGTGTAGGTGCTCCCTCAACCTCTACAGCCTGCTCATGTCGTGACAAATACGAAACTACAACTACTAAAACAATGAAGAGTATCACTCCGCCTACAAGTGTGCCTAAAATGCACCTAGCTCTACAATTCAGGTTTCCAGCCTCCATGGTCTCAGGACTTGCTTTTCAATATAGTCGTTCAGCAACAGTGTTCAAAAGTCTCTTTCTTTTTTTCTTCCTGTTGAAGCACTCGAACCACACTTCAGAGGCTGAAAGTCCCCTTTTTGATTTCAGTTCCTTATTTACAGCAACCATAGACAAACCTAACCCTCCTTCGTCCTCCAAGGGAAGGCCCTACATTTCTTCTTCTTCCAGTCAGACCTAGGTTATTTACAGCAAAGTATTTACAAAAGTCTCATTCATCCACAATAAGATTTGTTCCAACCGCTTCTGGCACATATTCCAAAAGTTCAAGATGAAGATCAATGGATTCTTGAGCTGATATTTCAGGGCCAAATGTAGGAAAGAGCAATCTACTCAGAATCAGATGACGAATTATGCTCAAGACTGGGGGATTCGGAACAGTGATGGTCAGTACACCTTCGATCTCAAATCCCTGCACTAATACCAGTACATCCAATTTGATGTTAGGACTGTTACTGATCACTGTGACTGCCCTCACCCCCCCCCCGATCTCAATATGCCTGGCATCAGTCACAGGGTAGGTCCACTCAGGAGTTGCGTACCTTCGACAAGGTATCCTCTTTCGCCTTGATCTTCTCAGTCCTCTACGAGCTTGCCCTTCTTCGTCTCCGTCTGATTTAGACTCCTCAGACACAGGAGCAAGATCCCTCTCGGAAACCAACCTCAAGTTCAGTCGCCTCTGTCTTTCTGGCCACTGCTCCCCTGTTTTGCTTGTTCTCCGGCTCTCTTCTTGCTCACTTTGCTCACAGTTTTCTTCAGCCGAGTTTGGCTTCGGGTCACTTTCACAGTCACTTCCCCTTTCTGAGGCAGTCTCAGCTTCACTTCCGTTGTGACCCTCTTCAGCTTGATCTAGTGAGCCACCAGCTTCATCAGACACCCGCACAGCTTGGCTTGTCCCCTCCTGTGGCCCTGCCACTTCAGCTGGATTTTCATTTGGGAGAGGAGCTGTTTCTTCCAAGGGTGCTGGAACTCGACGGGTGTGTAAAGCATGCACCCAATTCGGTAGCCCTCCACACTTCACAGCAGTGTTTGAAACAAGGATGACTTGGTAGGGTCCTTTCCAATGAACATCCAAGCAACTCTTCCTCACGTGCTTCCGAACCAGCATCCAGTCCCCCGGACTCAGGTCATGGCAGAGATCACTGGAAGCCGGAACCACAACAGCCTGCACCTGATGGGACACAGAACGGATGACATCAGTGAGTCCCTTGCCATAATCAAAGATCAGATCATCTGTGATACTCAGCAAGGCTGTTGATGGCACCGCTGGTAACCTCATTGCCCTTCCCATCAGTACTTCATGAGGCGAGAGACCTGTTCTCCTGCCTGGGGTACTGCGCATACTCATTAGCACCAAAGGCAAAGCGTCTGGCCACTTAAGAGACGTGGATGAACACACTTTCGCCGTCCGAGCTTTCAAAGTTCTGTTGATCTGCTCCACTATCCCAGAAGCCTCTGGTCGGTAACTATAATGGAGTATCTGATCAATGTTCAGTGCTGTGCATAGCATCTTCATGATCTCACTAAGGAAGTGAATTCCTCTGTCCGATTCCAAAGAGATCGGGACCCTGAACCTAGGCACAAGTTCCCTCAACAATAGCTTAGCTACTGTAAGTGTGTCGCACCTGCGTGTCGGGTATGCCTCCACCCACCGTGAGAACACACACACCACCACCAAGATGTACCTCAAATGATTGCATGTGGGCATCTCGATAAAATCCAACTGCATCCTGTTGAAAGGTCCCCCAGACCTCTCAATGTGACTCATGGTAATTGCAGTTCTCTTTTCAACAATCATTTGTTGACACGTAACACACCTTTGACACGCAACTTCTGCCACTGTACGAAACTTTGGATTGTACCATGTCTGTCTGAACACTCGTACCATCGCATCTCTTCCCAAATGAATTGCACCATGAATTTGTCTTGCCATCGGATTCAACAGTTCGTCCAGCAATACCGCTCTCCCATCAGTCGAGACCCAAATGCCCACATCTCCTTTCACACAGCCTGAATTGATCCATACATTTTTCACATGGTCTGACACTTGTTCCTGCATACATTTGAGATCATCCCAAGTATCTGCCATGGCAAGCATCATATCTAAATCCGTTCTTTCTTTGCATCCTTCTTTGTCTTGTTCAGTGAACAAGTAACCTTGCTCGGCACAGAATCGTGCAACTGCATCCACATAGCGGTTTCCAAGTGACACGAAATCTGTCCCTTTTACATGAGCCGTGCACTTCACAACAGCAATTTCTGCGGGGTCCTGTAAAGCTTCTAGAAGCAGCCTAACGAATTCTCCATTCCGGATGGGTGATCCTGACGAAGTCATGTAACCTCTCTGAGACCATAACTGTCCAAAGTCATGAACCGCACCAAACCCGTATTGGCTGTCAGTATAAATGGTAATCCGAATTCCCTTTGCTGCCAGGCAGGCATGAGTCAAAGCTATGAGTTTGGCCACCTGAGTGGAATATACTCCTTCCAGGCTCGCAGCTTCAACCACTCCCGTAATGGTACACACAGCAAACGCTGCTCTCAACTGACCACCACTGTCTCTTAAACATGAACCATCAACAAAGAAAATTTCATCAGGGTCAGTCAATGGGTCATCGACAATGTCAAGTCTCGGTTTGGTCCAAAGTTCAGTCACATCAAGACAATCATGGTCCTCACAATCTTCATCATGCGTGTTTGGCAACGGCATCAAGGTGGCAGGATTCAAAACAGAGCACCTCTTAAGGGTCACATTCTCTGCAGCAAGTATAACCTGCTCATAGCTTGTGAGCCTGTTATTCGTCAAGTGCTGTGTCTTGGTCCTGGTTATTAACAGCTCAACAGAATGTGGCACATACACAGTTAATGGGTGACCCATAACAATGCTTTCACACCTTTCAATGCTGAAACCCATTGCAGCAACAGATTTGATACATCCGGGCAACGCTGAAGCTACTGGATCTAAAGTAGATGAGAAATAGGCAACTGGTCCACGGACACCTCCATGATCCTGAACTAGGACTGCTAATGCACAACCTTCTCGTTCACAGCAGAATAGTGAAAAAGACTTATTGTAGTCAGGCATTCCCAGTGCTGGAGCACAACAAAGGTCCTCTTGCAACTCAAGGAAAGCCTTTATACAGTTTTTGTCCCATGGTACCGGATCACTCACATCCTTGAGCGTCAGTCTCTGTGAAGGCTTTGCTTTTAATGAGAAGTTGGCAATCCACTGGCGACAGTAGCCAACCATCCCTAGGAACATCCTAACCTCTCTCTGGGTTGAAGGCACCATCATGTTCATTATTGCCTCAATCCTATCAGGTGACACTTTCCTTTTGCCCTTCTCTATTCTGTGACCCAGATACTGCACCTCATTCAAGCAGTACTGTAACTTATTTGGCGATACCTTGTGTCCGTTCTCTGCCAAATGATTCAATAAAGTGATGGTATCAATCCTGCATGCATCTTCTGTCTCTGACGCCACAAGGAGGTCATCTATGTACTGGACGAGAACGGAGTTCTGTAGCAGAACTAGACTCTCAAGGTTCTTTTTCAAGATCTGATTAAAGATGGATGGGCTCTCTGTGTACCCCTGAGGGATACGACACCATGTTAAGACATGATTTTCCAGTTTGAAAGCGAATAAAAATTGGCTCTCTTCATGCAGAGGTATCGAGAAGAAAGCCTGACAGAGATCATTCACAGTGAACCACTCAGCTTGGAACGGAATCTGAAATAAGGTTAGGGATGGATTCGGTACCACTGGACAACAGGGAACAACTA
Source organism: Lissotriton vulgaris (assembly GCF_964263255.1). Lineage (NCBI taxonomy): Eukaryota > Metazoa > Chordata > Amphibia > Caudata > Salamandridae > Lissotriton > Lissotriton vulgaris. The sequence continues at coordinate 549,337,766 of NC_141700.1, forward strand.
TGTTGTTCACCCAGCGCAAATCCTGCACAATCCTAAATTTCCCGCTTGGTTTCTGCAATCCAATGATTGCTGAGTTACATGGACTACCCAATATCTCCTTCAGGATTCCCTGTTTAATCATAGACTCAATCACAGGCTTTATTCCTGCAATAGTCTCTGGGGTCAAATTATACTGAGGCGTTCTGGGGAAATCAGCATTCTGCTTGACCTGAATCTTAACTGGTTCAACTCCTTTAATCAATCCTATGTCTTCTGTAATATCCCACAACTCCTGTGAAACTGAATCTCTCAAATCAAATGGAAACTCTTCCACTGTCAGGGCAGGGTACATCTCTATGCACACATGCTGATTCGCGACCTTAAAGGCAGCGTCGTCATCATTAGTCTACAATTCCACTCCCTTAGGGGTGCAATAGATGGTACAATTAAGCTTGCACTGGAGGTCCCTCCCTAGCAAACAAACAGGACTTGAATCGCACACCCCAAATTGATGTCCATCTCTGAACGTTTCTATCTTCACAGGAATCGGTTCTGTCAGGGGATTTGTCATTTCCCTATTTGCAATGCCTACAACTTGGATTGTCTGTCCCGAGAGGGGTAGGTTGGGGACTGCTGCAGATCTCACAGTAGAACGGGTAGCACCAGTGTCAACCAAAAAGGTGGTAGGCTGACCATCAACATTAGCTTCTACGAATGGTCCCCTCTGGTCTACCTCCAAGACTGCCCCAAGAGTGCAGTCATCTTTCCCTCTCAGGCACCGTCATGCCAATGTTCAAAGAGAGGCATCTGCCGGTAAGTCCGAGTTCCTGACGGGATCCTCGGTGGCTGGGGAACCTGCACTCGCGGAGCCGAAGTCTCCCCTTTTATCGACTTTGCCTTTGATACTGCTGTCATCGTCACCTGAGGTACCTGTACCTGAACCACTTCATTCTCCCTGCTGCTACTGATTTGCAGGATTATAGGGACACTCGCATCTCCAGTGTCCAATCTGATGACACTGGTGGGGACTCTGTAGTCTTTTTCAAAGTCGCTAAATCTACCCTTGGCTTAGAGTCGTCCCCATGTCCCTTTTTCTGACCATTCTGTTTCCTCCCTAAAGTACCTCCCCCCAATTGAACCTGACCTCCCTTGTCAGCAGATTGCATCTGGACCTGCATCAGCTTGTCTTTAAGCTTTTTGTGCTTCGAGTCGATTTCATCACTACAGTATGTTAAATTTGATTTGATTTATAAAGCGCGCGTACGCCCGTAGGCTTCATGGCGCTGTAGGAAGTTTTCCAGAAACACAACACAACAACAGAAGGACAGCCTGAAACATCTAAGGATAGGCTTCTCTAAAGAGCCAGGTCTTAAAGGCTTGTCTGAAGGCCAGAATATCCTCGTGTGACCTTAAAGAAGCTGGCAGGGAATTCCAGAGGGAGGCAGCAAGAAAGTGAAAGGAGCTGCCGCCCTGACGTTGTTTCCTAACAACAGGCACCGTGAGCAGGCTTTTATGACTGGAACGAAGGTTGCGAGAGGGGACATATCTAGCAAGCAAGTTGATGATAAATTTGGGGCCCTTTCCTTGTAGTGCCCTGAAGATAATGCAGCCGGTTTTAAAGGCCGCCCTCTGGGCTATCGGCAGCCAATGCAGATCTGCCAGGCCTGGCCTGATGGACTGCCATTTAGGAAGCCCACAGACCAGCCTGGCCGCCTGGTTTTGAACTAGCTGCAGCCTCTTGAGCTGCCCGGCTGGAAGACCCAAATATAAACTATTTGAGTAGTCCAGCCTAGACAGCACAAGGGCGATGGTCACCTGTATCAGGGCAGAGTGGGTTAGGAGATGGGCAATCTTTCTAATCTTGCGCAGCTGAAAAAAGCAGGCGGAGACAACTGTCCCTACCTGACTTTTCAAAGAGAGGTCTTCACTAAAGGTGACTCCAAGGCTCTTGACCGTGCGGGATTTGGAAGGGGGATTCCCCATCTCCGGAGGCCAAAATTGAGGTCCCCAACTGAGTTCACTCTTCCCAGGCAAGATCAGTTCAGTCTTGCCTGGGTTGAGTTTTAGGTGGTTAAGGCCCATCCACCTCTGGATGTGAGCCATGACCTCCCTAAACTCAGTAACAGCGTCAGGCGAGCCTAGGGGGAAAATCAATTGCAGATCATCTGCATAGTTAAAGATCCACACTTTGAATTTCCTCAAGGAGTACAAGAGGGGACGCAGGTATATATTAAATAGAAGGGGGGACAGGGAAGAGCCCTGAGGGACACCACAGTCGTTCTTAATTCTAGGGGCTGTGAAGGTGCCCAGTCTCACTGCTTGAGTCCGGTCAGACAAAAATGATTCCACCCAGCTCAGGGCAGCACCTCTGAGGCCTGCCTGCCCGACACAGCCGACCAAAATGGTGTGGTCGACCGTGTCGAATGCAGCAGACAGGTCAAGGAGTACCAGTGCCTGGTGGACGTTCCTGTCTGCATTACACCGAAGTGTGTTCTGGACTGCCAGAGTTACCGTCTCGGTCGAATGGCCTGGACGGAACCCAGCTTGATTGGGCTCCAGAAACCCAGTGGTTTCCACAAAGTTGGAAAGACAGTTGGAGACGTGAGCCTCCAATATCTTAGATAAGAACAGCAACAGGGAAATGGGACGGTAATTTGATGAGTCCCGTGGGTCCAGACCCGTTTTTTTTATCAGAGGGATTAACAGGGCGTGTTTGAAACCAGTAGGTACCCTGCCCTGGGCCAATGATTTATTTAGTAGAGGTAGGATACCCTGAGGAATAGTCTGACCGATTTCAGAGAAGATGTGGGGGGGGCAGATGTCATTTGGGGATCCGGACTTAACCCTCGCCAACAGTGAAGAAAAAGTTTTACCATCGATGGCCGGGAAGGCATCTAGTACAGAGGGATTATAAAAGACGTCATCCAAAGGAAGTAACGTTGGGGAGCTAGCAATGCTCGACTTAATAATGACAATTTTTTCTCTGAAAAAATTATTCAGGGAATCACATAGCTTCTGCGTGGGAGCTATTGAGGGGGCTGTCCTGTCGTTGTCACAGAGTTCATTGACTATATTAAAAATGTCTTTGGACTTGTTAGATGAAGATAAAATTTTTGTGGAAAAGTAGTTAAGTTTGTGTTGGCTTAAAATGTTTTGATATTTTTTCCTAGTAGCGCAGAAAATTTCCCTATCCTGTGGGGAATAAGTGGCTCTCCACTGTCTTTCTTTCTGTCGAACCCCTAGTTTAAGTGCTCTAAGTTCCTGGGTGAACCATTTGTGGGCATCATTACCTCTAATGTTAGACAAGTGTACGGAGGGGGCGAACAGATCTGCTGCATGGAGGATCCAGGAGGACAGTGCCCTCTCGTCAACCTCCAAGTCTTCGCCTGATAGGGGAAGGGTATTGTTCAACATGTCCATGAACCCAGAACGGTCCATGGATTTCCATTTACGGAACTCTTTTCCCAAAGAAGGTTTGGCCTTAAACTGCCCTTGAATTACTAGCGGGAACTGGATGAAATAATGGTCTGACCAAATACAAGGACTTATAATGGGAGAGAATGGTGGTAGATTATGTGTCCAAATTTGGTCCAGGCTGTGGCCCTTCTGGTGAGTGGGTAAGTGGATGTGTTGGACCAAGTTTAGATCTGTAAGCAGATCCTTCAGTTCTCCAGCTTGAGTGTCTGTGTCTATTCTGTCGAACCAATAATTTAAGTCCCCTACTAGGACAGTTTTAGAGTACTTTATTACGTGAGAGGCAAGTTGTTCTGCCAAGAGTACTGGATAATTGGCCATGTATTGAGGAGGGCGGTATAGCAGAATTAGAGTGAGAGCCCCACTCGCTGAGTCTAATGTGATTACCAAGTTTTCGGTGTTGGGGACAGTGAGAGAAGGTAATTCCCGGAAATGAAGAGATTTCGAAATGATTGCTGCTACCCCCCCTCCGGCCTTCCCTTGTGCACGATTGGCAGTCAGAATATAATAGTCTGAGGGAAGTGATGCAAGAATGTCCGGCAGGGAATGGAGATTGGTCCAAGTTTCGGTCAACAGCAGAAGATCTGGTTTTTCCTCCGTCAGGAAAAGAAAGATGTTGACTTGGTTCTTTATTAGGGACCTTGTGTTGAGGTAGTAGCATTGCAGGTTATGTATTGATGAAGGAGCCGGTCGAGGTTCAGTCGTCAATGATGGAGTAGACTGAATGTCATCGGCCGGTAGGGGAAGGCGAGAGAGCCCCAGACTTTGAATACGTGAGCAGGTGTGCAAGGGTAGTGTAGGGAGGGCAGTTCCAGAGGGGAAGCTTGGTTGCAATGATAGTAGATCAGAAGAGGAATACCTCAGAAAATGGCCAGGGGGGGTGGGCCCGGGTCCCGGTCAGCCGCGGACGGGCGCAGACGGGCTTAACTCAGGCGCAACTCCGGCGCGCCTTCGTCGCGCCCGCTGCGCTGACACATATGGACCGCTTAAGTAGGGGCGGCCCTCGGGGATACCTCAAAATCTCGTCCAGCGGTTTGTTCTGCCAACAAATCAAATGTTGCTGGATCATAAGACAGATGTCAGGCCTCAACCCTACAACCAACTTTGAAACAAACTGTCCCATGTCCTTAGGGTCCATTACATCTAACCCACTGTACTGCTTAAAGACTTGCAACAATCTCTCGTAATATTCATGCACTGTCTCTTTTGGTTCCTGAACCGTCTGATCTATCTTCACCCAGTCAACATCTTGTGGAGGTACCTTAGATCTCAACCACGTAATCACTTGTTTGTATTTTTTCATTACAAGAGGCGAGGGTCCATTTGTGGCAGCATTCCTATCTGGCTCCACAGTGGGCCATTCAATAGCAACCTTTCATGCTTCCAACAAATCTCCTGGAACCACAATGTCATACAAAGTGTTCAAATCAATCCACAGCACCTTCGAGATCTTAAAAAACCTCTCTACCTGCTTATACCATTCAACTGGGCTCAGTCGCAGCTTTGGGAAATCATTTGTAAAGGCAGCCAAATCTCCCGACTCCAGGGCACATGTACGTATCCTCCATTGACCACCTCCCGTAAAGGGTATGCTCCAATTCCTATCATTCCTCCTCCGTAAGGGGCGTCTCTGTCACATTCCTTCTAACACTCTTTTTCTTTGACCACTTTTCTTCCCATTTGTCAAGTATGCTCCAAGCTGGTATCCCTATAATCAGTTCTCGAATGTGAGTCTTTAGTCCGATCACCCTATTCTCTTCTAGGTCTTTTTTGTCCTAGACAGATTCACATTATATTTATTCGCTAATTCAGTCAGTTTCTCATGGGTCGACCTAGCTTTCCGAGTCACATCCTTCGCGACAAACAGCAACTCATCTGGTTCATAAAGTTCGATCCTCTCTAAAGGCAAGTTTCCTTCAACCATCTCATCCACTTCTGCTTTTAGCCGCATCACATCAACTCTTCTTGCCGTTATTGCTGCACTCAAAGTACCTCGACTAGATGCACTACTTCTCTCTTCACAAGCACTGTCCTATTCTCTGCATCTGTTCGCCTCAGATACGTCTCTGAAAGCCGTCCTGTTCTCGACACTCCCATGGTCCCAGTCCTCCCTGGGGCTGTCGCTCTGAGCCCCTTCAACTGTCTCCCATGTTCTCAAATCTGGCCTCAACTCCCCAAAAGATTTTGGTCTTGGGCCCCTTAGATCCATCTGTCCTCTCGAAGAGTGTGCTGTAATGGGGAACTCGATTCAACAGGCCTTGGCATTTGACTCAATCCATCCACTACACTGTTCCTTCCATAGCTTGTGCTCCCTTCCATACCCATCTGTGGTGGACCTCCACCTCGCGTCTGCTCTGGATTATATACTGACACTATGGGGCCAATGTTAACCGGTACTGTAAGAGCATCCGGCAACCTCTGAGAACTGCCACTTTCTACATTCTGTCCTTCTCCTGTCGAGAGCTTGCCCACTACTTCTGTTCTAGGAGGAACTGGCGGTACCCTAACTTCCTCTACTGGGGCTGATCACTCCTCCCCTGACTCTGGGTTGTATGGAGGTGGTCTCTCAGATAGCACCCTGTCTATCAAGCTATCATCCGTATCACTGTCGTCTTACTCTGCATTCTTTTTCTGCGCCTCCCTTGTTTTAACCAAAAGTGGGTACAACCTGTCTCCTTCAATCGTCTGTACCCTCCATCTCTTTTCCAATGCATCCCACCTCGCGTCTTGGACTGCCCTAACTGACCTCTTCACTCTTTCCTGTCGCCTGTCCCTGTTTCTTTCGTGCGCCGCCCTGATCCACGCATTCAATGCCTCAAACTGAGTTTGGTCTAGGAAGGGGTCACAAAGAAGCCATTATCGATTTCAACTGATACAACACTTCCAATCTAAAAGTTCCATATCCGGGAAAGGTCAACTCCTCATTTCCATCAGTCATCTTGCACTAGTTCTCAAGCCACAATATAGTGTGCAACCCAACATTTGTAGCCATGTAATGAGCTGGAGTATCCTCGGGCAGGGCCTCTTCTCCCCCCCGGGTTCTAACCTCTTTTCTTTTCTGAACAAATCTCGCAAAACTTTTAAACATTTCATGATGAAAACCAGCGTTTCTTCTCCTGCAGCGCTCTTTTACTTCCTGATGACAATCCACCAATCCCAGCGCGGCTTCACACCAACCATCCTATCCCAGCGCGGCTACTTCTGACGTCAATCTCCCCCGCTTTGCAGCAGTTCCCCTCCTTTACAGTTCATCTCTCACTCACACACACGTCCCAAACATACACTGAAATGATCACTTCCGACCAAGCAATCACTTCGCTGACTGTACGTCCATAGTCTGACTGTACGTAATTGTCACCAAACTGACAACTGTCTGTCCACGAAACGATCGGACAATCACCTCAACTGATAGGTTACAAACACACGGCAACTCACAACCAGCGTCAGTTACTCACACACTCACACATTCGTTCCCCCTATCTCGGTCCAGCGGGTGATCGATGGAACCTCACGATCCCCTTAACAATGGTCGACAATTACTATGGGTGTTCGATACACCCGAACCATTTAAGCTACTCCTTGAGCCTAAGATTTTTCCCGGGCTGAGTGTGCTCACAGCCTGATCTCCTTTCATACAACAGGCATTCAGACTCCGTAAGACATTACAACACAACACAACATATAAACACCGCAATCTAAAAACATATTACCCTATTCATACTCACTCTCCTACGAACTGCTGCTGTTCGCTGCACTGTCACTCTCCGTCGGTTTCCATGGAACGCTGTTTTCCGCCGACAATCCACTGGGCAATCATCACCTACTTTCTATGGGCCTTGGGAAACTCTTATCCTAATCTAGATCAGATCTTTCCTTACTCTTGAAGGGAACCATCCTACACTGCTACCAACTGGGGATGCTGGGATTCTCATATAGATTTTCTTACCCATCTCTAGAATCCCAGGCCAGGTCGACTGGGCCTTTTTCCCTGTCTTAGAAGTGTAAAGGGAAGATTTCTACAACTATAACTTTGAACAGCTCTACAACCCAAATCCAAATTAGACTCAAAAGACCACTGACTACGAACTGAAATTTTGAAGATTTATTACAAATCTAAAAATAACTGAACATACCTCAGCAAGAGGTTAAAAAAATAGATTGGCACTAATACAAACATAATTCTACGCAGGAGTCTCAGACGACTCAGAATGAAAAGCAAAGTCCATTCAAGTAACATTAGGCATCCAAGAACAGTCTCTGCTTGAAATTTGGACTGCATTTACAAAAGGAAAGAAAATGGTTAGTCTGTCCCTACACTACTCTAAGGTGACATCCCTACTTAACATTCCCTTCAGGCAAGAGTAAAGGTGTCAGCTGTGAGACTTCCAAAGAAGTACATTCACTTTCTGTAGATAAGTAGTCTAGCTACCTAGCTCATTCTAAGAAGCTCCTTCTTACACCCCACTCTGCCCTAAGTTCCCAAAACTCTCTCTACGACTGCCTACACCCTGCTCTGTCAACCTTCTGACTAATCTGCTCTCCACCCTCGGGTGCTATCCCTAATACAAAATCCCCAAAACAGTAGACAAGCCCAGAGGTACGCCCCTCTGGCAGGTATAGATCTTCGGATTTTTCCAGTATGGCACCTCTCCATCAAGCGTCCGTTGGTGTGTCCTTGGGTCCCAGGCACCTTCTTCACTGAATGTTGCACTCCCAAATTCCTTGGCAGCTCCTCTGCACTCGCCCCTACTATCCTAACTCCTAAACAATGGACCCTTCTACCTAACGAGCCTTGTGGCCTTGCACCTGCAAGCTGAAATACATGAGAACATCCCTGCAAACATTCGAAGTTACAATTTAATATTCGCTCAGGACAGCTTTTCCCCGAAGAGAGAAAATCATTCCTTTTTGACTAAGGCTAACAAAAGAAATTACCGTTAGGCCTCTACTGGCTTCAGCACATCCCAGGCCCTTGCACGTTTAAATATATTTCTAACATGACATGACATTACATTTTCTCACTCTTAAGAATTCATTCTATTTTCAATGCTAGCTGTGTATCTTTCATAATTAAAGCCTATGTTAATTCACTCATTAATAAGCACGTATATACTTCAATAGGCACTTCATTGCTAATACGACATTTCACATGTGATTAAATTTCTACGTTAAACAAACATTATTTTCTAATTAATGCACTACACTAATTCATGATTAATAAACACAACACTACATGTTATACTGATCTACATTAGTAAGGTCCTCTAAATATGTGGGTGCTGACTACTCGGGATTATGGTGCACCCCTACAATTTTTGAAATAACATGGCGCTCTCTCACCACCAAAGGCGATGCCTGGTAATTTAGCACTGTGGTTTTGGATTGCTTTTGCTTCCATCGATCATGATCACACTTAGCAGTAAAAAATCTCTTAGTCTTGATTTGGGAAAAGTCAGGCAATGAGATGGGTAATCGAACAAGATTGCTAAATCCAGATCTCTGAAAGATCGTTTTACATATGCTAACCAAGGAATACTGGAGGCTCGGTCAAGAGTAACTATATCCCCAAGTATCATTTCATTTAGTTTAACAGTGTTCCTTTTCCAAATTGTCAGCCATAGTGAAAGTAGAGCCAAATTGATGGAATGAAGTATAAATGGGGGACCTAATTCTTTATGAGCAATAATACTTAGGCAAGAGCCTGGAATTGACATCAATCTTTTTATAAATTTGTCCTCTACAGCCTGCAAAACATCCACGTGTAATGTAATGTAATCCGGTATTTGTAAAGCTCGAACAATTACCCCTAAGGGTGTCAAGGTGCTGTGGGCTAGGGGGAAGATTAAGCAAGCTACTGCCCAGAGTCACATGGTGCTGGGCTAGCCTGCCGATGGTGCTGGGGATCGAACGGTGAGCCCCTGTGTTCCGGAATCAGCCCACCTGACCACTGCGCCACACCACTTCCACCTTGGGATGTGCCCCAAATTGCAGCTCCATAGCTATGGGTGCTGATTTTGCCAGATACATTTCCACCAGTTCCCTACTCTTTTTTCCCCAGGTGTGAAGCAAATTTACAAAGCGCTGCTATACTTTTTTCCATAAGATTTGCCCTATTTGGTAGTATTGAGACCAGCTTAATTTGGCACAAAAAAGTATACCCAAATACATAAAATTCTCTACTCGTTCCAGGGTTCTCCCATCTATTTGTAAGATCATTAGTTTTTTCTTTCCGGTACCGTCCGCCATAATGAAGGTTTTAGATTTATTAACAAACAGACCCAACTCTTCCATATAATCCGAATATATACCAATAGAATGCTGTAGGTCCAATGGGGTTCTGGCCATTAAGACCGCATCATCTGTGTAAAGCAGAGCGGGCAAGGATAAACCGCCTACAGCTGGAGCATCCTTACACTTAGCAGTAAGGACTTCGCTTAGTTTATTGGTACATAAAGAAACAAGCATTTGCAATGCAATAGGTCTCGCATTATTACATTTTGAGCTATTGGTGTTGCATTATTTAGCAATGCTAATAGCTCAAACTTGAATAGGCGATAGGCGAAATCATGTATAGTTCATATGCAACCCCCCTTCTGAACAATAGATACTCTTGCTTATTTCTGAAGACCTGCACCCCTCTTTTTTAATCTTTTTTTTCTTCTTTCTCCATCTTGATAATAGACAACGGCCAATACTTTTCAATGTGAAGTTGTTACCACCCCTCACCCCTTCTGACAATGCACCCTCAGAACAACCCCCTACCACCCAGATACCTCCTGTCGACTGCTTAGGTCGTGGACCAAATAAACGAAAAATTGCCACTTTTGGGCAAATGCCTTATTGTCTTTTTTTAAGGTGCCAGTGTTTTTCGGCAAGTACAATTTGCCTTGTACCCACTAAAGTTCCTTGCTTTTCATGTTTGAGTGCAGAGAGCTTGTGCAAGTTCCCATGAACAGGACTGCCAGGGTTTTAGGTGGGATGAAAAAATTGGAGGGTCTCTCAAATGGGCATGGCCAATATTATTAAGGACGTGGCTTAAAACATTTAAGCTTAAAATGTATGCTTCGCATACTGTGCCGCCTGACTTGTATTTTGCTGTTTCCCTCACTACATCCATATATATGATACAACAATTAACATCATATCTACAAAACGTCAGGCGTATTGGCTTTGTCAATGGTTATTCGTTATAAGATCAATAAGCAGCAACTATGGCTTATATATATTATTGAAAAAATTTCCAATTAAAGCCATTGTGGCACCACGACAATGTTGCTGCTCGTGAATTTCAAAATGAAATCCAGAGAGAAAATGACTCTTATTAACCCCTTCGCGGAGGGGCTATTTCCCCTGTGGCGCTGGGGGGCAGGGAGGCGCGCGCAGCACCACGGTGCTTCTGACGAGCTCTGTTTGTCACGCTGCACAGTGGCGCTGTGCTCATGACAAGCTGAGCTCATCATGACTACGCCCGTTTCCATGGAACGCTCGCACAGCAGGGAAATTATCCCCGCGTGTGAGCGCCGCGCGGGACGTGACAAGCTCAGCTCGTCATGAGCACAGCACCACCGTGCCTCATGATGAGCTGAGCTCATCATGAGCATGGAAGGTGTTAAAGGATTTCGCGCTCTAGTGCTTGGCGCAGACACACATTGCATGCTGGGATATTGGCGGGGCCATTTTAGAGTGCCAACTGCCAGTCCCATGTAAAGGTTGCATTCCCGGCGCTCGGGAACAATAAAGATAAATCAAAAGCTTCATTGCTGCTCAGTCTCTCATTAACCCCCCGCGATTTATTACAAATTGGCGACGAGGCTTCCACGGGTGCCGCCGCTGGTCCATATTGGGCGGCGCACACCCAAGGCCCCACGGAACACCGAGCAACTGTCCCAAGTGCGGCAGAGGAAACGGCCACACCCCGAGGGGGGTTGCGCACAAGACAGAGAAGACAGAGCTGCAAACCCCAGCCTGTTCCGTCACATGCAGGCGCAGGGGAAACGAATGGGCAAGGCCCCGGCTCGAAGCAGTATGACAGGAAGCACCCCTGGCTCAGACCCTGAAGGGTAGTGGAACACACGTCGTCCAGTGCCCCAAGACGGCATCACCTGCAGCAGAATAGGCACGCTGCGCGCCTGATCAGGCCACTGGGAGACAAGGAAAGAGACTGCACCTCCTGCACACCTGTAAGTACCCGCCAAGACTCCGCAACTCAGTAGTGCATGTGCGCGCCGCAGATCTGTAGAGAAGAGCACTTACCCGGCCAGCAACAGTCACCGCTCCCCGTGGAAGGCGCAGAACGGTGGAGCCACGATGCTCAGTCCACGAAGGGGATAGCAACCCTTCAACCACGCAGGCACTAGTGTCCAGGGAGAGGCAAGCCCCAGGGAGCCCGCCAGGAGCTGCAGAACTACCAGCCCCAGAGTCACACAACGCACCAAAAATGTGCGCACATTCTTCTTCCCTCACCAATTTGGTCCCCTTCTTGCCCAAAATGGGCGACCCTGCATTGCCATGGGAAGATTGGAGGTGCAATTTCTTAAATTACCTATCCGCACTGGAAGAAGAAGGGGATGGAGCCTTCTCCAGCGCAAGGAGGAAGAAGATCCTCCTACACAAGCTAGGCCCAGAAGGCATCAGAGTGCACGACAACCTGGAAAAGAAGACCAGACCCGCAGAGGACACAGATGTGTACCAACACGTGTTAGAAGATCTAGACTCCCACTATCGCCCAGTAGTATGCACGGCAATTGACAGGTGCAACTTTTACCAAAGGAAACAACACAGCAGAGAATCGATTGACGAGTACGTAGCGGCACTTCAGATGCTAGCGGTGACGTGCAAGTTTGGCGCGCTTCACGATGAACTCATCAAAGACCAGATTATAATGCACACCGTGAACACAGCCATCCAGGAAAAGTTATTGATCAACGGAGACGCCTCCCTCAAGGATGTAGTGGCGCTCGTGAAGAAAGCTGAACTGTCAAAGAGATGCGCAGAAGCAGCGAAAAGAGAAAGCATCAACAAGACTCCATTGTGCAAGGTTTCGGACAGGAATAAACAAGAGGCGACACAGCAACAACCACCGCAGAGTGCGAGGTACCGGAAGAAATACCCTTCCAAGTTCTCGAAACCCCAAAGACCACCAGGTGACAGCAGAAACGGTAATCAACTCTTATCCCGCATTTTTTATCCCGCATACCATTAGCCCGCATACTATAATCCCGCAATTGCTTTCAGCCCGCATACCATTATACCGCATTTTTTTATAACGCATGTGCTTTTATCACGCATGCCTTTACAACGAATTACGTTGTAAAGGCATGTATGGTAAATGTATTTGCGTTGTAAACCACGACGATGAGAGAGGTAAGTGGGTTTGGGTTAATTTTTAAGGGTGGGGGTCGTGCTGGGGTAGTGATTGTGTAGTGTAGTGTTGTGTTAGTGTTGAGTTGTGGTGGTTGTTTAGTGTAGGGTCGTGCTTTGGAAAGTGTAATGGGGGTTGAAGGTAGTGTTTTAGGGGGAAGTGTTGTAGTGTTTGCGTAGTGTAGGGTCATGCTGGGGGTAGTGTTTTAGGGTTTAGGGTAGTGTTGTAGTGTTTGCGTAGTGTAAGCTCATGCTGGGGGTAGTGTTTTAGGGTTTAGGGTAGTGTTGTAGTGTTTGAGTAGTGTAGGGTCATGCTGGGGGTAGTGTTTTAGGGTTTAGGGTAGTGTTGTAGTGTTTGCGTAATGTAGGGTCATGCTGGGGGTAGTGTTTTAGGGTTTAGGGTGGTGTTGTAGTGTTTGCGTAGTGTAGGGTCATGCTGGGGGTAGAGTTTTAGGGTAGTGTTGCAGTGTTTGCGTAGTGTAGGGTCATGCTGGGGGTAGTGTTTTAGGGTTTAGGGTAGTGTTGCAGTGTTTGCGTAGTGTAGGGTCATGCTGGGGGTAGTGTTTTAGGGTTTAGGGTAGTGTTGCAGTGTTTGCGTAATGTAGGGTCATGCTGGGGGTAGTGTTTTAGGGTTTTGGGTAGTGTTGTAGTGTTTGCGTAGTGTAGGGTCATGCTGGGGTAGTGTTTTAGGGTTTAGGGTAGTGTTGTAGTGTTTGCGTAGTGTAGGGTCATGCTGGGGGTAGTGTTTTAGGGTTTAGGATTGTGTTGTAGTGTTTGCGTAATGTAGGATCATGCTGGGTGTAGTGTTTTAGGGTTTAGGGTAGTGTTGTAGTGTTTGCATAGTGTAGGGTCATGCTGGGGGTAGTGTTTTAGGGTTTAGGGTTCTGTTGTAGTGTTTGCGTAGTGTAGGGTCATGCTGGGGGTAGTGTTTTAGGGTTTAGGGTAGTGTTGTAGTGTTTGCATAGTGTAGGGTCATGCTGGGGGTAGTGTTTTAGGGTTTAGGGTAGTGTTGTAGTGTTTGCATAGTGTAGGGTCATGCTGGGGGTAGTGTATTAAGGTACTGTTGTAGTGTTTGTGTAGGGAAGTAAAGTGCTTAATGGTAGTGTTGGGGGGTCGTGCTGGGTAGTGTAAATGTAGTAAAAGGACTGTAGTGTAGGGTAGTGTTTGGTAGTGTATGGTAGGGTAGTGTACTTTCACTTACCTTTAAAACTTTTACAATGAGTATACCGTTAACATGCATGCTTTTACGTTGTAAAGGCATGTGTGCTAAAGGCATATTCGTTCTAAAAGTTTTAGTTCTTTTAGTTTACAGCCTTATAGTATATGCGGGATGAATATGCGGGATGATGGTATGCGGGATGATTGTATGCGGAATTTCGACATATATTCAGCAGAAAAACCTGCTATAGCTGTGGTAGTCAGACACATGCAGGAAAAGATAAAGGATGCCCAGCCTTCAGAGCCAAATGCTCATACTGCGGAATAATGGGACACTATGAAAAAGTGTGCTGACGCAAGCCCCGGAGTACGGAAGTGAAGTACGTCACACAGGGATCGGATAGAGACGAAGAAGGCCCCGAAGAGGAAAGAGAAGACAAAGTCCTATGCATAGATGATCAAGTACTAGGGATAGACTGTACAAGGTCCAGGAAGCCGGCATTACAAATGTCTATTGGAGGTATACAAGTGAACATGGTAGCGGATTCTGGCTTCCCGTACACAATAATCCAATGCAATGTGTGGGAGCGAGATTTTGAACCCCGAGTTGGTGCTCCCTTGATCCCTACAGACATATATCCAGTCACGTTCACAGTTGAACCTATACCAATGGTAGGCTATCACCCACTGATGTTCGAGTTTAGGGGGCGAACAGCAGAAGGAAAATTGTATGTCGCAGAGAAAGGACCTTCAGTGCTAGGATGGATGGACCAGGGAGCCCTAGGCATCCAACTGAACCCGAGAGGCACGAACCAAGTGCTCATGACTGACACTGTCCAAACGTATGAGAAAAACGCATTGAAGGAGGAATACCCAGAAGTCTTCAAAGGCACGATAGGGCGACTGACAAAATTCACCCACAAAATCTGCCTCAAGGACGGAGCAAAACCCATAAGTCACAAGGTTTGTAATATTCCCTTCAGGAGCAGAGAAGCGGTGCAGGAAGAACTACATCGCCTGGAAAGAAATGGAGTAATCGAGGCCATTGAAAGTGCGGAGTGGCTTGCACCATTAGTAGTGGCTCAGAAACCGAATGGCAAGGTGCGCCTCTGTGTAGACCTGAGGGAACTCAACAAGAACATAGTGGTGGACAAGTTCCCACTACCCTGGATAAACAAGATGCTGGCAAAGACAAAGGTAGTCAAGTGGTTCTCCGCAGTGGACCTCACCTCAGCATACCACCAAATTGCCTTGCACCCCTCATGCAATCACCTGACATCATTCATCACACCGTTCGGGTGCTACAAGTTCCTAAGGATGCTGTTTGGCCTAGCGTCTGCTGCCGCGGTATTTCAGAAACTCATGCACCATTTGTTCCAGAAGGTGGAACGAGTGCAATACTTTCAGGACGATATCCTCGTCATGGGAAAGTCGAAACCTGATCATGACGCAAAACTAAGGGCGGTCTTGACTGTGTTGGCACAAAACGGACTCACGCCAGAGTGAGAAAAATGTAAATTTGGAGGGGGTTTGGTGACATACTTGGGCCATGAGATCAGTGAAAGAGGCATAGAGCCAAAACGAAAAAACGTAACAGCCATCAAAGAAGCGCCCACACCAAAGCAGAAAGAAGACATTCGTTCTTTCCTTGGGATGGCTGAGTTTTACAGCAAATTCGTACCTCACTTCGCGTCCAAGACACACCACTTGCGACAACTCCTAAAGGAAAAGAATACCTTCAAATGGTCGGAAGATGAGCAAATGGAATTCGATCGCTTGAAACTAGACATTTGTGCTGCAGTACCTCTCAATGGGTTTGATCAGGCGGCGCTGTCTATTCTGACCACTGATGGCAGCGACAAAGGGCTCGGCGCGGTACTAACACAAAAATCTCAAGAAGGGGAAGTCACCACCATCAGTTTCGCCTCAAGGTCTTTAGCATCCAATGAACAAAAATTCTGTGTGATATAGAAAGAAATGTTGGCAGCAACCTGGGCCATGAAACGGTTCAGGCGATTCATATGGGGCTCGAAGTTCTTGCTCCGCACGGATCACAAACCCCTGGTGAGGGTCCTGACCTCCTGCGGGCATGCACATGTGACACCCCGCATTGAGAAGATAACCCTGAGGCTACTGGATTTTGTATATGAAGTGGAGTACCTTCCCGGCACCAGAAACAAGGTAGCAGATTTCCTAAGTAGGGCAGCGGCGATGGAACCCGCAGCAGAACAAGAACCTACCGAATGGGAAGAGTACATGGTAGCGCTCACACAAGACCATGAAGCGATGATTAGTGTGCAAGAGTGGGAGAAGGCCTACGCGGACGACGACACACTCAACACTGTAAAGAAGTATGTGACACAAGGGTGGCCAGACAAGAAGCTCTTAGACAGCAGTCTGAGAAAGTTTTGGGAAGTTCGAGATGAATTGTCCATTGGAGACAACCCAGTGTTCCTGTTAAGAGGAGACATGGTGGTTCCCCCACAGCCCTTAATAAATCATTTTCTATCCATCCTATACGAAGAACACCTGGGAATAGTAAAGACCAAGGCCAGGACAAAGCAGGCGTACTGGTAGCCTGCCATAGACAGTCAAGTGGAAAAGCACGTAAGGATGTGTGAACAGTGCAGCAACGCAGACAAAGCTCAAGTCTTGTTACGTCCACCACTAGTGAGATTCTCTTGTCCCTCCAGTCCATGGGAAGAACTATCAGTGGACATCTTGGGCCCCATCCTGGATACGAATAGGGTACCCAAATATGTGATAGTGCTAGTGGATAGATACTCCAAGTGGCCGGAAGTGGAAGTGTGTGAAGAGGCCGACACAGAAGAGGTGCTGTCCTTCCTCACCACCATGTTCTTAAGAGAAGGCATCCCGAGGATAGTGACATGTGATAACGGACCACAATCCATATAAGCGAGTATCAGCGAGATGGAAGGCCTTCATGGAACGCAAAGGGATAGAAGTCAAGCACACCCCAGTGTACCACCCAGCAGGGAATGGACTAGCAGAGAGGTTCAATCGAGTCATCATGGGGTCGGTACATGCTGCGATAAGCGCAGGAAAAACTGGAAGAAGGAACTCCAACGGATGGTCTGGGCCTATCGCATCACCCCGGCGAACACGGGGTACAGTCCGTTCGAGGTCTTAAGTGGGCGTGACCCCTTCACAAGAGACAATCTAGCGTGGAAACAACTCGTTATCCAAAGCAAGTGGTCCCCGGCAGTGGTGCGTCGCAACATCGACAAAGCGCAGGCCCTATACACGGAACACTACAACAAACAACATAATGTTAAGGAAGTCACCCTGGAAAAAGGCGAATGGGTAAGGGTGAAACAGGCTGTACTAAAGAAGACAGGAGACAGCAAGTTTAGCCCACCATTACAAGTCATGGTGCCCTACGCAAGTCAGCCTTGCTAAGTGATGGGAAAGTGTGGTCGCAGGACAGAATGGCAAGATGCAACCTGATCATGAGGTGGGAAAACTCTACAACAACGGGTCCCACAGCCCCGGCAGAAAGCAGTCCTCCAGAAACTACGCCAGCACCAGAAGGAGCAGTTCAAGACCCTACCACGGCCAGCCAAGAAAGCAAAGATTTGGACACCCCAGATGGGAACGATGGCGTGAATGATCCTTGTCTGTCAACACCCCAGAGCCCTGGTACCAATGGAAGAGAGAGGTCGAGGGTGATCAAGGAAATGAGGGACGGAAGTCTCCCAGCGAGTGGCCAGCATGCAGACATTGTCCTGACACACCCACGCACAAAAGTGGGTAGATTGGTCAAGTTGCCGAAGAGATTTGAGAACTTTGACATGAAGACCAAGTAAGACTATGGGTATCCAACCCATCCCCTGTCTTCCATTTTCCCTCCCCCCCTTGTCTTTTCTTTCTCCTCCTTGTTGAGGGGAGATATGTGGTGTCACGCTCTAGCGTTTGGAGCGGACACGCGTTGCATGCTGGGATATTGGCGGGCGGCCATTTTATAGTGCTGACAGCCTGTCCTGTGTAAAGGTCGCATTCCCGGCGCTCGGGAACAATAAAGATAAATCAAAAGCTTAATCAGGCTCAGCCTCTCATTAACCCCGCGATTTACTACACATCGGCCACGCCCTTTGGAGATACCCTCTAGTTCTTTCATCCCACTTAAAAGCCCTGGCTTCAGCTACCATGAATCCTGTGGGGGTAGGGCGTGCTGTGGTGGCAGCCAACAAAAGCGAGACCAGGCGCACTGCACATCCAGGCATTGCAGGACAGCGGTAGCACGGGTCATGCAGTGCAGTGCTGCACTGTAATGGCGGACGTGTTCCTGCATGGCCGAGGCTGCACTCCCAGAGATGCACTCTGTTGCTGGTGAACCACGGTAAGGTCGGTGCCCTATAACAAGCAGCGCGTGGCTGTGTAAGGCCAGCACTGCGCTGTAACGACGGGGCCCGTGGCGCAGTACTCTCTCCTGCACATGACCTGATGACCTGCCAGCCTGACCTTGCCTGTTTCCTGAGGAAGACAAATACAATCTGGTCCAGACCAGATCTGACTAAACTCACTCTCTCCTAGTAAATCCTCAGCAATTCACTCACGTGCTTTATGTCCAAGATAAGAACAACGCACTCAGGGGACGGGAGGGACGAGCAATGGAAGCGGGTCCCTCCAGAATGCCCCATACACTCAACCCCCCGTCAGGCACTCCAGTGAGGGGAGATTATGAGTGGCCTCCTGCGATAGTTTTTTTTAATAAAACGCATAAATTAATAAAATACACTATGATTTTAATGAATAATGGTGCCCAAATAAACACTATTTACTCATTTAGTCAAAGCATGTCTAACCATCACTCACTAAAAAAATATGTACCCCATTCTCTGGGACCACAAAGCAATCTTAAGGGCCTAAAGGCGATGTAAAAAAGAGTAAAAAAAAAGAGAAACTATTTTTATGTAATGTGGAAAATATGCCATCCGGTAATAACCAATGCCTTCGTGCAAAAAAAGCTCAAAAATCGGCCAGTACATGTGTGACGTTATCAGACAGCTCAGAACCATTAGATTGACAACGAAAGCAAAGGTGATGGTGGTGTTAAGGGACTCCTCAGCAATTTTGTTTAACGGTGTTTCATCATTTTTCCTTGTGTAACTGTAAAATGTATATTTTTTTAGTTCACATACTAATAAAGCCCTAAGGAGGGATTCGGATTAGGGTTAAAGAAACGGAAAACAGCAAAAGTTAATTCAAAAGTATCAACAGGTCTTCATTCTCTGTCGGAAACCATAGGACAAAAAAAGCAGCGATGCTTTAACTTCATTTTACAATATAAAGAAAACAATGTATTTACTTTGATGCTTAGCTAACAACCCGAGTTTCCTTGAGTGTCTCAGATTTCCATTAAACAAACCCATCTCTCTATCCCAGAACGAAAGGGCCAAATCACCATAAATGTATTTATTACTTTTTTTAATTTTTTTTTATTGTTTTTATTATTGAAGGAAGAACAGGGAACGTATATGTTATACATTTCAAGAAAACAAAGTATATAAGTAGTTACAATATTAATTGGGTAGGCAATTTATAGACAGAAAAACGTTAGAAGCAGAGATCTGACAAATACTAAACTTTGACAAAAATAGTAAAAAAAAAAAAAAAGAAATAAAGTCTTACAAATAATATACCAATATTTAAGCTGGCCTCGTTTTCTTTCTAGTTCATATAGGTCATGATTCAAAGAAGTTTAACCAGATTTTTTTCTTCTTTTATAGAGCCTTAAGGCCCCTATGTCATGCTAATGACAGTTCCATGGTGTTGATTTCTTTCATCAAGAGCCACCAATCGAAGACATCTGGGATATCCTTAGATATTCATAATCTAGCAATGACTAGCCTGGCACATGCAAATATAATAGTTATTAGTTCTTTATAGGGACAATTCGTTTCCTGGATATCTAGTAAGACCAATTATGCTGAAAATGGTGGTGTGACAATTTGTTTGTTATTTAAGATTTCAGACAGTCCTTTCCAAAATAGCAAGAGCGCTTGGCATGAATAAAGCATATGTTCTATGCCTGCCGCTTCATGATCACATTTCGGGCACTTAGTTTTCTTATTTACTTGATTACCCCGTACCCAACTAGCTATCCTCTGTGGTGTATAATAAAGTTGAGTGATGGTTCTGTAGGTCTGTAATCTCAAGCTAGTAGACTGGACGATCAAGTTTATGTGACATAGAGAATATGAGATCTGTGAAGGATTAATATTCATACCCAGTCGGAGAGACCATTTGGCAGCTATTTTCGTGTAGTCTTCGTTTTTACCCTGTATCACATATCCGTACCCTAGACTTATTAATGATTTTACTTTGTAGAATATTAAAATGTATTTATTACTACAGAAATTTTTTCGCATATTACACTAACTCGCCCCGTTATTGTCAACAGGCCCAAACTGGCGTACTGAGATGAAATGATATATTAAGTAAGTAAAAAAATCTTCTCTGTTATGTCCTTTCATTTATTTTCCTGAAAAGCGGACTGTCATCATTTATAGTGTCAACAGGCCTCCTCAGGGCGCTCTCAGAGGCTATACCCACACAGGAATACAACAAGCGAGGGCCTGACACCGACCTACAGCAGTTCATTGTCAGAGGGAGCTCCCGAACCAACACAAATGGGGGTGGAAACATAAATGAGAGGGGAGATAAGGAAATAAAATAATCTGTGCTTCTCCACTATACGGAGAGAAAAACAAAGGGGGTTTTGTCCAAAAGCAGACGCCAGGTCTGGACGTAGTACAATAAAGAACAAGCATTTACAATGCAATGGTCTCAGCATTATTAAAGGTAGAGCTATTGGCATTGCTCATGATTTATTTTTTTTAAATCATAAATAAATGGCATTGTCATTAACATTGCCAATATCTTAATCGTTAAATAAATGGCATTGTCATTTACAATGCCAATAGCTTAATCGCTCGCAAATGCATGACCTAATGCATTTACACCCACACAGAGCCACACACACACAGCTACCCACACACACATACAGAGCCACCCACACAGAGCCACCCACACAGAGTCATTCACTTAGAGCCACCTACACATAGATATTAAACATTTGAAAGCCATGTTCCTTCTGACTTGAAACACCCTCATAACTGCTGGTGACGTCACACGACGAAGGGTGTAGTTAGACGGTAAGGAGTCTCTGTTGAAGACCACAAAGGCTACATTGGACACCACACAAGCAACTTTTATTTATGTTTCCTAAACCAGTGGATAGTCTTAAAATCACTGCCGAGTTTGTTTCACTGTTCATAAGAGGAGCCAAGAGAAGCAAAATAATATTTAATTTTTAATAATGTAAAGCTTCCCTCTACTGAATAAAGGGTTGCTGTAGAGAAAGAGGTAGCAACAGAGGAGGAAGGTAGTGAGAGGCGAGTTAGGAGGAACCAACGTGGAGAAAGAAGGGAGGTGGAGAGGTGAGGCTGCGAAGAAAGGTTAGGCAAATTGAGAGATTACCTTGTGAGAGAGGTGGGGTACACAGATAAGAGTGAGTGATGTAAGGAAGAGAGGAATGAGATGGAGATGAAGGGGGTGGGGTGGGGAGTGAGAGAGTGGGACTAGAAGGACGGGGAGAGGTGAGGTAAAGTGAGATGAAAAGAGGCGAGTTAAAGGAAAAGATGAGGTTGAAAGAGAGGTGAGGCAGCGAGATGGGAACAGTGCGGTGAGGTGCAAAGAGAACAGTGACACAGTAAGGTCATGATAGTGAGTGACAGAGGTCAGGTACATAGAAGTGTACCTGCGAGAGGTGAATGGTGCTGAAGAGATGTGAGAAAGCCAGAGGCGAGATGGGAGTGGGTACATCAAGATATAGTGGGCGTGAGTTAGAAGACCTGAGGCAACCTAAGGACAGAGGTGTGAGACACAGGTCGGTGAGGCAGAGATGGAGGCTAGAGGGTGGTACAGAGAGGGGACACTCAAAGGTAGATAGAGAAGAGCTGCAGTTTATTTATTGTGAGATAGAGAGATAAGGTAATACAATATCGAGAGATAGAAAGATGCGAGAGCCAAGGTAGAGGGAGATGATATGAAGAGTAAGTTAGTGGAGGTAGACAGAGGTAAGTAAACATTAGTGAGGGTAGGTAGAGGAAGATGGCGGAGAAAGAGGTGTGAAAAGGGGGAGATACATACGTAGGGGGTTTGGAAGAAAATGATAGAGGCGCAGAGGCAAAGGAGAGAGAGTGGTGAGATAAAGTAAGGATAGGTAGAAAGAGCGAGAGTCAGGGGTAGAGGTAGCAGAAAGAGGTTGAGCTAAAGAGAAGTGGGAAGAACCAGAGATCACTTTAACGGTGGTGGGAGGTTGGGAGTGGGCTCTTGGAAAATGGGAGGCCTGTACCCAGGCTTAAAAAGCCTGTGCTTACTTTTTCCATATACGTGGAAAGTTGAAAAAAAACGCAAAGGATCTAAAAATGTACAAAGCTGAAGCCGATGCTGAAACAAGGCCCTGTCATAAAAGGGCAAGAGAGAAGCCTACTGACGTCCAGTGTGGCGGAAAGGGCGCCACAATGTTGGACGTTGAAAGGCGGGGCCCCAATACTTTTGCAATAATAGTGTTCCTTTTGGAATGCCCAAAGTGCAGGTTTCCAACACGTCCTTAAGTCCCAAAAACACTTGATGCAGCGTGTCAGCAACTTCTTTAGTGTCAACAACGCGGGATGCAGGGTTTTAGCTACTTTTGGCCAGGTTGGAGCAGGCTGTGTGCTTCGTAGCGCTCTGGTGCGCTTTGAACGGGAAAAACAAAGGCCCTACCGATGCTCACGCATCTCGCGGTACGGGGCGTACTGCTTGCAACGCTTGGACTCAGGAGTACGCGGCGGACAGTACAGGCGGTTCGCAGCGCACATATTTGTTCAGTCGATGCGATGCGTACAGTTCTCTGCTTTAAAATCACAGCATACAGTTCAATGCTTTTGGTCTTAGCGTACAGTTCAATGCTTTTGGTCTTAGCGTACAGTTGCAATGCGCCCAGGCAGAGGTACGCGATGTACCGTTCGCCTGGGTCTCAGGGCACAGTTCAATATTAACCTGGTGTACACAGAGTACAGAGCTAACGGGGAAATCAGTGCACGGAGCATATGCAGTGTACAGCTCCCAGCATACGGTTCTTCCCGAATTAAAGAGGACGAACAGTACCCTTCTCTTCACGGAGCAGCAGGGTTACGATGCAGCCAGATGAAAGTACGCCGCGTGTGGGTCCGTTTGAAACTATAGCAGTGGCGCACACTCTATGAGAAGCGTACCAGATGCAGGGAAGTACGGCAGGGGTACGCGGCGCACACTTGGATCCAGGCGGGGAAAACAAACGTTGCAGACCTCGAGTCCGTGGGGCAGGCTGCTGAGCCAGCAGCGCGCGGAGAGCCCTACTGTCCACAAATCACTGCTCCACTGCACCATGCCATGAACACGACCACGTTTCTCCGAGGTGAGGCAGAATTGCCTCGGAGAAACACACGGCCATTTTGGGATTCGGGGGCGTGTTTTTAGGTTTGATTGACGGATGATGTCACAGATATAAAGAACCTAGAAAACACGCCCCCGAATCCGAAAAAGACGGGGCTTAAAGGGAGTGACGCCCCTCTCCTCCAATGGCTGCCAGCATTTACGAGGCCAGCCAATGGAGAAGAGGGGCGGGTTCAAGCCCCCTACACTAAGAAACATAAAATCTTCGGAGCTCCGCCCACTGCTTACGCAGTGCGACGGAGTCCTCGACCTAAAAAAGGAGAAAAACCTGGCTATCAATGTATGAGCGCTATTTATTTTGACTGGTATACATTGATAGCCAGGTTTTTCTCCTTTTTTCTCCACTATACTGAAGCAGTAACAGTTGGTCATTAATACTGGGTGATTTACCTTTCACAGCGGCGATTTTGTTTCAATTAAAGATTTTTTTTTTTAAAGCAAAAAACGTCTGCTGCAGGGGCTGTGTGTCCCAAAAGGAGGGGAAGGGCTTATTTTTTTGCAGCTTTATGAAGACGAACTTGACCTGAAGACATTGGTGCGCTGTACATGAGTACACAGTGTGTTACAGGTGGATACACCCATTTTTAGGTACTGAGAAATTAAGTGATATGCCCTGAATCACACGAAGCTGTGCAACCTACCGGAAGACGAAGATGAACACCTTTACCCAGATTTACCTTCCGAGGCATCGTGCAGCGTCACTATGCTCATGTCAGGTAAAGCATCCCAGGTATCATTTATTTACCCTTTACAAGCATGTCCGTGCCTTTTCCTCTTCTCTGTGTTGGCAGCGTTTAATACACAAACATCACACACTTGCACAATATTTTCTGTTCCGGGCATGTCAGCAGCCTATGTATAATAAACATTTTGTAAGTGTTTTTCTGACTGATTCTGGTATGCAGCCAGGATATGAAGTAAGAGCTGTTTGCAAAATGTCTCGGTGACCTGGTGGCTGTGCCTTGGAGTTAATCTCTGCTCTTCTGCGGCATTAATAATTTAATTGCTGCGTTAGCTGTTTTTCATTGAAGATGCTACACGAACATGTGTTTTTGCTGTACACTCCAGGCAGTCACCTCTTGAACATGTGTTCCATTTTCGATATTTTGTTCCATCAGTCACTGTATTTTAAAAGATAAAGCTGTCCTGTTCTACTAAACTCAACGTGTGTAGCTGCGCAGTGCCCGGAACCAAGCACTTCAAAGCCCACCTTCTTCCACGTCCACTCAGCAGTGCATGTTTCCATACCTTCAGATTGTCGTGTTTAATTACCCTGAATACTAGCAACCTTTTAATGATTAACAGCGTGACATAACTCTCGTCGTATCAAAACTGAAGGCTCGTGCGGCCACAAACCAGTGCGTTTTAGAAGAACAACTGCGATTATTGCTAACGATGCTGGGCTCTGCCTCTGCCCCTCGGTCAGGCAGGTTGTCCCTGACCCCTGTGGACGTGCCCCTCTCGGCTTTTCACAAAAGTGAAAGCAACCGCGAGCAGGCAAACAGCATGCGCGCAGAGAGGGAGCACGCGGCCAAGCCCTAATAAATCAAGGGTGCGGTGAGAGACAAACCATGCGCGTGCCCATCACCTGTATGTGCGCGCCCATGGTTTGTCTCCCTTCGCGCTCCAAAGCCACAACAATAGAGTCTCCGAAGCCGCTGCTCTGAGTTCGTACGCGAGACCTAAAAAGGAATGGAGCGAGAACACATCCCTGTCGGAAACCCTTTTCGATCTCAGAAGGTTTTGTGAATTCACCCTGTTTCCCGTATCTGGTTATAGCCCCTGTGTCTCTATAACGCTCCCTAATGAAATAAATTATGGAGTTACCCACGCCCATCAACTCCATGATGGCCCACATTTCACTTTGGCACACATAGTCAAAGGCAGCGAGCAAGTCCATAAAGGCAATATAAAACTGGCCTATTTAGCACAGACATATTTTGCAGTGATTAGGGCAAGATTTAATCACTGATCTATCGTCCGTCCCCCTTCCCTTTCTAAATCCATATTGGATCTCTGCCAAAACATTGTTCTTAACCGTCCAATCCTCTAAATATTTAGTAGCAATTTCCCCATTAGCTTAGCTGTACTATCCAAAAGGGAGATTGGGCGATAGTTAGCGGGATTCAATGGATCTCCCATCTTATAAATTGGGATAAACAGCGAATGTTTCCAAGATGACGGGGGACTCTCTCTGGCTACAGCATTAACACCTTAGCTGCGTGTAAACATTTCTCCCCAGTGCTGCGCTGTCCATTAGAACTAGTGCTGAATGGACGTTCAATGGTCGTGCGCAGCACTGGGGAGGTAGTGCTGCTGACGACCATTGGCCGTCAGCAGCACTTAAGGGGTTAAAGACGAAGGTCAAAAGAGGAGTCAACAAGGGTTTGTTTACAAGGAACATACCCAGGGGGACACCATCGGCCCTGCTGCCTTCAAGACAGGTGATTGGGATAAGGCGAGCTCTATTTCCTCATATAAGAAAACCAGGGCAGGAGGAACAAGAGAGGACACCGCAGTATCCATTACATTTTTTTCTGACTGGGCCTGAAATATATTATGGTAATGGGCTAGCCAAGTGGTTTCGTTCTATATGAAGGTAGAGGGATGGGCCACCCATCCCCTGCAAAAATGGGGCATTAGCCGCTTTCCAGAAAGCCTTACTGTCTTTATTCTGTGAGGCTTGTTTCAGATTTTTCCACGCTTCCTCTCGTAACTGTCTCTTCCTCTCCTCCCTTGATGATTTATATATAGCCCTCAGATTTCTTATCAATATTTGATTTCTGGGGTATATTTTAAGGGCTTGCCGAAGTTTGCTAGACTCCTGGGAACAATTTCTTTCAAACCACCTGGTAGACAATGGTGTGTTTTGTGCTGCTGGTCAAAAAGATGAGTTCTAATGGAAATTAGAATTTGACTAAAAGCTACCATGACTAGCGAACTATTTGTTTGTGGATCTAAGCAAGATTGATTCTCCTGTAATATTTCCGATACAACCTTTGGGAGTAAAGAGTTAGAATCAACTTTCTCCCATTTTAGAATGTACCCATTTTTTCTAGTTAGGAGTGCTTTAGGGGCAAAGAAAGAACTGGTTTTATTAGAATGAGGCCATAAAAGAGTACACAGTATTATAGCATGATCACTAAATTCAGTCCACCGTACCATTAGGTTCTCTTAAAATTTACAGAGATAAATATGAAATCAATTATCGAAGTAGAACCTGCCCGTTGGAAAGTTGGAAGAACATTTGACCCGTAGCTGGATGTAGTGAACTTTTGATAACTAAGTCCCAGGTCAGCAGAAGACTGTTAAAAGCATTACCATAATTTGAGCGGTTAAAATGGGGGATCAGAGACTCACTTGAGTTGGTTACCCCACATGTACGCTGATCTGTTCTATTGCATATATATGTATTAAAATCTCCAGCCCATACAATAAAAATTGGTCTTGGGTGGTGATAAAGCAAGTCCTACAATGTTGTCCCCTACTTCTAAGCAACTAAGGTATGATTAGAAAAATTATTATTGTAAAAATGTATCAACATTAGGTCGGCCTTCATTCGTCCAATAACTATTATGATATTAAAGTATAATGAACTATTCATAAAGATGACCTTTTCAAATGAGATGGCGTTAGCTATGAGTGTTAGTAGATACCCTTTTGATCTACACGAAGGTGAGGGAAGTGCTAAGTTAAAAAATTAACAATAACCATTGACAAATATAGGTTGCTTTGCCCAAGTTTCCTGGAAACAAATAATATCCGAGTTCCGTAATTCCTTATACCAATTTGAGTTATCTTTTTTTATAGCCATAGCCCGCTATGTTCCATGAAAGGAACATAATACCCTGATGACACTTCAGAGGGGAAACCTCTCCCAGCTGAGTTAGAGGTGATTCACCAAGAGGGTTAAGCAGAGTATCAGTACCTTCTGAATCTAAAACTAGTGACTGATCTCTTGAAATAATAGCAATGGAAAGTGCATTTAAACTATGACAGTCAGGCTCAATAAGAGGCAGAGGAGGAAGAGGAGAGATAGAGAGCCAATCACAGGAGTCCATATCCTCCAGGAGGGAAAACCTGTTAATAATAGGAAGAGAGATGTTAGCCTACTATTGAGGGATGGTCAGGAGGGTTTAAAAAAAATCCCAAGGGAACAGTGTAAATCTGAGAGTGTAATGAAGGAGTATCCTGCAAGTGCCTTAGTAAATCTTTAACCAGCCATTGATTTTCAAAACTGAGGACGACACATTCATTTTCAATAACCTTTAAATCTGACCCAATCCACGGGGTTCTTCTGGCCATGATCAGATGATTTTCAATAAGGTCACCTATATTAGATGCTTGTGACAACCAATGCCAGGCTTTAGCCATTAGTTGAGATGTTGTCTCACTTTGGTCAGCTCTGAGTAAAGGAACAATAACTAAAATGAGTACAAAAGGACAAGCTGCTAGGGGTAAATTCATGAACTGGCAAAATTCCTTGGTAAGGCGAATTACGAGGGAGACTTAGATATAGACTTATTCAGGGAAATGCACTCCTTCCCTATATTATCTGGATGGTTCACCTGGGATATACTACATCTTAATGTAGGACCTATGTGGCCTAACGTAGCCACCTATTTGTTTGCTGTAACACCAATGGTTTTACAGTATTTGATGAAGTGGGGGCACTTAAAGTGCCTTGACAAGGCAGAGTGCCAGCAATCCTCCTTTTGCAACCCTGACACATATAATGAATATTATAATTACAATATTTACAAGGTAAAGGTAAGTTATCCGTATTTTGAGGCGCAGAGATGAAATGAACAGAATTACAATTTGCACCCTCCAATGAATGATGCCGTGCTCTACTGGATAATATTGCCTCAAGTGCACGATCTATGGCATCTAAACGCACAACGATCGGCTGCAGTTTGTGTTTAAAATTGTCTTGCATTCTCTATAGTCAATACCAATTCGTTCCACCAAAGCTTCTCTATAGGGTGCCAGTTCGGGGGTCATCCAGGGACGCACCCAATATAGCAAAGGTTTTAAGAGTACTGCATGCTCAATTCTTGTTAATGCTAGGTCAATTTGCAGGCTTATCAGAGGGGTACTTCAGGGAAGGTTGAGCAGTGACCTGATATATTTATTTTCAATTTGTGTGAGCACAGGCACATCAGCACAGCCCCAGAGGTCCGCTCCACATGTAGCCCCTGCCATAGCAGTGGTCCTATGTGTGAGGAAGAGAGGGTATCCCCGACTAGAGTTCCTAATTCGGGATAGGTATAGTATGTGAAAGAAAGGTAATTAGGAACTGGTTTGAGAAGAAGGGCAAAGGCGGACAATTGACAGCAAAGACTAGTAGAGAAATATGATGCAAAATTGTGACTTTTATTTTATTCAATTCTCATTTTGGTAAAAAACATGATTAAATTTTTATGGGTATTTGCCATGTGCCTATCTCCACTATACATGTGACTTTTCAGTCTACATATATATACATATTTTTACAACTTATACACATCCTAAAATAGTTCATTTATACTCAGGGGTGGAGAAGAACAATTATTTCAGCACATTATACATAAAAACATGGCTAGGTATGACATCTACGCGCGTTTCGGCTGAGGGCCTTCATCAGGGAGCCATGTGAGTATCCAAATGGACCTGAATCAATAAATGTTGGCGATTTTCACATCGAGGGTAACGGCAGAGATGCAGTGGAATTACTGAGTGCTTTATGTTTGAACCTGGGGGGCTTTTTATTTGTTCGGATCCGTGGACCTTTCGTTGAATTCAGAGAACGCTTCAGTTATTTTTAGGCTTAAGGAAATGGTCACTAGACTTTACAGAATATGCTTATTCCAGGTGTTGAATAAAGATAAAAGATGTTGCATGGGTGACCTGTAAAATGTGCTCTCAGACTTCTTTGGTCGGAGTATTATGGGCCATACTTGTTATGGAGATAATCTTTGGATTCCATTCGCTGTAGTGTGTAAATGGGGGTCCCGGTGCTTCTAATGATGCTGACAGTCTTTAAATCTCGTCCATTGCGTTTTCAGTGGGGGTCTGTAAACTTCTAGCGCTTGGTGTGCTGTTATCTGGACGACAGTACGTGGACAGTCTGAACGTAGTCTGTTGTCTGCATTCCAATTGTGGGGTCTGCCGGTATTTGTTAGGGTGGAATTATGTATAATGTGCTGAAATAATTGTTCTTCTCCACCCCTGAGTATAAATGAACTATTTTAGGATGTGTATAAGTTGTAAAAATATGTATATATATGTAGACTGAAAAGTCACATGTATAGTGGAGATAGGCACATGGCAAATACCCATAAAAATTTAATCATGTTTTTTACCAAAATGAGAATTGAATAAAATAAAAGTCACAATTTTGCATCATATTTCTCTACTAGTCTTTGCTGTCAATTGTCCGCCTTTGCCCTTCTTCTCAAACCAGTTCCTAATTACCTTTCTTTCACATAGTGGTCCTATATACTCCAGGGACTGGGGATACTGCACCACTAGAGGTGGACTTATATTTTCACTGGTGCAAGATATTGCAGCTTTTTTCTATCTGGGGGATCCAAGATATATTGTCGGCTAATCCTACGCCCAGATAGTCGAAGCATTTTACTTGCTCCAAGGGCGCCCCCTCCACCCGCCTCTAAAGGACCGGTGGGGGTTCTGTGCCATAAATATGGACTTTTCAAGATTTATCTTTACGCCCCTTGCTGAGCAAAAGAAAGCAAACAGTCCAGCAAGGATTTGAGTCCATGCGGAGTTCTAGATAATAGTAGAATGCCATCTGCAAACATTAGAATAGAAGTGCTAATACCAACAAATTTAGAATTTCCAAATCCTTAAGATATCTCCATGGATACCAAAGGATTCAAGCACCCTTCATTGATTTCCCTTGGCACCAAGTCGAATGTTGCCCTAAGGTCTACGAGGGCAACATAAAGACGATCCAGTTTCAGGGTAACATACTTCCAGCAGATAGTCCTGAAACAGAATATCCGTTTGAGGGTGCTAACCTTAGTCCTGAGCCCTGATTGGCTATCTGATAGAATAGGATGGTCTGCTATCCATGATTGAAGTCTAAGTAATATCTATATTTTTCAAACTTGAAAAAGCACCGCTTCAAAGTTTAGATCTCCACCAAGTGTGGGTAGTAGAATACATAATCAAAAAAATATTGTCCCAAATGAAAAGACGCTGAGTCCTAGTTGCAAAAAAGTTCAAGGTTCTTTTAATAGTCGATTTGAGAAACCAGCCAACGCGTTTCGTTCCGTCAAGCGGAACTTCTTCAGGGCTGTAAATCATAAAGAACAAAAAAAAAAAACAAAAGCCAGTGTAAGATACATTGAAACAACATGTGTACATACATGAATAAATACATGAAAAAATTTACACCATAAAATACCCACATTAAAAAACTCCTATCTAGAAGTTACAATATTCAATCACATAAATACATTATTAAACCATTTCTCTGGTTACAATGTTGTGTGTTAGGTTTGTTTATATACATTACTTAAAATGCCCCGTGTCCGAGCCCAGGTGTGAGATAATATTATTAGATGATGCGCCATTTGACTATTCGCATCTTTACTGGGGATAAATCTTACTGCATGAATAATATCAAATAGCAATCACAAAAGTCAGCGTCTTCATTGTTATTGACATCTAGGCATTATGCTCTGGTAATTGTTCCCCACCAAACATATTCTATACTTAATGATTCACATCGCATCACATAAGACCACAGGCACTTATATATCACCCCAAAATGATGTTATATCAGGAGTGTTGAGGAAAGAAGTTTCTATTTGTACAAGCTATCAATAAAAAAGCATGTAGCTAAACCAGGACAGTGAGCTCAAATTCCAAAATGTCCTCGTGAAACAATGTACCAAAAACTTCACTGGGAAACCTTTTAGTATATGGGTGCATAATCTGGATTCATTTGTCCCACAAGTTGTCACAAAAAACCAGCCGGATATACATGAGAAATGATACTACACTCTCAATGGCATTCTAAGTATAACAATTGAAATTTTTTGTCAGTTAGGTCCAAGTAAAACAAGAAAAATATATTTTATATAAGTATATATAATCCTACCGGAATCGAGGTCACCACGCGTGCTTATTATCCAAAGCAAAACGTCAAATCAAAGTACATCCGTTCCCTCTATGCAGGTACTCGAAATGTGGTGAGTCCAAATTCAAGAAATTATTTTTTCAACTATATCGATTTTTTACAACAGTATGGAGTATATAGTTCGCCTAAGAAAACAGGAAATAGAATATGCAGGAGATATTCAGTCGCTGCATCTTAGATATATATGGCCTTATGAAACTGTATGTATAATTCCTAAATATTAGAAAAACATAGGGCCTGCATACCTTTAAATCAGACGGGCGGGGGGCGTGGCCAAGATGGCGGGCTGAGAGGTCGCACTTGCCGAGAGCTCCCGTGCCCCTGAAACCCTGCACCGCTCGTAACCGCTGATTCCCCCCCGGATCTAGCGGTGACTGCGCCTGGTGACCCCAGTGGTGGTGTGGAGTGGCCGTTGAGCCTTGATTTCCCCGCCGGAGGTGTGATTCTGTCCGAGATAGCCCGGGGCGGAGCCCGCTGGGCGGCTGGTGTGCGATCCGGAGGCCGCGAGGCTTCCAGGCTTGGGGTCCCGACGGTGTGCTCTGCTGCCTGTGGTGTCCCGTTGGAGTGTCTGAGCCGCAGTGGCCGAGTGGGCGCCGGCGGAGGCTTCGCCGGCGGAGCGGAGCCGAACGGAGGAAATTGGAGAGAGCGGAGCCGAGCGGAGGAGATCGGCGGAGGCGGAGCCGGCCTCCGGCCGCTACGCAAGACCGGGGCTTGGAGAGTCCTCGCCTCGTACGGCTGTTCCGGCCAAGCCCTGGTTGTGGTGGAGTGGTGTTGCGCCCCCGGAGCTGTTCTTCGAATAGGAGTGCCGACCCCGACTGCCTACGCCCCGAGAGCCTGCCCTTCAGCGGGGGTTTCTCGCTACTGGAATCGCGACAGGGGTAGGCCTCACTCCCTGGGCGTTGGCCCATTGACTGTAACGGGTGGCCATTTTGAGAACCCCGGCCGGCTGCCCGGCCTTGCTTAGGACCTCTGGGTGACGGTGCTTTCTGGCCGGAGTATAGCTGCCTTGGCACTGGTCACCTCTTCGACGAGCGACGGCCATCGTTGCCTCCCGTACCGCCAGGATGTCGAATGCTAGGGGCCAAAAGAGGGGTGATCGGACATGTTGGGACGCGGAGCCCTACGCAGCGGAGGGAGCCAAACCGCCACGACCTCCCCGGCCCCTTCCAGGGGCGCTTAGGGCGGTGAACCCCCGGTGACGCGGTCGTTCCTCGAGTCGCTGTTTAGCTCCTTGCGGGAGGATTTTCAGACTTTGAAGCAGGAGGTGGCCGGGGAGGTCCGCGAGATCCGGCGAGAGGTGGACTCCCTAGGAGAACGAGTCAACACTGTGGAGGAAGCTGGTCACTCCAGAGACGAGGAGATCACCCACCTGCAGCAAGAGGTCCTGCGGCTGCGGGAGCAACAGATCGAGCTGCAGGCCCACGCCGAGGACCTCGAAAATCGGTCCAGGCGGAACAACATCATGGTCCGGGGCGTTCCGTCCGGCGAGGAGGGGGAGGACGTGACCGCATACCTGGAGGCCCTCTTCCGCTCCATTCTAGGGGAGTCAGAAGATTTTCAGGTTTGCATTGACAGGGCGCACAGAGTGGGGCGCCCCCGCAGGGCCACGGCGCCCCCCCCGGACATCTTGGCCTTCCTGCCGGACTTCCCCCTGAAGGAACGGATCCTTCACGAGGCGCGGCGGCAGCAGCCTTTCCGATTTCGAGACCACCCGGTGGCCCTCTATCAGGATTTATCTACGGTCACACTGCAGAAAAGAAAATCCTTTAAAATCGCCACGGACTTCCTCCGGGAACAGGGGACACTGTACTCTTGGGGACACCCTTTCCGCCTGATCTTTCGGTGGAACGGAATATTGCACCAGCTCCGGTCCCTTCAGGATGTCTGCACAGTATTGGGCATAACGGCAACGGATACAGACACCCCGGCGCCGCGCCGCAGACGCAGCACTCGGGACGGTTGGCAGCAGGCTGGTGAGAGGCGCTCTCCGCCGCCGGAGCGACCGGACTCGCCCACGATTCGGGCGGACATGTCGGCCGCCATCCAGGAGGCCTCCAGAGCGACGGCGACCGGTGAAGTGGCCCTGACGGCCTGAACTTACTCCGGGGGGAGTCTGCATTAGCCTTTTCTTATTGCAGGTGCGGGGGTTCTGGGGGTGGGTGGTGCGGGATGGCGAGTGCAGGTGTTGGTGGCTGGACGTCCACTAAACTGACTTTCCACGGCCATTTCCGTAAAGGACCGGGCTGGGACAATGACTTCATTCTTTGGTTTGAGAAGCGGGAAACGGGAATGGGAATTGCAGGGGGGTGTTTTGAGTTTGGGGGTCGGCGAGGGAGCTGGGAGTTGGGAGTGGTGTGGGGTTGGATTTGAGATGTTCCAAGGGAAGGGGGGGTTCCTTCAGTTGTGGGGTTGTGGGGTTCGGGGACTGTACTGTGCCGTAGGGATATCTTTGTTTGCTGCGCGCTGGGGTTTCGTGAAGTGGCTTCTACGCTTGCTTGCTGGGCCTCGCCCACCTAGGTGCGTTTCAATGATTCCCCTCCTTGATGGCTCTTAAAGTTGTCACTCTGAACGTGAAAGGGCTGAACAATCCGGTTAAAAGGCGAGCGGTTCTGTCTCTGCTAGAGAACTCCAGGGCTGATGTCTGCCTGTTACAAGAGACCCATCTGCTGGCCAAAGACTGTCCCAGAATGCGTACCCCTAAGTTCCCCACGCAGCTTTTCTCCTCCAGCGCTTCCAAAACGGCAGGGGTGGCACTTCTGTTCTCCAGGGGGTTCCGTGGGGAGATCTTACACAAAGTGGCAGAGCAGAAGGGGAGACTCTTGGCGTACAGGATTAGGGTGGGAGGCTTGGTGCTGACTGTAGGCTCTATCTACGGCCCCAATGACCGCCAGGAACAATTCTTGCACAGGGCACTGGAAGACGTGGCGTCCACCTCTGATAGGCACATAGTGTTGGGGGGGGATCTGAATCTGGTTTTTGATGCGGCCCTGGACAGGTCTGTGCAACGGCGCCACCAGTTGGGAGAGCTTTCGGGCTTGGTTCGCACCAGACTTGAGGAGCTGGACTTGCATGACATGTGGCGCCACCTCCACCACACCACCCGCGCGTACTCTTACTTCTCACACGCACACAAGTCCTATGCACGACTGGACTATTTACTTGTGTCGGGACCGATGCTTGTTTTAGCTTCGAATGCTGACATGGGGGTCCTCTCTCTTTCCGATCATGCGCCGGTTGAGGGCACCTTCAATTTGCCCCCGGTTGCCCGGCCGAGAGGGGTCTGGCGACTCCGGGGCACATTATTACACAGGCGGTCGGCGGTGGAACAGATTCGTGCGGCCATTGCGGAATTTCAGCGCGTAAATGATAATGACGACACCTCCCGCGCGACGCAATGGGCAGCCCTGAAGGCTGTGCTTCGGGGTGAGTTTATCGCTCTCTCCTCGGCGGAGAACAAGGACCGACAGCTCAAAAGAGACGAGCTTACCCGGCAGGTGCGGGAGCTGGAGCAGGTTCATCACAGAACCGGAGCCCCCAGGGTCTGGAGGCAGCTGAAAGCCGCCAGAAAACTCTTGTCTGCCCTGGACACGGACCGGGCGGAATACGCGATGCTTCGGCTGAAGCACAAGTATTATACAGGTGGCGACCGCTGCGGACGGCTCCTAGCCAACAAGCTCAGGATGAAACACCAACAGCACCGAGTGAAGGAGTTGGTTACCCCGGCCGGACGCTCGGTCACGGAGGACGAGCAAATAGCGGATGTTTTCCGTAATTTTTACGCAGATCTCTACACGGGTGAGGCCCCTTCTGCCCAGATGGAGACGGACTATCTGGAGTCGGTGCAGCTCCCTTCGCTGACGCCGGACCAGGCCCAGTACCTGGAACGGGAGATCCGTATCGAGGAGGTGGTCACGGCGATCTCCCGGCTCAAGCCGGGCAAGGCCCCGGGCCCGGATGGCTTCATCCCTCTGTTTTATAAAACTTTTTGTCAGGAGCTGGCACCTCTGTTGACTCGCCTTTTCAACACGTTCGCCATTCCCCCTGAGTTTCTGCAAGCCACGGTCTCCGTGATCCCAAAACCGGGCAAGGACATGACTGCCTGCGGGTCCTATCGTCCTATCTCGTTGCTGAATACGGACCTGAAAGTGTACACCAGCATATTGGCAGCACGCCTGGCACTTCATCTCCCGGGCATGGTCGACCCGGATCAGGCGGGCTTTGTACCTGGTAGACAGACAGTGGACAACACGAAGAGGGTGACTCATATTCTTGAGAAGGCCTCCAGGATCCCTGGGGAAAGAATGCTCCTTTCCATAGATGCGGAGAAGGCATTTGACAGGGTGCACTGGCCCTACCTGGAGAAGGTCTTGGGCAAGTTCGGGATGGGCGAGAAGTTTCGACACTTGATCTTCAACTGCTACCGGTTCCCGTCCGCGGTGGTCCGAGTGAACGGGGGCAGTTCCCGGCCCTTCCCTATAGAGCGGGGCACGCGACAGGGATGCCCTCTGTCCCCTTTGCTCTTTGCTCTTTATATGGAGCCGTTTGCTCAAAGGGTTCGGCAGAACCCCGACATTGCCGGGGTCAAGATGGGCGAATTTCCCCACGCGATCAGTCTATATGCAGATGACGTCATCTTGACGCTCGATGACCCGCGGAGGTCGCTGCCGGCTTGCCTTG
This sequence comes from Lissotriton vulgaris, assembly GCF_964263255.1. Classification (NCBI taxonomy): domain Eukaryota; kingdom Metazoa; phylum Chordata; class Amphibia; order Caudata; family Salamandridae; genus Lissotriton; species Lissotriton vulgaris. Next base: position 549,374,067 of record NC_141700.1, read on the forward strand.
CTGAATTGGACCTCTTCGCCGCGGTGGTGGGCTTTAAGGTGAACCTTGGGAAATCAGCTGCCCTCGACATCTCGCTCACCGGCGCCACCAGGGCGGAACTGCAGAGACTCTATCATCTGAACTGGTCCGGGGACCAGATTCCGTATTTAGGGATCCTGTTGGCGCCCTCCCTCCCGGCGATGGTCACGGCCAATTATGCGGCTTTGAGCTCCAAAATCAGAGAGGAATTGGGCCGGTGGGATAAGGGCACGTTGTCGCTGCTCGGTAGGGTGGCCGCAGTAAAGATGACCCTTCTGCCTCAGGTGTTATACCTGTTTAGGGCGTTGCCGCTCCAGCCCCCCACAGGGTGGCTTTCAGAGACTCAATTGGCCAATGCGCGGTTTGTGTGGCAGGGCCGTAGACCGCGGATTAAGAGGACCATTGCTACGCTGGCGCCCGAATCTGGGGGGGCTGGGGATACCAGATCTACGGAAATACTTCCAGGCCGCCCAACTTCGCTATCTGGTGGAATGGAGCCGGTGGGAGTCGGACAAACACTGGCTGTTCCAGGACCAGGCGGTAGCGGGCAGAACGCTACAGGAGGTGCCGTTCTTGAGGCGGTCACACCGGCCCCCTAACCTCTACGCATCTTTCGTGACACGTGTCCCACTCCGGGTGTGGGACTCGGTGGCCACTAAGCATGAATTTACTACCTTTCCCTCTCCCTTTACGCCGCTAATTGGCAATCCTGACTTCGGTCCGGGACTGGAGCCTGGTGCCTACGATCGCTGGCGGGCGGCCCGCTGTTGCACTTTGTATCACCTATATGGCCCCGAGGGTGTCATCCCCTTTCGGGACTTACGGCGGGACTACGGCTTCCCTGAGACGGAGCGCATGAGGTATATGCAGGCGCGCCACTGGGCACTACAACCCCAAGTGCGCGAATCGGCGGATCGGGAGATCACGGTGTACGAGCGCTGGTTAATCACTCGCACGTCGGACGCTAAACTTATCTCCGATTTGTACAAGATGTTGCAGCCCCCTCCCTTTTACATTCACAACCCCGGTAGGGAGCGCTGGGAACGGGAGCTCGGGCGGGTGTTGAGCCACACAGAATGGGACCACATCTCCTACCGCTCACGCCACTCGGCCTATCACACGGGGCTCACGGAGACCTTCACTAAAATTTCGACATACTGGTACCGCACTCCTGAGAAGTTACATGAGATGCATAGATCACTGCCGGGGACGTGCTGGCGTAACTGTGGCCACACTGGCACGCTTACACACATACTGTGGGATTGTCCCCTCTTGGCTTCTTATTGGGAGGAGGTTCTTGGTGAGGTGGACAAATGTTTTGAGATAGAGCTGCCGCGGTTCCCTGCCTATGTCCTGCTGGGGTTGCCGAATGGGTTGATGTACCCCCTCAGGTCTAGAAGGGGCAGACAGATCGCGATAGCCTTAGGGTCAGCGGTGCAAAACATTCTCATACACTGGCGCTCCACCACACTTCCCACTGTTGTCGGCTGGCTGCATAGATTGTGGCATGTCCTCGGCATGGAAAAGATGTCCTTGGTGGCACTGGGGGATACAGATGCTTTTGAGGAGCTGTGGGCGCCTTTCCATAGCTTGTTGTGTTCTGAGTTCAGGGAGATCACCTGCCCCAGGTATCTTAGGTTGCTACGACTGACACCGCCGCCGGACCCGCCTGTCTGACTGGTCGGAGTTGGCGTTGAGTAGCGGAGTCGACCGGAGGGTCGCTATGAGGGGAGAGCCGGAGGTCATTGGCACAGTACAGGGGGTGGGTTGGGGTGTGGTAGTTGGGGGTTTTGTAGGTTGGGTAGGTTGTGGAGCAGGGTTGTTTCCCCACCCCCTTTTTCCCCCACCCCTCTTTTCCCCCTCCATTCCCCCCCTTCCCTCCTCTTCTTCCCCCCTCTTCCCCTCCCCCCTCCCCCCTTCCTTCTTTGTCCTTAACCACAGGCGCACAAGCTGTGTATCCATGCCGGAAGGAGCCTATTGCCGGGACTGAACTGCTTTGATGTATCTCATATTCTGTATGCATTTATTGTGGGGCACCTGTGGTTTTTCTTTTCTTGCCCTGTTGTTTCCTTCTTTACCCTGCTTCAATAAAATACTTTAAACCTAAATCAGACGGGCGCATTTGTCACCGTCCAAAACTCCTTTTCTTAAACCTTGCTTCAGGCATATTTTTAGAGTTTCATTAAGGTAATAACCTGAAAACGAGATGTTTGGTGTAGATAAGTAACCAAGAGATTGTATATATACTCCTCATCTATACCTATATACATTGCAAAAATACGGATAAATGAATGACAGCCATGTAATCCGGAAAGTGACTTAAAACATGGTCGATTCAAAAACGACCCACCCCCATCATTCAGTCGCAGCTTCTATCGCGTGTTTCCGTGTAAGGCACGTTATGAAGGCCATTGTTGTTAACCAATACCCGAGATGGAGATAATTACAATCTCCGTTTCTGATAATTTAAACGGTGCTGGCATTACATTTAGGCTACACTTGAACATACCTTGATAATCTGACGTGCACGTTTTGCACCGTCTGATGGTCACACCTTTTTGGTTCCTCGTTTGGAACACAATTTGAAAGTTACTTTGAGGTAGTCACCTAAAAATAATAATATAAACGCTTTTGAGCTATATTATCCATATGATTCCAGTCACAAGTATGATTCCAATCACAAGTCAAAAAACGCGGTGTTTTTACAGTCCGCCGTTTTCATTTCTAAAGTGGACATATAACCAACTCGTTGCGAGACCACCCGTATTTGAAATGAGCGTGCATATAGCACATATATCAATATGCAGGACATAGTTAGCTCGACGGGGTCGACGGTGGGTTATTACATTACACTATTGTCCATAAAGGAATTTCCTTGTATGTCCTACCTGTCAGGGTCGATCGTGAAACCCCCAGCTGGCGTCTCCGGATCCACACGCCGAGTTCTTGTGGCAAGTTGAAACGGGGACCCGCCCTTCAAGGAGTTTAAATGTAGCCGCTCCCAATCCTCACGGGGCGGATGTTGGATCCCAAGCCCTTTACCACTACGTATTGGTCTAATGTGAACGCCATTTTAACCTAGTCAATCGTAGTTCCCTATAGCTGTGCTTCCTTATCCGGGTGAAATGTGTGTCCAGCATATATTTGAAAATTATGGAATATATCACGGAAAAGGTTTGACTATTTATATAAACATTTCCTAAATCGATCTGTCCATTTATATTTCGGACCCAATTTCAAATTCCTATTGTGTATTCTACTACCCACACTTGGTGGAGATCTAAACTTTGAAGCGGTGCTTTTTCAAGTTTGGAAAATATTGACGTTTTTCCCAAGTTTTTGGGATATACTCTCAGGACAGGGAGTATTTGAATATTGCACGCAACTCTATTGAAAAGTATATATAGTTATTGGTGATATGTGGGTTGGTGCTTTGAGTTCTTGAGAGTGGTCCACTGTCCAAATTGTGTTATGTAAGATTTCTAAGTAATATCTGCCTGCAGAAGATATTCTGACTAATGTCAATCAGACTAATAGGTCTGTAGTTGAATGGATCGTTCCTCCTCCCCTTCTTATACATAGGAACAATAATGTCTCCATGCCAGGAGGGCGGGATATCCACCCCTGTCATGATGGCATTTCCCAGGGCACTCGAGAAAGGCACCCAGATTTACCTATGGGACAAATATAAGTCACTAAGGATGCCATCAGCTCCTGGCGCTTTCTCTCTCTTCATTAGTTATAGTTCCTGCACCGTTTCTGTCATACGATATTCCAAAAAAGCTCCTTCCTCGTCCCGGTCCTTTTGCTCAATAAGGGCTATTGTAAGGTCCTCATATGATGGGACTCTAGCTTTGGGCCACTAGCTATATAGGGTTCCAAAATGGGCAACCCATGCTTCTGGTTGAATCACTGCACCAAGATGGTTTTCTATGGTGCGAGTCCCAGTCGCTGTTAGTTTCCAGAAGTTCTTGGCATTTCTGTTATGGAGGGATTCAATGAGTTCTTCCCACTGCTCTGACTCCCAGCTTCTTTTGGGCTTGATCAGGATTGCCATATAGTCTCTTCTGGCATCACAGATCTCCCTATGGTTGCCTTTTTTTGTCCTTCAATTAGTATGTTTTTAGCATGTCTACATTCATGTGAGTAACACCCTGGTAGATTTTTTGGGACAGTGGCCCCTACTCACCTCAATAATAATGATGAAATTTCAGCAGCCCCATAAGTTCACAGTGGTGGTTTACGAAATTAATCATGCTCCTATACATCAGCTCTAATGGGGACATTTTCTCCACAAATAGGTTGCAAATTTGGAGCGGGACTATGGCATTATCTGCACTGCTGCCCATTTCACATTCTTTCTGTTGTTACTAGTTTCAACCGTACTTATAATGGTGCTGCACGGTGTACTTGAATTTAAGAAGGGTCTGGCTTGAAAGTGGGTACTAGGAGCATCATTATGACTTGACGGTCGAACCTCCAGGCCGCAGCGTCAGAGGCCGGGATAACGCCGCCAAGTCGGTTGCATCGCGACCACCATTTTTTGACTTTACAGAGAGATCTTGTAGCGGCATGCTTCAGATTGTATACAGAGCCTGAAGGCAATACCGCCGCACTGCAGCACCTCCAATGTTGTGCACCATGTCGTACATGTTGCATGGTGTGAGCACGACAGTGGAAGCATAGGGGCATGTGCCCCGGCCACTACTCACACTGGACAGAATCGCCCTGGAGCCCTGTTATTCCACCAACCATTTCATTTTGGGGTTTCCACCATGAAAAGGTCAGCGGATAGGAAGATTGCACCTATGGTAATTTGCTAAAACTTTTAAAAAAGCACTTTTGTGCATTTTTCAAAGTTTCATGTTGCGCACACACATGCCCTTAGGGCATGTGTGTGTGCAACATATGGGCATAGATCAATTTCAGGGGTGCAACAGGGTGTCATTTTGACACCCTTGCACCCTTGAAATTGCATGAGCAATTTGCGAGTATCTACTGGTACTCGCAAATTGCTCATACAATCTCCAATACATTCCTATGGGCCTGTAGGCCCGTAGGAATGAATGGGACAGCATTCCTTAATTGCGACTAGCAATTTGCGAGTAGCAATTAAGGAATGTTAAGGAATCGCTATTTTAAAAGGGATTCCTACATGCATAGGTTTTTGCTATTCCTAAATAGCGATTCCTTAAAAATCGCTATTTAGGAATAGCAAAAGGCTACGTTGATGCATCTGCCAGTCTGTATTTACAGAATCATTATTTACCGATTCGGTATTTACTGAATCTGTAAATGGTATGTAGGAAGCACATTTAAGAGTGCTTATGTGCTTTAAGGATTCGTTATTTACCACCAACTACAAGTTGGTGGTAAATATCGAAAACATTTTACAAAAGCAATTCTGTGTTTTTGTAACAGTGCCATGTGGCAGACATACATGCCCTTAGGGCATATATGTGTTCCACATGTGCACACATGCATGATTCAGGGGTGCAACAGGGTGTCAATGTGACACCCTGCCACCCTTGAATATGTGCCCCCTATTACCGATTCGGTATTTACCGAATCGGTAATAGTGAAGGGCTTCCCATTCATTCCTGTGGGCCTCCAGGGAATGGGAATTACCCAATCGGTAAATACCGATTCTTAAATACCGAATCTTACCGATTCGGTAAAATGCACCGATTTTTTTTCCTACATAGCATTTACCGATTGTAAAATACCGAATCGGTAAATGTAGATATCCTACATATGGCCCATTGTGCATAAACATGTAAATATATAATAGGCTCTCTTCAAACATCAACAAAGCGTATTTCATCAACATACAGAAGCATTCCATTCGACTATATCACTACATTGAGAGGAATATATTAGTGATAAATTTCAAGCACAAACTTAGAAACATTCATGCCTTCCCAGCCCTGCCAAAAATGCCATTAGTGAACCAAGAGGCAAGCCATGTGTCATGTGCACCCTTTTGATGGGCTAGGTTGATATTATATTTCAAACAGCACTATTGTTTAGTAAATCAAACCTAGAAGAAGGTTTGGTACCTCGCATAACCTGAACTCTTGTATTTTAAAGGACTCTAATATGTGATAATGAAGAAACAGGAGGCAAAGTGAAATAAAACAATCATTTAGCGTCACACAGTTTGGTCAAGTGGGGGAAGCTGGAATTGATCCCGGGTTTTCTGTTTTCATATTGTGCAATTCATACACTGCATTGGTATCTCGTTCCCCTCATGTTTTACATTAAATGTTAATGCTTTGTCTTTAATTCTTGGTGCATGATGTCAGAGTGTGGTTGAGAGACTGAAGTCACATGAAGGATTGGCTTGCTCTTTATTCAAGGCTCCAAGAATTCTTCAAGCAGAGCTTGGTTCAAGCCTTCAGTGCCTTACCCACAGCAACCACAATGGCAATTAAGGGGACAAAGGCATAGGAAGGATATGGTCTGACCCTCATACTGACTCCACACCTCACGGTTTACACCATGTACATACTTTGCTTCTGAGAGAGCGCAAAACCGAGTTAAAATTGTAGGGGTGCATCATATTCACAAGTAGTCAGCACCCACATATATAGAGGACTTACTAATTGTGTTCAAATATAATGTAGGGTTAAGAACTAATGTAGCTGGTATTAGAATTACACTAAAAGCTAAATGTAATGTGCTTTGAAAATCAATAATGCTGTTTTAACATAGAGATGCCGTTTGCTTTGGAGAATTTCACTAATGAGAGTGTGTTTAATAATTCATCATCGTGCCTTTAGCCTTGCTTAATAAACTCACAGTTGTAATGTTAAATGTGATTAAATGGCTTAGGTAGAGTTTGTATTTTGCATTAAAGATTGGTGTTAAAGAACGTAAATGTATTGCTTATGTTAGCCTGTTGGTGCACATAAACGTGCAGAGGCCCATTTCATGAAAACTGTGTAGGCCTGATTTGAAATGCCTTGTAGAATTAAATCGTGGAAATGTTTTTGGAGAAAGCTGTCTCGGCTAAAGTAATTTGCAACATTCAGAATTTGTGAGCTGATTCACATGCGTTCCTTTGCAGGTGCAGAACCAAGTAGATAAGGCAGTAGAAGGGCCCATTGTGTATGAGAGTCAGGATGCTAGGCTCAGACGTGGAGGAGTAACTGAGGAATTCAAGAAAGCAACGTGAAGCGAAGAAGAGCCTGGGACCCAAGGACGTTTTAACAGACAAGGATGGAGAGGTGCCATAGAGGAAAATTCTGGAAACCAACACCTTCTCGGGGGGCGTACCTGAAGACGTGTCGTTCGTATTATGGGGTTTTGTATTAGGGACAGCACCCCGAGGTTGGAGGTAGAGCAGATGGGCTGAGCAGTCAGAGAGAGAGGTTGGTCAGGCAGAGAGTTAGCTATGACTGAGTAGCCTGAAGATTGAGCTTGGAGGAAAGTGAGTGAACTCTTTAAGAGTCACCACTGCTGACACCTTTTTCTGAATGGGACTTTGTTAAGTAGGGATGTCATCTAGAGTAGTGTAGGGACAGACTAACCTGGATTTTATTCCTTTTATAAATGTTTACTAAAACTCAGGTTATAGCAATTCTTGTTAGCCTAATGATTCTTGAACTTATCCTTGTATTGTTTCTGAGTCGCCTGAGATTCTTCCGTAGGATTATGTTTGTATTAGTCCCTGTTTATCCTTTGAACCTTTTGCTGAGATGTTTATACATTCAGTTGTTATTGGCTTTATAATAAATCTTTAAACTTAGTTCCTAGTCAGTGGTTCTTTGGGGATTGTAAGGGGATTTGTTGAAATTAATTAACCATTGTTCAATTAGATTTCCCAATTCGCTCTATGACAGGTAAAAAGGTCTAGTCGACCGGTGTCCGGGATATTGGAGTATGGTAAGCTGATTCTAGATGTACAATCCCGCCTTTCCAGTTGGTAGCAGAGTAGGATGGTTTCCTTCTAGAGTGAGGGTAATCTAGATTAGGTTGAGATTTCCCCAAGGCCCATAGAGATCTAGTGATGAGTGTCCAGAGAACCACGGACGGAGGATGGCGTTCCATGGAAACTGACAGAGAGTGACGGTGCGGTGGAAAGCAGCAGGTCGCAAGAGAGTGAGTATGAAAAGGGTCATGCGTTGCTAGATTGCAGTTACCTTGAATTGTTGTGTTGTGTTGTGTTGTATTGTCTTGCGGAGTTGAATGCCTGTAGTGTGAAAGGAGATCAGGTTGTGAGCGCACGCAACCGGTGAAAATCTTAGGCTCAAGGAGAGTTTAAGTGGTTCGGGTGTATCGAACACTCATAGTAATTGTCGACCATTGTAAGGGGGTCATGAGGTACCATTGATCGCCCGCAGGACCGAGATAGGGGGAACGTTTGTGTGAGTGTGTGGGTAACGGACCCTGGTCGGAAGTTGCCGTGTGTTTGTAACCTATCGGTTGAGGCGATTCTCCGGTCGTTTCGTGGACAGACATTTGCCAGTTCGGTGACAATTACAGTCAGACTGTGGACGTACAGTCAAAGAAGTGGTTGCTTGGTCGGAAGTGATAATTTCAAGTGTATGATTGGGACGCATGCGTGACCGGGAGACGAGCTGAGAGAGGAGGGGAACTGCTGCGAAGCGGAGGCGAGTGACGTCAGAAAGAGCCGCGCTGGGATAGGGCGGTTAGTGTGAAGCCGCTCTGGGATAGGTGGAGTGACATCAGAAAGAGCCGCGCTGGGATAGGGTGGTTAGTGTGAAACCGCGCTGGGATTGGTGGATTGTCATAGGGAAGTAAAAGAGCGCTGTAAAGAAAGAAACGTTGTGGTTTTCATCATGAAATGTTTAAAAGTGTTGCGGAATTGTTTCAAAGGTGGAAAGAAGTTAGAACCTCGGGGTGGGGAAGAGGCTCCACCCGAGGATACTCCAGCCCATTACATGGCTACAAATGTTGGGTTGCATACCATATTGTGGCTTGAGAACTGGTGTAAGATGACTGACGGAAGCGAGGAATTGACCTTTCCTAGATACGGAACGTTTAAATTGGAAGTGCTGTATCAGTTAAAAGCGACTATGGCCTCTTTGCGGCCTTTGCCCAGACCAACACAGTTTGAAGCATTGAATGCGTGGATCAGGGCAGCCCTTGAAAAGAACAGAGATAGGAGACAAGAAAGAGTGAAAAGATCAGTTAGGGCGGTCCAGGATGCGCGGTGGGATGCACTGGCTAAGAGGTGGAGAGTGCAGACCATCGAAGGGGACAGGTTGTACCCGTTGTTGGTCAATGCAGGGGATGCGCAGAGACGGAGTACCGAGGATGACGACAGAGAGACAGATGATAGCCTGATAGAGAGACTGTTGTCGGAGAGACCACCTCCATATAATCTGAGATAGAGGGAAGACCAGCATTAGCAATGGACAGGGAAGCTTCTGTCGTAGATGGAGGCGTTCCACAGGCGAGTAGTTTGGGCCCCTTAGGAGACAGGTTCGGCTCGGGGGAGGGAGAAAGGACACCTCAAATTTCCCCAGAGGCGAGAGTAGTGGGAAGATTTACGGTACAAAATGTACAAAACGAAGAGGGTGTCGATTCTCAGAGATTGCCAGACGCTCTTACGGTACCTGTTACCATAGGTCCCATAGTATCAGTGTACAATCCAGAACAGAGACAAGGCGAGGGTCTGCCACAGACAGACAGGGAGAGAAGTGTCAGCGAAGGGAGGAGTAATGTGGCGGACGAATGGAGCCAATTGCCAAGGCCTGTAGAAAGGAGCACCCCTTTGGCAGCATCGGCAGACTCATCCAGAGAGCAGGGGGGTTTGAGAGGACCGATGGATCTGAGAGGACCACGACCAAGGTCGCTTAGGGAAGGCCAGATTTGCGAACTTGGGAGACAGTTGTGGATACCCAGAGCGACAGGTCGAGGGGTGATTTTGATCATAGAAGTCAGCAAAACAGGGGGGTGTCTCACTGCACGCCTAGCGGAAGCAGGCAGGGATAGGATTGCGGGAGTGTGGAAGGTAGGGGAGTGTCCAACCACGCACCTAGCGATAACAGGTCGGAGTGGGACAGCGAAGGTTGGGAAAACGGAAGGGTTCCCCATAACACACCTGAAGAAGAGAGACGAGCGAGTCAGGACTGTGGCAGGGGGGACTCTAGTGGAACACCGAGTCAGGGTACATTGAGGGCGGCAATAAAGGCAAGGAGGATTGATGTGTTGAGACTCAAATCGGAAGTGGAGGAAATAGTGGAAGGCACATTACCACTAGAACCAGATGAACTGTTGTTTGTGGCGAAAGATGTTACTCGAAGGGCTAGGATAGCTCATGAGAAATTGTCTGAATTAGCGAACAAGTATGCTGTGGATTTGACAAGGACGAAGGCATTACAGGGTGGTCATAGATTGCAGTACTCGGACCAAGATCTAGAGGAAAAGAGGGTGATCGGATTAAAAACCCACATCAGGGAACTGATTGTGGGACTCCGAACATGGGTCCAATTGGACAAATGGGAAGAAAGGTGGTCAAAGAAGAAGAATGTTAGGCGGAGCGCTGTTGAGGCATCTCCGGGAGGAGGGTTGATGCATGTAGCGGCGTACCCCTTGCGGGAGGTGGCTCACGGGGGGTATGTACATGTACCCTGGAGTAGGGGAGATTTGGCTGCCTTTACAAACTCATTTCCAAAGTTGCGTGAAAGTCCGGTGGAATGGTACAAACAGGTAGAGAGGTTCGTCAAGATTTCGAAGGTATTGTGGATTGATCTGAATATACTGTTTGACATTGTGGTTCCAGGAGACCTGTGGATAGCATGTAAGGTCAGTGTTGAGTGGCCCACAGTGGAGCCTGATTGAGACCCCGCCACAAATGGACCCTCACCCAGGGTGATGGTAAAGTATGAGCAAGTGCTCACGTGGTTGAAAACTAAGGTACCACCACAGGACATCGACTGGGTGAAGATAGATCGAACTAGGCAGGAACCAAAGGAGACAGTTCATGAGTACTATGAGCGATTATTGCAGTACAGCGGTTTGGATGTGATGGATCCAAAGGACATGGGACAGTTTGTATCTAAGTTTGTTCTAGGACTGAGACCGATATTTGTCTCATGATACAACAACATTTGATCTGTTGGCAGAACAAGCCCCTAGATGAGATCTTGAGGTACGCCAGGTACTGCAGTGACGAGATAGGATCTAAGTCCAAGAAGCTTAAAGATAAACTGATGCTAGTTCAAATGCAATTGGGAGGACAGGGTCAGTCAGGCGGTGGAACATTAGAGAGAAAATCAGGTGGTCAGAAAAGGGACAATGAGGACGGTACGAGACCAAGGATAGATCTGGTGACTCTAAAGAAGACGACTAAGTGTCATCAGTGTCACGAGATCGGACATTGGAGACGCGAGTGTCCCCATAACCCAGAAAATCAAGGGCAAGAAGAGGAAGAGGAGGAGGTTCAGGCCCCTACAGTGCCCTACAGTGCAGAAGGTAGCAATATCGAAAGTTAAGACGGCCAAAGGGGGGACTTCAGCTCCTAAAGTTCCGGTTCCCCAGCCACTGAAGATTTCGGCAGGAAACAAGGTTTACAAGCAGATGCTTTTCATGGTCGAAGGGGATGAGTGTTATTACTTTGACCCAGTGACAGGAAGATGCCTGAGTGGGGGGAGGATTGTACCCTCGGGGCAGTTCTGGAGGTAGATCAGAGAGGACCATTCGTAGAGGCCGATGTGGATGGCCATCCTACCACCTTTCTGGTTGATACGGGTGCTACCCGTTCTACTGTACGATCTGCAGTAGTCCCCAACCTACCCCTTTCAGGACAGACTATCCAAGTTGTAGGCGTTGCAAACAGGAGAATGACGAACCCACTGACTGAACCAGTCCCCGTGAAGATAGGAAGTTTCAGAGACAAACACCAATTTGTAGTGTGTGATTCCAGTCCTGTGTGTCTGTTAGGGAGGGATCTCCTGTGCAAACTCAATTGCACTATCTACTGTACCCCTAAGGGAGTGGAGTTGCAGACAAACGATGATGATGCTGCCTTTAAGGTTGCAAATGCGCATGTATGTATAGAACTGTATCCAGCCTCGACTGTGGAGGAACTCCCTTGGGATTTGCGAGACACAGTCTCACAGGAAGTGTGGGACTTTACAGGAGAAGAGATCAGTCTGATCAAAGGAGTAGAGCCAGTTAAGATTCAGGTGAAACCGAATGTTGAGTTCCCAAGAACACCCCAATACAATCTGACTCCGGAAACGATTGCAGGGATAAAACCTGTAATCGAATCCATGATAAAACAGGGAATTCTGAAGGAAGTCATGGGCAGTCCATGCAACTCCCCGATCATGGGTTTGCAGAAGCCTAGAGGGAAGTTCAGGATTGTACCGAATCCATCAGTGATACTGTTTCAGATACCGTTCCAAGCTGAGTGGTTTACTGTGATTGACCTTTGTCAGGCTTTCTTCTCGATTCCATTGCACGAGGAGAGCCAATATCTTTTTGCGTTTAAGCTGGAAAATCGTGTATTAACGTGGTGTTGTATCCCTCAGGGGTATACAGAGAGCCCATCGATCTTCAATCAGCTGCTTAAAAAGGATCTTGAGAATCTAGTACTGCCGCAGAACTCCGTTCTCGTACAGTACATAGACGATCTCCTTGTTGCGTCAGAGACAGAAGATGCTTGTAGAATTGACACCATTGCCTTGTTGAACCATTTAGCAGAAAACGGACACAAGGTGTCCCTCAGCAAGTTACAGTACTGTTTGCCTGAAGTACATTATCTGGGTCACAGGATAGAGAAGGGAAAGAGGAAAGTGTTGCCTGACAGGATTGACGCGATCATGAAAATGATGGTGCCTTCGACCCAGAGAGAGGTTAGGATGTTCTTGGGGATGGTTGGCTACTGTCACCAGTGGATTGCCAACTTTTCCCTGAAGGCGAAGCCATTGCAGAAACTGACGCACAAGGATGTAAGTGATCCAGTACCATGGGACAAGGACTGTATGATGGCTTTTCTTGAGCTGCGAGAGGACTTGTGTCGCGCTCCGGCTCTGGGAATGCCTGATTACACCAAATCATTTTCATTGTTCTGTTGTGAACGAGAGGGATGTGCTTTGGCAGTTTTAGCACAAGATCATGGAGGTGTCCGTAGACCCGTTGCTTATTTCTCGGCTACCTTAGACCCAGTAGCCGCAGCGTTGCCCGGATGTCTCAAATCTGTTGCTGCAACAGGTGTCAGCATTGAAAGGTGTGAAAGTATTGTAATGGGTCATCCACTGATAGTATATGTTCCTCACTCAGTAGAATTGTTGATGACCAGGACCAAGACACAGCAGTTGACAAATAATAGGCTCACACGCTACGAGCAGGTTATACTTGCTGCAGAGAATGTGACCCTTAAGAGGTGTTCGGTCTTGAATCCTGCTACCTTGATGCCATTACCAAATGCTTTAGACGATGATTGTGAAGACCATGATTGCCTTGATGTGACTGAATTGTGTACCAAACCCAGACCAGATATTGTCGATGAACCATTGACAGACCCCGATGAAATTTTCTTTGTTGATGGTTCATGTGTAAGAGACAATACTGGTCAGTTGAGAGCAGCTTTTGCTGTTTGTACGATTTCTGGAATTGTGGAAGCGGCTTGTCTGGAAGGAGTACACTCCGCTCAGGTGGCTGAGATAATTGCGTTGATGCGTGCCTGTTTGGCAGCCAACAAGATTCGGATTACCATATACACTGACAGTCAATACGGGTTCGGTGTGGTTCATGACTTCGGGCAGTTATGGTCTCAAAGGGGATACATGACATCATCAGGTTCCCCTATCCGGAATGGAGAATTTGTCAGATTATTGCTGGAAGCTTTGCAGGGTCCAGCAGAGATAGCCATTGTGAAATGCACTGCACATAGCAAGGGTACTGACTTTGTGTCCCTGGGAAATCGTTATGCTTATGAAGTTGCACGTTACTGTGCCGAGCCAGGATACTCGTTTACGGAACAAACTGTTGAAGGGATGCAGGGGAGGACCGAGTTAAACATGATACTGGAAGTGGCCGATACTTGGGATGAGATGAGGTGTATGCAAGAGCAGGCGTCGGACTATGAGAAAAAGGTGTGGGAGTCAGCTGGTTGTGTCAAAGGAGAGTTGGATTGGTGGGTTTCGGCTGATGGGAGAGCTGTGTTGCTGAATGAGCTGGTGAGTCCGATGGCACGACAGATACATGGTCCTGCACATCTGGGAAGAGATGCGATGATGCGAGTGTTCAGACAAACGTGGTATAACCCAAAATTTAGAACGGCTGCTGAAGCGGTATGTCAGAGGTGTGTTACATGTCAACAAATGAACGTTGGGAAAAGAACACCAGTCACACTGAGTCACATTGGGAGGTCCAGTGGACCCTTAAATAGGATGCAATTGGACTTCATTGAGATGCCGAGGTGTAACCGCCTCAGGTATGTCTTGGTGATCATGTGTGTGTTTTCCAGGTGGGTTGAGGCATACCCAACACGTAGGTGCGATACGCTCACAGTAGCAAAGTTATTGTTGAGGGAGCTAGTGCCACATTTCGGGGTTCCGACCTCTTTGGAATCAGACAGAGGGACGCATTTTAATAGCGAGATCGTGAAAATGCTCTGTTCTGCACTGAACATTGACCAGAGACTGCATTGTAGCTATCGACCAGAGGCTTCTGGCATAGTGGAGCAAGTAAATGGAACACTCAAGGCCCGAATGGTGAAGGTGTGTTCATCTACGTCCCTGAAATGGCCAGATGCTTTGCCGTTGGTGCTAATGAGTATGCGCAGTACACCAGACAGGAGAACGGGTCTCTCACCTCATGAGATATTGATGGGGAGGGCTATGAGGATACCCTCTGTTCCTTCGACAGCCTTGCTGAATATCACAGATGATTTGATTCTTGACTACTGCAAGGGACTTTCTGATGTCATCCATTCTGTGTCTCTTCAGCTGCAGACTGCTGAAATCCCAGCTTCTAGAGACCTTTGTCATGACCTGTGTCCAGGTGACTGAGTCCTGGTGTGGAAGCACATGAGGAAAAGCTGCCTGGATGTGCGCTGGCGAGGTCCATTTCAGGTTATCCTGGTGACGAACACTGCTGTGAAGTGTGGGGGATTGCCGAACTGGATCCATGCTTCTCACACCCGACGAGTTCCAGCACCTCTGGAAGAAACAGCTCCTCTCGTAGATGAAAATCCAGCTGTGGAGGAAGATCCACTAGAGGGGAAAAGCCAAGCTGTGGGGGTGTCTGAAGAAGCTGGTAGCTCATCCGATCGAGCTGAAGGAAATCACGACGACAGCGACTCCGAGTCTACCACTGAATGGGGAAGTTGCTGGGAAGGTGGATCGAACACAGAACAAACTGAAAGTAGTGATGAGCAGGGTGTGCGAACGAGAAGCAGAAGAGTGAAAAGCGCAGAGACACGTTGGCCTGAGAGGCGGAAGCGGTAGAACCTAAGACTAGCTTCCGAAAGAGATCTTGCCCCTGTTTCTGAAGATTCTGACCAAGAGGAAGGTGAACAAGAAATAGAACAGGGAGGCCCAAGAAGATCAAGGAGGGTGAGAGTACCTTGTCGAAGATACGCCACTCCTGAGTGGACCTACCCTGTGACAGATGCCCGGTGTACTGAGATCAGGGAGGGTGAGGGCTGTGACAGTGACTAGTACGAACCCAAATGTTAAGTTGGATGTGGTGTTGTAAGTACCAGGACTTGAGATCGAAGGAATACTGACACTTACCGTTCCGAATCCACCTTATCTAAGCAAGATACGTGATTTAATCCTGAATAGGCTGATTTTTCCTCCATTTGGCCCGGAAATACCATCTAACAAATCGATTTTTCTTCGCATGGAACTTTTGGAATACGTGCTAAGTGCAGTTGGAGCAAGTGTGATCATCGATTATTAAAGACTTTTGTAAATAACTGTTGAACCAACCTAGAGCCGAGTGGAAGAAGAAGAAATTTAGGGACTTTCCACAGAGGACGGAGAAGGGTTAGGGTTGTCTGATGTTGATGTAAATAAGAACTAAAGACTACAAGTGGATTTCTGCTTCCAGGTGTGGTTCGAGAACTTTCAAAAGCCAAGAAAGAGACTTTGTGTTGTTGCTGAGGACGAACTACACTGTTCTGAGACCATGGAGGCTGGAAACCCGACTCGTAGAGCTAAGTGCATTTTAGGCACACTTGTAGGAGGAGTGATTCTTTTTATTTTCTTAGTAGTTATAGTTTCATATTTAGTGCCACACGAGCAGGCAGTGGAGGTTGAGGGAACACCGACACCTACCACTCCTAGCAAGAAAGAGGTTAACGTAGGAGCTGAGAAAGCTTTGCTATTAGAAGGGAGCCGTAGGTTACATGTAGATCTTTCTAAAGGCAATTTTAAACAGAATGCGTATGCTAAATTGTTGAATGAGTACATTGATGCGATGGATGTGAAAGACTGTTATGTGTGTATGCAATTGCCGGCTTCAGTAGAGGAGGGTATTAAATACCATCATCTTCTATTGACATACGGAATTTCATGTAGTTTGCTGCTTAGCATATTTTATGGACGAAATCATTTTGAGTATTTCTTTTTGAATTATGAAGCTGTGCTTCCAGAAGTCCCTGCTTATAAGCACCTGAATAATTTGATTATTATAAGTCAGAGGACAGACTTGGATATTTTTTCATTCCACCACAAGAGTTAGACACCACATATGCTCACCAACACAATTTGACATGTTTGTTATCAGAGACAGAGAAAAGGTTCATCGAACAAGTAGAGGACAGGTACGAAAAGCAGAAATGGTTGCGAGATTCAGGACAAGGTAAAGTCAATTGGACGGATGAGGAGAAGCTGCACAAGATAAAAGGGAGTTATGGACCGATAGCTCTAGATGCGGTACAGAAAGGGAAGTTGTGCCTTCACAGACCACAGACGTATTATGAGAATGTGTATGTGGGTCATACTACATGTGAGCACACTTTCACATTGGAGTATTACACAAAGGATTTCTTGCAGAGCGTGGTGCAGGTGATTCCTACTGTGTATTTTGTCTGTGGAAAGAATGCGTATGTGCGATTGCCGGAGAAATGGTATGGGACATGTTATCTAGCGATTATTTTTCCCAAGATATACCATACTGAGGATTTTGCTCTCTTGGAGGGAGGACACCAGACGAGAGTAAAGCGAGGTGAAAGTGCTGGTGCGATAATTGGAGATGTGTTTGGAACAGCGATACCCATGTTGGGAGTGATTCTGAATGACGTGAAGATACGGCGGTTGGCAGCTGTGGTGGATGAACTGTCAATGAATACAGCTAAGTCATTAGTGCTGGTTGAGGGTGAGATGTTGTCGATAAGGACGATGGTTTTACAAAACCGTCTTGCCTTAGATGTCCTTCTAGCAAAAGAGGGAGGAGTCTGTAAACTTTTGAAGGTCCAGGAATGTTGCACGTATATTCCAGACCATTCTAAGGATCTGGAGAAATATATAAGTAACATTACTGCCATTCATTATGAAATTGAGGATTTGACGCAAGAGAACATGTGGGAGAAGGTTGGCAAAGGATTTGGAAAAGTTGGAAACTGGTTTGCAGACTTGGGAAGAGGTTTCCTTGGATTTGTACTGAAACCCCTCATCATATTTGTGGCATGTGTGATTGGGTTGTGGGGTTTAGTAAGAGTGTGCAAGTGGTATAGATCAACTAGGTTGAGAGATCGATGAGAGCACAAGAGCAAAGAATGGAGAGACTGCAGGACAGTCAATATCAGAGCTTGAGAGCGATGGAGATGTTCAAGCGAGGGAAAGTGGCGACAGGCTCTGTCTGACTCGGTTCTTACCTTGGGAATGGTGTGGTGATGGTGATGACACAGGTCATCAAAGGGGGGGACTGAGAGAGCGCAAAACCGAGTTAAAATTGTAGGGGTGCATCATATTCACAAGTAGTCAGCGCCCACATATATAGAGGACTTACTAATTGTGTTCAAATATAATGTAGGGTTAAGAACTAATGTAGTTGGTATTAGAATTACACTAAAAGCTAAATGTAATGTGCTTTGAAAATCAATAATGCTGTTTTAACATAGAGATGCCGTTTGCTGTGGAGAATTTCACTAATAAGAGTGTGTTTAATAATTCATCATCGTGCCTTTAGCCTTGCTTATTAAACTCACAGTTGTAATGTTAAATGTGATTAAATGGCTTAGGTAGAGTTTGTATTTTGCATTAAAGATTGGTGTTAAAGAACGTAAATGTATTGCTTATGTTAGCCTGTTGGTGCACATAAACGTGCAGAGGCCCATTTCATGAAAACTGTGTAGGCCTGATTTGAAATGCCTTGTAGAATTAAATCGTGGAAATGTTTTTGGAGAAAGCTGTCTCAGCTAAAGTCATTTGCAACATTCAGAATTTGTGAGCCGACTCACATGCGTACCTTTGCAGGTGCAGAACCAAGTAGATAAGGTAGTAGAAGGGCCCATTGTGTATGAGAGTCAGGATGCTAGGCTCAGACGTGGAGGAGTAACTGAGGAGTTCAAGAAAGCAACGTGAAGAGGCGAAGAGCCTGTAACCCAAGGACGTTTTAACAGACAAGGATGGAGAGGTGCCATAGTGGAAAATTCTGGAAACCAACACCTTCTCTAGGGGCGTACCTGAAGGCGTGTCGTTCGTATTGTGAGGTTTTGTATTAGGGACAGCACCCCAAGGTTGGAGGTAGAGCAGATGGGCTGAGCAGTCAGAGAGAGAGGTTGGTCAGGCACAGAGTTAGCTATGACTGAGTAGCCTGAAGATTGAGCTTGGAGGAAAGTGAGTGAACTCTTTAAGAGTCACCAGGGACAGACTAACCTGGATTTTATTCCTTTTATAAATGTTTACTAAAACTCAGGTTATAGCAATTCTTGTTAGCCTGATGATTCTTGAACTTATCCTTGTATTGTTTCTGAGTCGTCGGAGATTCTTCCGTAGGATTATGTTTGTATTAGTCCCTGTTTATCTTTTGAACCTTTTGCTGAGATGCTTATACATTCAGTTGTTTTTGGCTTTATAATAAATCTTTAAACTTAGTTCCTAGTCAGTGGTTCTTTGGGGATTGTAAGGGGATTTGTTGAAATTAATTAACCATTGTTCAATTAGATTTCCCAATTCGCTCTATGACAGGTAAAAAGGTCTAGTCGACCGGTGTCCGGGATTTTGGAGTATGGTAAGCTGATTCTAGACGTAAAATCCCGCCTTTCCACTTCCCACGCGCCCACCTAACACCACCGGACCCTCACCCATTTGACATCAATAAGATCCTCTGTCAGGCTACAGACTATACTTTTTGGCCCCTCGGAAAATGTTTGTGAGTATCCATGATGTACAGGAAACTATGTTTGAAGTGATTGCCCTGTGAAAGCAGAAAATACAGTTGCCTTCCAAAATCCTATTCACAAACAAGGATCCTAAAATGTCCATTCTTTTGCAGCAGTTTCATTGGGGTAGAGACATGCTGTAACAGTGCTTCCTTTTAAATACTTCAGGATTTTGGTTGATATATTTCTATTGCAAGATAGCTTTGTTATATTCTTACATGTTACTGCATGCAAATTGTATTATGGTAGTTCCTTTTACATCTCATTGCTGTGCATGCTATGAGCTGTATTCTAATTCCTTTTGGAACTTAGTTGTGGTGTCATCTTGAGAGTTCAGTTGCACTGGACCTTCGCGATGACCAGTCTGCTACATGTTGCTGTGCTGCATAATAAAATACCAGGATGTTACAGTTTGTAATAAGCTTTACAATATCAAAATAGCTATATACCCCTCATATCATTAATCGACAGATATCCTTCATCCAACTTAATGGTATGAACATCTGAACAGACTGAATGACAAGAAGATCAAAAAGTACATTTTCTTTCCAGGGAATGGTGTCTCTCCAGGCAGAGATGTGCATATGTTACTCACTAATCTTCACTGCACTGAGTCTTGCTAATCACAGTCCAGAAGTACCAAGGAATAATTCATACCCGAGGTATGGCAACCACCTTGTGCACTGGATCCTGAGCACTCCCGCAACAAAGGTTAAATCCTGGCTACACCTTCCTGCACTTTCTGAAGCAGGGACCCAGAGGGAAAGGTTTACAATTTACTCTGGGAAGTGCAGGAGGTAATGAGAAAAGAGAAGAGAAAGACTCAGGCACTTGTCATGACTGGACTGCCAATTGTGCCTTTCCAAATACAAATTGTGCACCAAAGAGTGCTTGGTCACGGGTCCTCAAGGTGGGAGTGCCACAGGGCTCGGCCCGGGCCTCACTCTATTTAACATATATCTTACTCCCCTACTATACCTTGCAGAGACACTGGGTGCAAAAGCAGTGTCGTAGGCTGAGGACACCCAGCTGCTTTTCTCTTGGAGCAGGGATGGAATATTTCCAGAGTAAAAAATTAGGAACTGTCTGACCGAAGTTTTTCAATGGCTTTCCCGTTATCAACTGAAATGTAATGTGGGAAAGACAGAGCTCCTTTTCTTCGGTTTATGATCTGAAATGCCCTGGAAGTCTTTCTGGCCCAAGGAGGTCCCTCCCCCATCTATCCACACTAATGCTATTAAAAAAAGGCATTACATTTGATGGGGAATTCTCTTTTCTCCTACAAATCAACATAGTAGTGGGGACTTGTTTAGGCATGTTACAGATGCCAAGGAAGTTTTTGGACGTTCTGTCTCTGTCCGCTAGAAAACTGGTGGTCCAGGCCCTGAAAGCATCTACACTGGACTATGGTGATGCACTATACCTAGGCCTACCCGACTCTCTGACGAATAGGCTACATGTAGTCCAGAATGCAGCCACCTGCATGGTGCTTAGCCTTACTCTACAGACATACATGTCCTCAGCTCTCAGAGAATTGCACTGGCTCCCTGTAAGGAAGACGATTATTTTTAAAACCGCATTGTTAATCCATAGAGCGCTGCACGTAGTAGGGTCTAGACACTTCCGAACAAGAATCTGTCTCTATATACCCCTAGAAATTTGCGCTCAGCAAACCTCTTCCTAGTAACATTCTCACTGATTCGTAAATCCAGAACGGGAGGCAGGTCCTTTTCTTTCTTGGGCCCATCTTTATGGAATAAACTTCCACTGGAACTAAGATGTTCTACCCCCACCACTCTATTTAGGAAGAGGTTGACAACTTGGCTCTTCTCTAACAACTAATTTCCAGTGTCTGCTCCTCGGCCCCACACCTGTCAGATGCCCATCGCCAGGACACTCTACGGAGTAGCAGTTGCGCTAAGCAAGCTCCTTTTACATCACATTGCATCAGTGTATTTACTGGGAGCGCAATTGTGTGCGTTTGCCCCATGTGAAGTGCGCAAACTTGTAATGTTTGCTGTAAGCTCGCTCGCTTTGCGTCACGTTTTAAACTAGCTAAATTTATACCAGCCAAATCCCCCAGGGATGGACAATTTGCTCATAGACTAAAATCTTTATTTTTACGCAAATGTCCGTTGACACCTAAATCGAGATTAGCTCCCCCCCATATATAAAGTGGCATTACCCATTTTGTCACTTCATCCTAGTCATATAAGCATTAAGGACATCTCAAAAAGCTCCAGAATTTGACTGAATCTTCGGTGATCTGCTGCAGACACTCGTGGGAATTAGTGTCAACATCTTTTTCTAAGAGATCAATGATGGAGTTACAGCAAATTGTACCACAATAAGTGGTGGCACAAGAGACAACTAAATTGGTGGAGTTCTTGTGTGTCCTTTCTGACATTTCAACGTTTACATCATCCCGTGACTAAAAACATGGGGCCTCATTTATGAGAAATGACGCATCGCTGCGTGAAAGCAGCGATGCGTCACTTCTCAGTGCGCACTCCTTGCGTCATGATTGATGCGTCATATTTATAATATGACGCATCATGTCGCAAGGAGTTACAGATACGTCAGTATTTCTGACATATCTGTAGGCGCAAAAGTGACGCATTGCTGGAGTGTGTCACAAAAGTGACTCAACGCCAGCAATGTGTACCTTCACAT
Source organism: Lissotriton vulgaris (assembly GCF_964263255.1). Classification (NCBI taxonomy): domain Eukaryota; kingdom Metazoa; phylum Chordata; class Amphibia; order Caudata; family Salamandridae; genus Lissotriton; species Lissotriton vulgaris. The sequence goes on from NC_141700.1 coordinate 549,396,070, forward strand.
TGGCAAGTCCCATGTTGTTAGTGCCTGCGTCAGTCTTACGCCTGCCATGAAGCAGGCGTAAGATTTTGACGCATTAGCGGCCAAGAAATGGTTCAGTGAAATCTTATAGATTTCACTGTGTCACTTCCATGACCCTTTCTTGCGTCAAAACGCCCCCCTTGGATACATTATACCTGGCGCAGGTATAATGTGGCGCAGGGGTTACAAAGTGACGCATCTACCTAGATGCGTCACTTTGTAAATATGGTGCAACAAGGCGCATTTTTTACACCACTGGTGCGTCACAAAAAGTGACGCACCGGCGGCGTAAAAGTGATGCACAGTCTCATAAATGAGGCCCATGAAACCTATCATCCAAACTAACAAAGTAGACAGTCAATGCAACACTGAAAGCGGGACCAACTATAATTTTCAATTGAAATACAGTGAATAAGAAGGTTATTTTGAGTAGCCAGCAGAATTCTGGTCATTTTTTGACAAAAGAAATGTGTGGATCTTTCAAATGAGAGACACGAGGGAAAAAATATGCTCTCTCAAAAAAAAACATTCATGGGTCATGATCCTTTCTCCAGTTAAATCCATCCGATTTGAAAAAACACAATCTCTTCCACATACATGAGGCATGTGTTCGAATGATTGCAGTATGTTAACAATAAAATATCAGAAGCAGGAGTACAGGGGCAGTATTTAACTGTTTTTCCATTAAAAGTCTCTCTCTTGACTTTCTGTGCTCTGACTGAACAATTATTGGTGGCTCTGTCTTCCATTTTGTTCTCACACATTCAAAATAGAAGGCAGGTGGATTCTCTCCGACACATCAATTAACTACCGAAATCTCTTGTTTTGTTCAACAGTTCTATATCCTCCTCCTTGAATTTTAAACATGCCATTATTTAAACATCTAATACATTGAATTCCTTTTTAACGTTTAGGAATGGCATTTGGTGATCCTCTCCCAATACATTAACCTGAGCTTTAGTTTTGCGTACTTAAAAATATCAGGTTGTTTTTGCTTATTTAGTTTAATTTAACGTTTTTGAAAGGTCAGATTTTGGCCCTTAGTTGTTAAATGGAGTGCGTCACAATAAAGACCCAAGCATTACAGTAAGTATTCATAAAACACGAAATGAATACTTCATAACATTTTTACCTGTTAATATTATAAAATTCAACCAAAACTGAGAAAGCCTTCAAATTTAAAAATTCATCCAGAAGGTAAAAACCTTTCGGCAAGTTAAGTGCCTATTATGTATATCATCAAATCCTTATTAAAACGGAAGCAGTTATCAAGGCAAAGGGCGGAATTTAGATTTTAATGGATGCGTGGCATTCAGGGCACATGTCCTAAAAAAAGAAGTGGGGGGACTAACCTAGTTAATCAGTAAGCAAGTGGCATCACAGCGCGTGACATCGCGCTGCGTGACATCGTGGTGTGTGACGCACGTGACATCACAGGAAGTGGCATCACAAGAAGTGACATCAGATCTTAAGCCCTCACATACATGTTTAGCAGGTGTATCATGAGTACATTTGAGCACATTTCGAGTACACTTGTAACTCTCCTGATTTAGGCTGAAAATTCCCACTTTTGTACTCTACACATAAAACAATGTTGCCTTTTGTCAGCGGAAAGCTTCCTCTACCCATAGTGCTTTAAAAGAAAAAATAGTGATATATAAATTATTACAACGCCTCCTCAGGGGTAGTAAGCACTATATAAATGCTATTTATTTTGTGCAAATACTGGGAAAGACCAACAAATCTGACGTTCTTACAGTGCATGCATGGGCTCAAAGTGAAAAGCTGCCTCTCTTAAGTATGTGTGAAGTGCTAACAAGGTGTGAGCCTTTGTTTCTCCTCTGCTACATTTGCTTCTAGGTGTGAGGCTCCTGACTGCTGCCAGCCAGGACTCTCAAACCAAAGGAGGCCTGATGACCCCTCAGACTCAGTCTGTGTTAAGAGCCAGCAGGAGTTAGAAATAAGCGAGCTCCCTCCTGTCCCGCCTGCACGTTTTTGCAGATCGAAAGCAGATAACAAAGTGCAGGCACTGCTGAAAGTGTCCTGGTGTTTGGAAATTACACTGGGATGAATTCAGCATCTTTTTCAGCGTGGCCCAACTTCTTTGCAGGGTGGACATTGTCCACCCTGTGAAAAAAGTGGGAGGACGCCGTCCACCAGCGTGTACCCCCGAATCGTGCCCTGGTGGCATCGCCAACTTGCCCCCCTCCTGCCCATCCATTTAGAGGGAGGAGAAACATTGGATTTCTGCCTGTGGAGCCTTCATGACTTCACAAGTACCTACTCTTGACATGATGACTCGTGCACAGGGTCACAAGGACACAGTTACAGTCACCCTATTCTACTTAAGGCTGCTCAACATTCCCTGGTTTTCACGGCTCGAGTCCGCCATGCTAGGCACGGTATAGAGTCAATGGGCCCTACGTGCAGGGAGACAAGGAAACAGAGTTTTTCTTCTGAAAAAAACACTGGAATTGGAGGTTCATTCGGTGCTTAATCTGTAAAAGATTAAATGAGGGTGCCCAAAGTTGGTCTCAGAAGCTTGCTGCCGGCGCTGCTGAATATCAGGGTTGCTGAAACCAAGACTGCTTAGTTTTGATTCCAACTTTTGGCCGTTTCATCCTCCATCCTAGACTTCCTCCCCCTTTATCGCAAACTTGCACGTTCTTTTTCATGTCTGATGTCTCTCCATGTCACTATTTTCATGTCTTTATCTACCTACGTCTTTTTTTCCTTCGTCCCACTTCTTTCCCCTTTTCTGCCTTGCTCTCTCTTCCTCTGGATCAATGACTGCTGATAAAAAATAAGCCCTGGTCCCCAAAAACGAGTGCTGGTGTCCCCCTTCTGCAACCAAAGCTTAAATTGAGCATTGGGTTGATTTCTGAAGAAAACAAGAAGAAATACAAATGCTGATTAGGAAAAAAAATAGGGATCGCTGCTCGCATTAGAGAACAAAGGCTAAATATGGACAGCGGTCCTCCTCAATGGAAGGAGAGGCCAGAGCCTATCCTGACAAACAGCTGAATATGGACAGCGATCCTACCCTATGGAAGAGGAGGCCAGAGCCTCCCTGACCAATTGTTAAATATGGACAGCGGTCTTCCTCTATGGAGTAGGAGGCCAGCGTGTCTCCTGGCCAATGGCGGAATATGGACAGCGGTCCTCCTCTATGGAGTAGGAGGCCAGCGTGTCTCCTGGCCAACTGCTGAATATGGACAGCGGTCCTCCTCTATGGAGTAGGAGACCAGTGTATCTCCTGGCCAACGGCTAAATATGGACAGCGGTCCTCCTGTATGGAAGAGAAGGCCAGAGTCTCCTCTGACCAGCAGCTGAATAAGGATAGTGGTCCTCTTCTATGGAAGAAGAGGCCAGAGCCTCCCCTGACCAATGGCTGAATTAGGACAGCGGTCCTCCTCTATGGAAGAAAAGGCCAGAGCCTCCCCTGACCAACGGCTGAATAAGTTCAATTATAGATACTGGCCGTGCACTGCGGAATTTATTTATGCGATTTAGGGCGTGTTTCGTGCTCCTTAGGAATACTCCCTGCTCAGGAGTATAGGCAATGAATGAGGACAGCACTGGCACTGGAAGTGCAAGTGTCTCCTAGGGCACTGATGAATTGGTGCTGAAATAACCAGCAAATGTATAATCAATAAAGTTTTCAACGAAGTTTTGCAACAAAGTTTTATGCACTTTTACTCTTCATAAGTATTTTATTCATACTCATAGGAATTGTTCAATATAAATGCATGATCACATTCATAAATTGTTCATCGAGGATCAAATATATCCGACTTATTTTTCAAAAAACATTCCTTCCAATGCATTTCCGCCATGGGGCCTTCATTGGGGAAGTCTGTGAAACAAAACATGTATCTATCACTCTTTTGTATTTCACGAATAAATATCAATAAAGTAAACAACACAGTATGTATATAATGAGTAACACTGTTACTCTAACTAAACTGGAGAATAAACGAATAACTACCCCATGAGTTAGGGATTTGTTTGATGTGGCGACTCTCCCTGTCTTTCGCAATGTTGCAGCCCCTGACGTTGCCTTCCTCACGGAAACCTGGATGAACGACTCCTCAGCACCCGACATCGCCATCGCCATCCCAGAGGGATACAAGATCACCCGCAGAGACCGCGTCAAACAGACGGGAGGAGGCATCGCCATCATCCACAGGGACACCATCCACATCTCGACCAACACCGATGACACCCTGACAACCGCCGAACACCTGCACTTCCAGATCCACACCGACCCGAACACCACCCTCAGAGGCACCCTGATCTACCGACCCCCGGGACCACGCACACAATTCAGCGAGGACATCGCCGACTTTGTCAGCCCGCATGCCCTCCCCTCCGCTGACTACATCCTCCTGGGGGACCTCAACTTCCACCTGGAGAACAACACCGACCGCAACACCATCACCCTGCTCGACAACCTCGCCAACCTCGGACTCAAGCAGCTGGTGTCCACCCCCACCCACCTCGCAGGACACACACTCGACGCCGTCTTCTTGTCCAGCAAACACATTGCCTTCGGCCACGCCACTGGACTCCACTGGACGGACCACAGCTGCGTCCACTTCACCTTCAGGAAAACGACGATCCACCACCACGCGCAAACAGGTTGCTCGAAGAAGCTGGAACAAGATCACAGCCGACCAGCTCGCCGCTTCCCTGAGCCAGCACCCTCCCGCCAGCTCAGCGAACCCCAGCCAGGCCGCCGACAACCTCACGAAGTGGATCAGCAGCTGCGCGGACGAACTCGCCCCACTAAGGACCCCGCCCAGCAGACCCGGCAGCAAGAAGGCCCCTTGGTTCACCGACGAGCTCCAAGAAGAACTGCCGAGCCCTCGAGAAAGCCTGAAGAAGGGAACCAACACCGGACAACATGACCACCCTCAAGCTTGCCACCCGGAAGCACCACCAACTGATCCGCGCCACCAAGAAAACCGCATTCAAGGACCGGCTGGACAACAACGCACACAACTGCAAGGAACTCTTCAACATCGTGAAAGAGCTCTCCAATCCCAACACCGGAAACAACGACATCACCCCATCGCAAGACCTCTGCAACTCCCTCGCCTCCTACTTCCACAACAAGATCGCGGACATACACAACAGCTTCAGCACGCAACCGACGCTAGCCACGTCCAAACCACCGCCCCCACCACCACCATCCGCGCCTGGACCCCGATCAGCACCGAAGACACCGTCCGCATGATGAACTCCATCCACTCCGATCTCCAACCGACCCCTGCCCTCACCACGTCTTCAACAAGGCCGACGCTATCATCGCACCCCACCTGCGGGACATCATCAACACCTCCTTCGACACCGCTACCTTCCCGGAGAGCTGGAAGCACGCAGAACTCAGCGCCCTGCTAAAGAAACCTACAGCGGACCCCACCGAACTCAAGAATTACCGCCCATCTCGCTCCTCCCGTTCCCAGCCAAAGTCATCGAGAAGACCGTCAACAAACAGCTGGCCGCCTTCCTCGAGACGAATGGATCCCTCGACCCCTCACAGTCTGGCTTCCGAGCCAACCACAGCACGGAGACCGCCCTCATCGCTGCCACCGATGACATCTGAGCCCTGATGGACAACGGAGAAACAGCGGCCCTCATCCTCCTAGACCTCTCCGCGGCATTCGACACTGTCTGCCACCGCACCCTAGTACAGCGCCTCAGCAACGTCGGAATCCAGGAGAAGGCTCTGGAATGGATCATCTCCTTCCTCGCTGGAAGAACACAGAGAGTCCGCCTACCACCGTACAAGTCAGAGGCCACCGAAGTCATCTGCGGCGTCCCTCAAGGATCGTCGCTGAGCCCCACCCTCTTCAACGTCTACATGAGCCCCCTCGCGGCCATCGCACGCCAACACAACCTCAACATCATCTACTACGCTGACGACACCCAGCTGATCCTCTCCCTGACCAACGACCCCGTCGCCGCCAGAGCCAACCTTCACGAAGGGATGAAAGACGCAGCCGAGTGGATGACGACCAGCCGCCTGAAACTGAACTCAGACAAGACGGAAGTCCTCATCCTGGGTTCCTCGGCCTCCGCCTGGGACAACTCCTGGTGGCCCCCCGCCCTGGGCACCGCACCCAAACCGACAGACCACGCAAGCAACCTGGGCTTCATCCTGGACTCCTCCCTCTCCATGACCAGACAAGTCAACGCCGTCTCCTCGTCATGCTTCAACATCCTGCGCATGCTACGGAAGATCTTCCGGTGGATCCCCACCGAGACCAGGAAGACGGTCACCCAGGCCCTCGTCACCAGCCGACTGGACTACGGCAACGCCCTCTATGCCGGAACCACCGCGAAGCTCCAGAAGAGACTCCAGCGGATCCAGAACACCTCAGCCAGACTCATCCTCGACATCCCAAGACACAGCCACATCTCCGGACATCTGAGAGACCTGCATTGGCTCCCCGTCAACAAAAGAATCACCTTCCGTCTCCTCACCCACGCACACAAAGCCCTACACGATCAAGGCCCGAGCTACCTCAACAGTCGCGTCAACTTCTACACTCCCAAACGCCAGCTCCGATCAGCCAGTCACGCCCTCGCCGCCGTCCCCCGCATCCGAAGAACGACAACAGGAGGAAGGTCCTTCTCCTACCTGGCCGCCAAGACCTGGAACTCCCTCCCGACCGACCTGCGCCTGACCCAAGACCACCTCTCCTTCAGGAAGAAGCTCAAGACCTGGCTCTTCGAGCAGTAGCAGCACAACCCCCCCCCCCCCAAGCGCCTTGAGACCCTCCGGGTAAGTAGTGCGCTCTATAAATTTCTCTGATTGATTGATTGATTGTTGGATCGTATCTTTAAAAAAGAGGTGTGGCGCATGATAATTAGACGTGTTTAGCTTACAAAAAACTGTGTAGGTTGAAAATATTCGGAGATCAGTGACATTAAGCTAATCGTGGTCTGTACCCAAACATTCTAAGAAGTTACGCGCTTAGCTCTAAGCTGTTGGGCTCCGCGTGGGCTGCTTACCGGAATCGTGTTACTCGTGGCGTACTATGGAGCTGCGTTGTGTGCTGCCTTCACTGCAGGAAAGTTCGCGTGTGACGCGCTAGGGGTGTGTTTAAACGAGGGTTGCGCGCGCATTATTTTAAAGAGACCATGCGATGAGATACATTGTAACGTGTAGTAAACCAACGCATTATAAAGGTGCAACATTGTGTATATAGGTAAACATGGTCAAAAGGTAATCATAATATTTACGGATGTACAATGAAAATAAAGGTGAAATGTAAACTGTGGATTTCTGACATCAGATAAATATCGGTATTTAGCACAGCACAAGACATGTATTAATACACTATGTTAGGATATTCATAGATAGCAACTAAATTCTGTCCGTTCATTAATCCCGTTAGGGCTCAAAGTCTGTAAGTGGTATATCCAGTGGTTTTCTCGTTTTAAAAGGGCTTTTCTGTTGTCTCTTTCTTCCTTTTTTTCAACAACTTCCAATATGCAAGCCTTAATTTGATTCACTTGATGATTGTGTTCAACGAAATGGGTTGCCACTGCTGATTCTAGAACTTTAGTTCTGATGTTACTTTTGTGCTCGGTGAGCTTTATTTTGAATTTGCGTTCCGTTTGTCAGTCAGTCAGTCAGGATATCTTTATTCGACTTATTACAAGTCATACAAAGAAACATAAACGATAAAACGTAACATAGGATACATATGCCCATACATACATAGCCCAGCATTTCCATAAGAACATTAAAACTACAAATATAAGTTAAATACTATACAATGTTAAAACTATACAAATTCATTCATAGGAAGCAAGAATAATAATGATGATAACCCTTAAAAATTGCTAAGGCGAGTTTTGACCAGCAGCTTTCACCCTAGCTGCAGCTACTAAGAAATTCGCGATGCAAAAGGTAGTGCGGGGATTTGACAAAAGCTGTAAATAAAGCAAGGCTGGGCGAACCTGAGTGAAACCCGCTTCTTTCAGGACAGGGAGTAGATATTTTTTCCTCTGCTCATGAAAGAAGCTGCAAAACATAACAAAGTGCATTGTGTCCTGCACCGAGAAGTCGTCACATCTACAAGGTGGGGCTTCATCTGGCTTCTGCCAACCCTTGAAAGAGCCTAAGTAGTAATGTATCAGGTTAAACCTAAACTTGGTTAACAGGAACCTATGGTAGGGGAAGGTTACAAAAATAAGATAAGGTGCAATGGAGGGGGCGCTGACCAAAAGGTTATGAGACCTAACTGATGGCTTCAATAATTCGGCATCCTCGCGATGCGCTTCCTTACTATCCATGAATGCCTTTTTTATGTGACCTATATCTTGGGCCCTGATTTTGTCTGGGCATAGAAAGAGCTCAGGGCGGCCCAGGTCAGTAAAAGATTTAATTAGATAGGCCATCCATGGGATACTACTGTGTTTATCTAAAGATAAAACATCCTTCAAAATTTTATGGTTTAGTGGGAGGTCTTCGTTTAACCACAATTTCAGCCATAGGATCAGGGGTGCTAAGCTCAGTAGATCTGACAGATACGGTAAGCCCACCTCTCGATGGATTGAGTAGGTTGGGGTAGACTGAGGTACGGATAGAAGGGATCTAATAAATCTGTTTTCCGCTCTCTGGATAGGGTCAAGATTAACGTAACCCCACAAAGGTGAACCGTAAAGTGCAATAGCCACTGGCTTGCTCTTATAGATCTTTAGAAGGGCTTCCATGGGCCGAGCTCCCAGCTTGCCTGCGAAACCCAGGATCGCTGAGGAGGATCTAATTACCGCCAACTTTTTAGCTCTTATCTGTGGCCCCCATGTTCCCTTTTGGTCAAATAAAACACCCAGGTAGGGGAATGTCGTTACCATTGAGACGGGGACCCCTCTACAAAAAAAGGATTTATGCCTTTTTTTGGTGCACTCACGCCCCATTACCATTGTGTGTGATTTTGATACATTCACCTTCAAATCCAAATTATTCATAAAAATGCCAAATGCGTCCAAAAGAGTCTGAAGGCCAACACCAGTTCGAGCAATCAACACGGCGTCGTCAGCGTACAGGAGTGCCGGGATTTGAACGTCCCCTGCACGTGGGACGTCCGCATTCTGGCCGCGCAGATGTGCCCCCAAGCCGTTGATGTAGATGGTGAAAAGCGTGGGGGCTAAGATGCAGCCTTGACGTACCCCCTTTAAGGATTTAAACAGTGGGGTACATCTACCATTGTTTGACACTCGAACAGCTGCGAAGAGCTCCTGATGCATAGTGGCCATGAACGAGACCAAGGCTTCTTCGATGCCCAACTCCAACAGGATCGCCCACAATTTTGATCTATTAACAAGATCAAACGCCGATGAAAGGTCCATAAAAGCAAGAAACACAGACCCCTCCTTGGCTACAGTATACTTGGAAATGAGTAGATGCAAGTTAGTACATTGTTCAATGGTACCCTTTCTCTCTCTAAAACCGTATTGCAAGTCAGATAGGCCTCCACGATCCTCGATGTTCTCCCTCAATCTGGCTAACAGGACTCTGCCCAATATTTTTATGGTCGAGTCCAAAAGGGATATGGGCCTGTAGAATGCGGGGTCGTCCCAGCGCCCTTTGTTTTTGAAAATGGGGACGATCGTGGATATGGCCCATGAGGCAGGCGCTGGGTTGCCGTTCACTGCATTAAACAGATTTGCCATAACCTCGGCCCATAGTTTAGGAGAGAACATGAAGAAGTCAGCCGGGACTCCATCCGGACCAGGTGCCTTGTGTTTGGTGGTTGCCAGGAGTGCTTTTTCCACTTCTTGCGAGTTGAAGATAATGGGGTGTACGTGTTTGCTGGGCAGCTGACCCCTGTTTCTGCCTTCGTCATCATCTCCCCCATATACATTTTTGAAAAAGGACAACCATGTTTCGTCAGTGATCACACAGTCCAGGGGTGCGTTGTTATCTTCCGCAAATAGGGGCTGCCTCATGATCTCCCAAAATCTCCTACTGTCCTTTAGTACAGCCGCGGAAAGGAGATTATCCCAAGTTTCGCGTTTGATAGCGTCTTTGCGGTTTTTTGTGGCCGCTTTATAGATTTTCCTTTTTCTTGAGATGTCAGCTTTATCCCTAGGTGCAGATTTTAGTGCCACTAGCAGTTCTCTGTGTGCTTTCGAGCATTCATGATCAAACCAACACTTATGACCTTGTACTCCCGGAGTGGGTTTGACCAGGAGATCCTTAGAGACCTGGGCGCAAATTGCCTCATAGGCTGCGACTATGGTATGCCCTTGAGTGTCCGGATTTCTACAGAGCTCAACTTGAGCTTTGATTTTGGGGAAGCATTTTTTATAGAAATTATCCGGGATCACTTTAGCCCACTTCACTCGTCTATTTTGATCAGCGGTCCTCAGAGATTGTGCCACTTTCTCAGTTGCTGGAGGTGCCCCCATGTAGGCACCCCAGGCCACTTCAAGAAGAACTGGGTTATGATCGCTGAAGTGAGTGGGTACAGTGCAATAGGCCATAGTCCTGCTTAAAATGCCCCGCGTCACAAAAATATAATCAATCACTGTACCATGTAGGGTACCGGTAAAAGTTGGAATTCTCAGGGCGCAGTCAGGTTCGATTAAATCAAAGTTGGCCAGGAGTTCCTCAAGCTCCTGCCCCTCTACAGAATGTTCGAAATGAGGACCCTGTATGGCTACGTCCTCAGCCTCCTTTACATCACTACCCTTGCAGGCTAATTCGCACAAATGAATATTAAAATCGCCTAATAAAATTAACTCATAGACTAAATTAATATCCTGAAGTACTGTATTTAAAATGTTATCTAGGCTTGCGATATTACGACCATTATAATCGCTGTTCCTAGAGTTATAAAAATTTACATATAATGACTTACAATCTTTACTGGTCACCCTCTCAACCATTAAAATGTTATCGGAATCAGAGCTGATCTGCCTATAGCTGCCTTTTAGAGCCAATGAGAACAAGATCACCAAGCCCCCCTTGGCTCTACCCGCTCTACTAGGGACTGCAGGTTTGGTAAAACTAGTGTACCCATCCCACCAAAGGTTATACGCCGTATCCCAAGTTTCTTGCAGGGCGATGATATGATGTTTAGAGATAAAACTTAGCCATGCATGATCCTGACGTTTGGCGTTTAGGCCCGCCACGTTCCAACTTATTATCTTGCAGTGGTCAGTGGATGACCTTAAGTCTTCTTGCGCGTTCTCAGCTGCACTTTCAGCTATTGGTTGTTGCAATGCCTGACCGCCACCTGTTAATAATGAGTCGGACGGTTCCTCCCGTTCTTGGACTGCTTCTGGTTCAAGTCAGTCGCAGGAATTTAAGTCTGACAAGGGAGCAAATCTGTTGCCAGTACCAAATCCCCACTCAAAAGGGGTGGCTACCTGAGCCTGGCCAAATGGAGCTAAGTTCCACAAAGGTTGTGGGGTTATTGGGTGTACCGGGAACTGATCGTTTCCCAACCATTGTGTTGGCCTAATACCCCTGGTGCTGTAATCATAGGCCCGTATGCCAGAGCCCCAAGCATTCCCTCTTGGCTCTTGTACCAAAGGTGGCCTGGTGTTTAGGTCATTTGGGCGATAGAGTCTTCCTGGCTCCCTATATGCTGTGGGCTGAGACCAGTCATTATAATGTCGAAATCTAGGGCCCCCTCCCCATCTGTCAGCATTGATGGTTCTTTTGTGACTGGGAAGTTTAGGTAGGGTGGTAAACCTATTTTTGTCGAAAAAGAACTTGAGGGTGAGAGGAATTATGGAGCCACTACGTCGTTGGGGTGGAAAAATATTGTTTAAAATGTCTGGGAGGACCTCGGCATTGGCAAAATTTAAGATGACGCAATCCCCTTGAAACTTTTTGGGCTTGCAACCGATCCATGGTACCCTCCTTGACATAACAATGTCCCCTGCCAGCTTATCAAAACCCTGTTCTGTCATATGCATGTTATTGGTGAGCCAATGTAACGCTTTGTCTTTTAGGTCCTGGTTGGACTCTACTTTGCCTTGTGTTAAAACGGGGACGTTTGCCAGCACCAGGACAACCGGCGAGGCTTCCAAGATAAATTGAGCTGAAATGTCCACTTGATGTGTTCCCGCTATAGCTGCAGATGTGCTGATGCTAGGATCTGCAGTGTCTGCAACCTGGCCCACTGCAGGTAATAGTGGTAGTGAGGGTGATGGGGGCGGAGGTGACACCCCTTGCTGAATGGGTTGCGAGCTACTCTCATTAGGGGTGACCTCTACGTTTGTGGGTATTAAGTTTGTGACGAGGGAGGATAAATTTTCGACCTCGTCTGCCAGCTTACTATGTGCCACACCCAACTTTTTTACCTCGGATGTTAACTTGTCCAATTTCCCTATCATGGGTTTGATTATAGTCCTGATTTTAATGTCAATCATGTCTTGGATTCTGTTAAAGAGGTCCTCGTCGATGGTACTTCTTGGCTCAATATCAGTAACGGGATCAAGCTGTTTCCTTACTCGAGTAGGGGGTGGGGTAGCAGCCTTCTTCCTGCTTAGATGTTTACCCCCACGTTTTGCTGCAGATTTTCGACAAGCTCTAACAGCCCTTGTGGCAAGTTGCGGAGAGTGTAGGACTGCTTCCGTAGCAGCTGTCTGCTGATTTGAATCGTTAGTAGTATTATCTGATAAATCGATCAGATCTTGTCTGTCTGATTGGAGGTCAGAATCAGCTTTATCCTCGGAGTCCAGATCTTGAGAAATCAGGTTTTCTGGGGTACCTGGGAGGTTTTCTGGCGGTGGTTCTGATGTCTCGGAGCTTAAAGCGCTTGTCGACGGACTTGCTGACGGCAAAATGGGTGATTGACTCAACCCAAGAGATTGCCTACGCTTGTTGTTAATATCGTTAACTACTTGCACAAGATATGAGTCTAAGGTGTTCACAGACTCTGCTGGGACAGGAACCCGTTTTTTCCCCATTCTTAGGATATTAACAATAGTAATAGCAGGTACCCTAACGTCAAATCAGCCCGGATGGGTTGTAGTAAAGATGTACTGCAGGCAGTAATAATACGACAGGCAGTCAGTAACAATGCGATAGCGGTGCACGTGACAATGATGCAATGTAATGACCAGAATATCACAATGGGTACAGCACCTTAATTAGCGGCAGATGGATGTAATGGGGATGGCCTAGCCTGGCCTTTCCGTGCCTCGGAGGGCCACAGAGGGCCCGCCCTTTGCCCGGGCTTAGCCCCGGGCGTCCCGCTCGCGTCCCGCGTAGCTGAGGGCTTCCTGCTTTTATCAGCCCCTCCTGGCGCGTTGGTGACGCGTCAGGGATCATAGGCTTTTCATCCGCAAAGATGTTGTTGAAGTCTGGTTCAGTCTGAACCAGACTTCAACAACATCTTTGCGGAACCATTATTTGCATTCACCAGAGCAAGAAACTTAGGAGAAATCATCAAGAGTGCCACTGTAACCAAATCCGACATAAAATTCAAAGGCACAACTCCATGCAAAAACTGCAGTAACTGCAACAATATAATGGAAGGCAATACAATTACTCACCATATGAAAGGGAACAAAATCAAGTTAAAAGTTAATGCTACTTGCGACACAAAAAACATTATATACATGATGAAGTGCCCGTGTGGAAAAGCCTATGTTGGACAAACGGAACGCAAATTCAAAATAAGGCTCACCGAGCACAAAAGTAACATCAGAACTAAAGTTCTAAAATCAGCAGTGGCAACCCATTTCGTTGAACACAATCATCAAGTGAATCAAATTAAGGCTTGCATATTGGAAGTTGTGGAAAAAAATGAAGAAAGAGACAACAGAAAATCCCTTTTAAAACGAGAAAACCACTGGATATACCACTTACAGACTTTGAGCCCTAACAAGATTAATGAACGGACAGAATTTAGTTGCTATCTATGAATATCCTAACATAGTGTATTAATACATGTCTTGTGCTGTGCTAAATACCGATATTTATCTGATGTCAGAAATACACAGTTTACACTTCACCTTTATTTTCATTGTACATCCCTAAATATTATGATTACCTTTGACCATGTTTACCTATATACACAATGTTGCACCTTTATAATGTGTTGGTTTACTACACGTTACAACGTATCTCATCGCATGGTCTCTTTAAAATAATGCGCGTGCAACCCTCGTTTAAACACACCCCTAGCGCGTCACACGCAAACTTTCCTGCAGTGAAGGCAGCACACAACGCAGCGCCATAGAACGCCACAAGTAACACGATTCCCGTAAGCAGCCCACGCGGAGCACAACAGCTTAGAGCTAAGCGCGTAACTTCTTAGAATGTTTGGGTACAGACCACAATTAGCTTACTGTCACCGATCCCCGAATATTTTCAACCTACAGAGTTTTTTGTAAGCTAAATACGTCTAATTATCATGCGCCACGGCGGTTTTTTAAAGATACGATCCAACAGCAACATTGCGAAAGACAGGGAGGGTCGCCACATCAAACAGATCCCTAACTCATGGGGTAGTTATTTGTTTATTCTCCAGTTTAGTTAGAGTAACAGTGTTACTCATTATATACATACTGTGTTGTTTACTTTATTGATATTTATTCGTGAAATACAAAAGAGTGATAGATACATGTTTTGTTTCACAGACTTCCCCGATGAAGGCCCAATGGCCGAAATGCATTGGAAGAAATGTTTTTTGAAAAATAAGTCGGATATATTTGATCCTCGATGAACAATTTATGAATGTGATCATGCATTTATATTGAAAAATTCCTATGAGTATGAATAAAATACTTATGAAGAGTTAAAGTGCATAAAACTTTATTGCAAAACTTCGTTGAAAACGTTATTGATTATACATTTGCTGGTTATTTCAGCACCAATTCATCAGTGCCCTAGGAGACACTTGCACATCCAGTGCCAGCGCTGTCCTCATTCAACGGCTGAATAAGGACAGTGGTCCTCCTCTATGGAAGAGGAGGCTAGAGCCTCCCCTGAACACTGGCTGAATAAGGATAGTGGTCCTCCTCTATGGAAATCAGGCCAGAGCCTCCCCTGACCAATGACTAAATATGGACAGTGGTCCTCCTCTATGGAAGAGGAGGCCAGAGCCTCCCCTGACCAATGGCTGAATAAGGACAGCGGTCCTCCTCTATGGAAGAGGAGGCCGGAGCCTCCCCTGACCAACGACTAAATATGGACAGCAGTCCTCCTCTATGGAAAAAGAGGCCATGTTGTCCCCTGACCAAAGGTTAAACATGGACAACGATCCTCCTGTATGGAAGAGGAGGCCAGAGCCTCCCTTGACCAACGGCTGAATATGGCCAGCATTCCTTCCCTATGGAAGAGGAGGCCAAAGCCTCCCCTGACCAACAGCTGAATATGGACAGCAGTACTTCTATATGGAAGAGGAGGCCAGAGCCTCCCCTGACCAGCGGCTGAATATGGATAGCGGTCCTCCTCTATGGAAGAGGAGGCCGGAGTCTCCCCTGACCTACGGCTAAATATGGACAGCGATCCTCCTCTATGGAAGAGGAGGCCAGAGCCTCCCCTGACCAGCGGCTTTATATGGACAGCAGACCTCCTCTATGGAAGAGGAGGCTGGAGTCTTCTGTGAACAACAGCTAAACAAGGACAGCAGTCCTCCTCTATGGAAGAGGAGGCCAGAGCCTCCCCTGACCAGCGGCTGAATATGGGCAGCAGTCCTCCTTTATGGAAGAGGAGGCTAGAGCCTTCCCTGAACTGGTGGGTCACCACAAAAGTATAAACTATCACTAGGAGACCAGAGCCTCCCCTGACCAACAACTAAATATGGACAGCGGTCCTCCTCTATGGAAGAGGAGGCCAGAGCCTCCCCTGACCAATGGTGAATATGGACAGCGGTCCTCCTCTATGGAAGAGGAGGCCAGAGCCTCCCCTGACTAATGGAGAATATGGACAGCGGTCTTCCTCTATGGAAGAGGAGGACGGAGTCTCCCTTAACCTACGGCTGAATATGGACAGCGGTCCTCCTGTATGGAAGAGGAGGCCAGAGCCTCCCCTGACCTGCGGCTGAATATGGACAGCGGTCCTCCTGTATGGAAGAGGAGGCCAGAGCCTCCCCTGACCTGCGGCTGAATATGGAAAGCGGTCCTCCTGTATGGAAGAGGAGGCCAGAGCCTCCCCTGACCAGCGGCTGAATTTGGACAGCAGTCCTCCTTTATGGAAGAGGAGGCTAGAGCCTTCCCTGAACTGAAGGGTCACCACAAAAGTATAAACTATCACTAGGAGACCAGAGTCTCCCATGACCAACAACTAAACATGGACAGCGGTCCTCCTCTATGGAAGAGGAGGCCAGAGCCTCCCCTGACCAACGGAGAATATGGACAGCGGTCCTCCTCTATGGAAGAGGAGGCCAGAGCCTCCCCTGACCAACGGCTAATTATGGGCAGAGGTCCTCCTCTAGTCTCCCCTGACCTGGTGGGTCGCCACAAAAGTATAAACTATCACTAGGAAGCCAATAGCCCTGGTTTGCATTTTGAGTCATGTGTAAAATATTGTAAACAGCACGCTGCAGTGTTAAAACAAAACAAATAGAATTAGGTTCTGCATACAATGCATTTATGAGATAAATACTTTAAACTGTGAGGATTTTGAATACTTTTGGTATGTAAAAGTCACTAATGCCTTGAACTGCAGGGCGCAAATATACACCAAACAGCATGAAAGGAGAGAGAAATGCCACTCTTGGTGGCGCTAAAGCGCATTCGACAAATATTTTAGATAATTAGTGGAATTCATTCTTGCAGAGAGCTGCACTATCAGCCAGACCAAATGATCCCCCATAAGCCACCCTACAGAATATTCGTTCTAGGTTGATCATGCTTATTCCAAGATTTATTTGAAAGAGCTCAGGCATTAGAAACGTTAAACAATTCTGAATCCTGACTGAATTAGAGCTTCAAGAAACATCCTAAGGGATTTGTTAGCCAAGCTTTTATCTTACCATTTTTTAATGGCTAAAATCAAAACACCTAATTATAATCATTTACTAAAGTTTACATGAAAGATACAATATCTAAAATAACTTATGTAAAACGTACTTGTCTCAATGTAATAACTTACTTTTAATGAGGGGAAGACCGCCCAACCACCATAGCTTTGAAATACGCAAAGAATCCCCAGAAAACAGCCCTTCCCTGTGTTTAGCGGTCTGCCCAACATCTAACTCGACGGGTCATCTCCCCTCTCAGAAAGTTCATCTAATGTTTGCTTCTATTTTTTTTAAATGCCTGCCTATCACTCTGAAGTTCATCTAATGTTTGCTTCTTTTTTTTTTTAAATGCCTGCCTATCACTGTGAAGTTCATCTAATGTTTGCTTCTTTTTTTTTTTAAATGCCTGCCTATCACTGTGAAGTTCATCTAATGTTTGCTTCTTTTTTTTTTAAAATGCCTGCCTATCACTGTGAAGTTCATCTAATGTTTGCTTCTTTTTTTAAAAAATGCCTGCCTATCACTGTGAAGTTCATCTAATGTTTGCTTCTTTTTTTTAAAAATTCCTGCCTATCACTGTGAAGTTCATCTAATGTTTGCTTCTTTTTTTTAAAATGCCTGCCTATCACTGTGAAGTTCATCTAATGTTTGCTTCTTTTTTTTTAAATGCCTGCCTATCACTGTGAAGTTCATCTAATGTTTGCTTCTTTTTTTTTAAATGCCTGCCTATCACTGTGAAGTTCATCTAATGTTTGCTTCTTTTTTTTTTAAATGCCTGTCTGTCACTGTGAAGTTCATCTAATGTTTGCTTCTTTTTTTTAAAAATGCCTGCCTATCACTGTGAAGTTCATCTAATGTTTGCTTCTTTTTTTTAAATGCCTATCACTGTGAAGTTCATCTAATGTTTGCTTCTTTTTTGAAAAAATGCCTGCCTATCACTGTGAAGTTCATCTAATGTTGCTTCTTTTTTTTTAAAATGCCTACCTATCACTGTGAAGTTCATCTAATGTTTGCTTCTTTTTTAAAATGCCTACCTATCACTGTGAAGTTCATCTAATGTTTGCTTCTTTTTTTTTTAAATGCCTGCCTATCACTGTGAAGTTCATCTAATGTTTGCTTCTTTTTTTTAAAATGCCTGCCTATCACTGTGAAGTTCATCTAATGTTTGCTTCTTTTTTTTTTAAAATGCCTACCTATCACTGTGAAGTTCATCTAATGTTTGCTTCTTTTTTTTAAATGCCTATCACTGTGAAGTTCATCTAATGTTTGCTTCTTTTTTTTTTAAATGCCTGCCTATCACTGTGAAGTTCATCTAATGTTTGCTTCTTTTTTTTTAAATGCCTGCCTATCACTGTGAAGTTCATCTAATGTTTGCTTCTTTTTTTAAAAAATGCCTGCCTATCACTGTGAAGTTCATCTAATGTTTGCTTCTTTTTTTTTTAAATGCCTGCCTATCACTGTGAAGTTCATCTAATGTTTGCTTCTTTTTTTTTTAAATGCCTGCCTATCACTGTGAAGTTCATCTAATGTTTGCTTCTTTTTTTTAATGCCTGCCTATCACTGTGAAGTTCATCTAATGTTTGCTTCTTTTTTTAAAATGCCTGCCTATCACTGTGAAGTTCATCTAATGTTTGCTTCTTTTTTTTTAAAATGCCTGCCTGTCACTGTGAAGTTCATCTAATGTTTGCTTCTTTTTTTTTAAAATGCCTGCCTATCACTGTGAAGTTCATCTAATGTTTGCTTCTTTTTTTTTAAATACCTATCACTGTGAAGTTCATCTAATGTTTGCTTCTTTTTTTTTAAAAATGCTTGCCTATCACTGTGAAGTTCATCTAATGTTTGCTTCTTTTTTTTTTTAAATGCCTATCACTGTGAAGTTCATCTAATGGTTGCTTCTTTTTTTTAAATGCCTGCCTATCACTGTGAAGTTCATCTAATGTTTGCTTCTTTTTTTTAAAAATGCCTTCCTATCACTGTGAAGTTCATCTAATGTTTGCTTCTTTT
Source organism: Lissotriton vulgaris (assembly GCF_964263255.1). Classification (NCBI taxonomy): domain Eukaryota; kingdom Metazoa; phylum Chordata; class Amphibia; order Caudata; family Salamandridae; genus Lissotriton; species Lissotriton vulgaris. Next base: position 549,415,038 of record NC_141700.1, read on the forward strand.
TTTTAAATACCTATCACTGTGAAGTTCATCTAATGTTTGCTTCTTTTTTTTTAAATGCCTGCCTATCACTGTGAAGTTCATCTAATGTTTGCTTCTTTTTTTAAGAAATGCCTACCTATCACTGTGAAGTTCATCTAATGTTTGCTTCTTTTTTTAAAATGCCTACCTATCACTGTGAAGTTCATCTAATGTTTGCTTCTTTTTTTTTAAATGCCTGCCTATCACTGTGAAGTTCATCTAATGTTTGCTTCTTTTTTTTAAATGCCTGCCTATCACTGTGAAGTTCATCTAATGTTTGCTTCTTTTTTTTTTTAAATGCCTACCTATCACTGTGAAGTTCATCTAATGTTTACTTCTTTTTTTTAATGCCTATCACTGTGAAGTTCATCTAATGTTTGCTTCTTTTTTTTAAATGCCTGTCTATCACTGTGAAGTTCATCTAATTTTTGTTTTCAAAAAATGTTTTGCCTATTTAATTTTAGGAGCCAGAGGCTATATATGCTACAAAGGAACTTAAATAACACTTTGAAACCTTTTAAAAAGACTGAATTAGATGCAGTGCTTCATTTGCAAAAAAGAAAGAAGGGCTCAGGTAAAAAGGATTTGTTAGGATTCTGCTGGCAGCACCGCTAAATGCAGGAGTCGGCCAATACCAAGGGCTGTCAATTCTTGATTCCACATCATGTGTCTTTCTTTCGGCCCTATGTTGTCTGGCGCTATGCATCACACTTATAGTTCTTTTTTAAAATCTAAGCTTTCTTCTTTTACCCCTATTTTTAATCTTTGCCTTGCTTCATCTCTCTCCTATTTCTGCCGTTCTCTCTCTCTTGCTCTCATGTCTAAGTCTGATGATGAAAATAAACCCTGGTCCCCAGAAAAGATTGTAGGTCCGAAGCGTTGGCTACCACCGGAACAAATTAAGCTCTGGTCGGTTGTAACATAATTTAAAGTGTGGTCAATTTTTTCTTAAGGCTGCCTTCCTTCAGTGAGATTAGCAATCTGGATTCAGATCTTCTACTACTTTTAAATTCCTAGCTGCACAAAAATCAATCTTTGACATTTTATTATGTTATGCCACATGGTGTTTATATAATGCTCATCCTCCAATTATTTGGTCCTTTGATACTTTTTTGCCTGTGTATCCGATAATGATTGTGGATAAGCCTACACTCTTTGTCAGAGGTGGGAGTTTGGTTTCGAACACTTTGATCGTCCCCTGGTTCGAGTAAGTTTGGGTGGTGTGGCTTCAAGATGGGTGGGTCTTTCTCTACAATAGTGTTTTGAATAGCAGGTACAGATCTTGTGACTATCCAAATCCCCCTGGCATTAATGTTCTAGAAGGGTACTCAGCAGGTGGTGGGGTTATGTGGTAGGTTCATATCTTATGGTCTTTCACTTAACAAACTATGCCGGTGTCATCGAGTAGCGAGCCCTCTCCTAGAGATAGGTGGCTGGATGACGACAAATAGAAACACAGAACAGACAAGTAGCCCTATAGTCAGATAATCAAATGAACAGACATGCAGAGGTCCAAGAATGAATCAGCACAGCAAGGCACAGAGTTGTTGCTTGTGACCAATGAGGTACAGCTCTGGTATCTGCCTCAACTGAGGCGTAACTCTGGCTGTCTGTGAGAAGCGAGGGCTGGGCTCGATGCCTGCACTGGGTAAGAGTACTAAGAAACCAATTGCTCATCCGCAAGGTTATGCGTGACCTTCTCGTGCCAGTTGTGTTGTGCATCACACACTTTTCCTGACAAGGATCCATGAAGTGGTGGGGCATCTAAGGACAATATCAAGTGGTTTGCATCTCTTTAATAATACAGAGTGAGAAAGGTTGTTAGCTAAACCCATGGATGTCATTTAAAGTACATGTTGTCTCTGGGCACTCATGTCACTGTTACCATCCCCAGACAGACTACAGTGGTGAACTGCGGCAGCCGACCTGCCCTGTAATTGTAGACAGAGATATAAGCTTCTATTGCTAGGTTAGGTTATGTCAATGTCTTAGTGGTTTGTGGCTGCCATTCAGCTGCCGGTTATAACTAAGGCTCCCTGTTTTCCATGTTTACTGGTAGACAGAAAACCATCTATTTTCTTGTCTGTATTTATTTTTAAATGTGGATAAAAACGGAAATTGGGTGCTTTTTAAGTGATTCTAAATACACTTTGCCATGACTGCCAGGCCAATAACCGTGTGGATTAATAGGTAACGGGGTTGAACAAGAAAGGGATTTTAGTAAAGACGCTTAAAGTGCAGTAGCTATGCACAAGGATGATACTGAAATGTGTATGTGTTCGTATAAGTGCATTGATTTATCTCTGCGGGTGCTCATATCACTGACACCTGGCAGGCATTCAAGCATGGGTGCATATTTATTGGTGAAATAAACGTGGAAATATACCAGTTTCAGCTTTACTTTTTTCACAAAATCCATAATAAACATGGATAAATACAGATAAAGTTGACAAAAAAATAAAAAGGATAAGTACAGACGGGAATGACAAAAAAATAATTACCATAAAACCGGGGACCGAGTTATAACCCGAAATGCCTTATACTCTCTCATATATGATCCTTGTTATCTTAACTCTAAGATAACTCAATATCAGTCTTCAAGAACTCTCACTTCCAGTGCTACAGGTATGTAGGTTAGGCCTGTAGATAAAAGGGCTTCAGAAGGAGGCAGAGCCTTTGCGGCTCCAGCTATCAAGGTGTAGGGGAAGCTGCAAGAGGGCCTCTGAGAACATCATCAGCTCCTGTCTTTCTGGTGCTTACTCACACTTGTGACCAATGGTGAACTGCTGAGAGTCACATTTTGGTCCTTCCTTCATAAGCTCCCGGCTGTCTTGCTTGCATCTGAAGTGCGATACAAAAAAGTGATTGGCAGAAACTACCTTAAAAGGGACTTTAAGCGAGAGGAAAAAACAGTTCTCATTTCCAAATGATGCATCACAAAAACACAAAGATCCTAGGATATCCCCTTGTTTGAAGAATTTTAAAGCGGCCAACAAGGACACCATTTTTTGGATGCCAATTAAAAAAAATGTCAGCATTTTCTTCGAGGAGTTTCTGTTACACATTTTTACTTCATTACTTAATACTTATAATGTAGAAAGTACGTAAAAATGTATATGTACTAAAACATCATTAGTTTCTTGGGGGCATATTAGCAAGAAATAGTGATATTTATTGCTAAATGTGCTTAGCGCACTTTTTTATCGCTGCCTATCGCTGGTTATGTTAGTGGAGAAAACCTTGCTATTAGCAACGTTTTTCTCCATTGTGCTAAAATATCCAGCGATAGTGGCGAAATGCGTGAATATCACTGGAAATCCAGCAATATTCAGGCATTAAAACGCCAATGGGGACTTAACCTGAAGATCCACCTCCCATTGGATAAACAGGCGAGTCATGTTTTTAGCAGGCGTTAGATTATAGCGATAATCGCGCTTAGCGCAATTTTTTTAATCGATTGGCCTGCCTTGCAAATAGGCGATAGCTGTGTTAGCGACTGCTTTCAGTCGCTAACAGTTTGGGTACGCCTACTTTGCATGTCATTAGCGATAAATATCGCTGACATGCAAAGAGGGCCCCAAACCGGTCGCTATCGCCTAAAAGCTGTCGCTAACTGCTGTTAGCGACAGCTTGCTAATAGGGCGACAAAAATATCGCTGCTTTAGCGGCAAAAAGTGCTGCTAAAGCGGCGATATGGCCCTTGCTAATATGCCCCTTGGTTTCTCTGCCATATATTCAGCTATGCCCACCTAGACAGAATGCGTGTTTTAGGGACGCGGTCCAATGCCTGCACACGCAGGCACAAACGCCAATTTTGTCTCGATGAAAGGCAATTGTTTCTCTGCCGGGTGGAGCGCCACCATATATTACACTGATCTTTCCACTGCCTCTTCACGACCAATTAACTACTGAAGGGTATTTCACAACACTGAGGCAGGCCTATGTTGACTTCAACCTAATTTCCCTTTAAATCCTGCACGCACCAAAGAAAATAAAATGATGCCTGCACCCTTTTTAGAACTCCCTGAAATGTCCTAGCAGAACTCGCAAGGCAAGGCTGCCGACTATTCAGGGTGGAGTGAGGAGAAAATAGGAACGTGATGGTGATCAGGTTTACAGTTTTTAATTATCATATTTCATCACTTTTTCATATTGTCTTATTTGGGAGTAGGATATATCAAAGAGATGGAGCCGTTCATTGACTTAATCAGGACATGCTGCAGAAAGACATCTCTATTATCTAAACCATGAAAAACAAACTTCACTCAGTAACTGGGATTAAAAAGAACAGCGCTGTTAAATCTTAACGAGTGAGCTTTACGCCACTGTAAATTGTAATGAAAAGCACATGTCACTGGGGGCGGCCTTGTGGCTGCCCTGCACATTTCTGATGTACTCACCTCTTTTGAGGCCACCAGGGGTGTGACTATGCCCCCATGGACAAACGTAGGACCTCTGACAAAACAGGAACCTGGTTACTTTTATTAAGCGAGGATGATTGTGCCCGAAAGATTTTTGGGAATTTCATACTGTGTATTATTCCGCCATCTAGTGGTTGGGTCCAGCACTCAGTATTCTTTCGTTTTCTTCCTCCTTTTGTTTTCTCCTGGGCTTGTCTTCACTCATTATTTGGTCACCTCTGTGACATCTGATGTGAGCCCTGGAAGTTCCTGTGCGTGGTCACCAGCTTCAGATTCTTTTCTCCCCCTCTGACAACTTTGTAGGTACTTCAACTTTCTCTTCAATAGCTGTATTGGTGGCCTCGCCTGTTTGCCACTGACATTTCTAGGGTAGCGGGTGGGTCACATGTGAATCCAGAAAACTCTTTAAGCTGTAAAACTACCCCTACCAATAGTAACAGTTGTGTTATTAGTACTTTTTGTACTACCTGCGCTTCTCAGTTTTTTCAGGTCTGCACAGTAGTGTTCTTTGAAGGCGTGTATGGGGGTCCAGGTTGTCGCCATACATCATTTATTTATTTATTTATTCATAGATTTATTAAGTGCACAGCTACCCAACATGGTTTCCCGGTGCTAGACAGGACGATACGCAAGTCACACATTGTAGAAGGAGCACAGAAAAGTTAAGTTGGGTTGTAAAGGAAGGTCTTTTAATTCTTACGGAAGACTAAGAGCGAATGACTTGACCTAAGTTATAACGGAAGAGAGTTCAACAGTTTGGGGCCCAAGATAGGTGAACGAGTGGCCTCTCATACTAGAGATACGGACTCTGGGAACGGAAAACAGAGAAAGGCTCACTGATCTCAGCTGTCGAGTGGGCACGTAGGGTTTGACCAGACTTTGTATGTAGGGGGAACCCTACCATGTTTGGCCTGGAACATATAGCAGAGGGCCTTAAACTCGACACATTTGTTCACCTTCAGCCAATGGATTTGATGGAGCAACAGTGATACTGATGCGTGTCCAGGCAGCTGGAAAAGAAAGCGGGCGGCAGCATTTTGAATGAGCTGTAGGCGATGGATAGAGAGGCTTGATCAGTGCCCAGGTACAAAACATTGCCATAGTCAAGTCTGGAAATCACCAGCGCCGCCTGAATTACTGTTCTCTGAGCAGCAGGTGGAATTAACCAAAGGATTTTTTTTAGCCACTTGAGAACAGCAAAGCAGGTCGAGAAGACCCCAGACACCTGGGTTCTGAGGGAGAGGTTGTGGTCAATGGTAAAACCCAGGTTCTGAACTTTAGAGACCGGAGCAGGTAGCGGACCCAGAGTGTCAGGCCAATGGGTGATTCCCCAACATGTGGGGTTGTTACCCACAATGAGGACCTCAGTTTTAGAACAGTTCAGCTTCAGGGCGTTTCTGGACATCCACAGAGAGATTTTGCTCAGTCTGAGCTGGAACACGGAAGAGTCCTGATGCTGAGCAGCTGGTTGAAAGAGAGTATCATCTGCGTAAGAGAAAATAGTCAGTCCCGGCTTCTCCTCAATGTCCGCCAGAGGGCGCACGTAGAGATTAAAAAGAAGAGGGCATAACATCGAGCCCTGTGGTACTCCTGAAGTTAGAGCTACAGAATTTGATTCAGTGGTATGTGAGAAGATCTTTTAAAAAAGAGATCAGTCACCTCAAAGCTACACCCACAATGCCTGAGGCTTCAAGACGATCAGCCAAAATGGAATGTCAGACTGTATCAAATGCCACCCTCAGATCCAGTATAATGAGAGCAGGCATGCCACCCCAATCAAGCTGCTGCCTGAGATATTCAGTGACCCCAAGCAGAGCTCATTTGGTGCTGTAGCCAAATCAAAAGCCAGATTGTGATGGATGAAATAGATTGTGAGTAGCCACGTGTGAGGTCAATTGAGAATTAATGTGCCTTTCCGGGACTTTAGAGAAAACAGAAAGGAGGGAAATAGGATGATACCTAGACCAACAGAGCGGGTCAAGATGGGTATTTTTTAATACAGGAGCACCAGAGCGTGTTTCCAGTTCTGAGGAACTAGAACAGAGCTCAAAGAGGTGTTGAGAAGATTAAGAATTACGCTAAGAACTGACTCGTCCAGAAGTATGAGCTCAGATGGAGGGAGAGGGTCAAGTGGTGAGCCGAACTTGATTGTTCCCAGCAACGATTGAAGAGTGACCAGGTCTAGAGGGAGCCAGGCCTGGATTTGTTGAGTCACGTCAGAAAAAGAAGCCTGAGGGAGTATATCAGTCAGGTTCACATGAGCGGTAGCACAGAAGGTAAAATTGCCTTGATGGGAAGAATCTAAATCAATCTGGTAATGAAGATTCTACTTTATTAAGAAAAAATTACGCTAGCTTGTTGCACTGACACAACGAGAGTGAAGGAGAAATCTGCAGAAAGTTGTTTCACAACCGTAAATAGGGTTTTTGGCAGTGTTGGAAATTCATTGATGGACACATTTGCTAGAAAGGCCAGTGCTGTTCCCTTCTTCCTTATGGAGTGTGCCCATGGTTTTGCTGGTAACCACTACTCTGCTTTTAAGTATCAGGTTTGGATTGTTTGCACTATCCTTTGTGCGATGCATCCTGTTGTTACTGGTGTACCCGCTACTTGCCCTCGCCAAGGTGACAAAAAATGTACTTCACCCTTTTTTATGATCTTAGTTTCCAAAGGATAGTACATACAAACCCTTCATATGCATCAGGTGTGTAGGGTTCTTTCAGCGTGTCTTTGGCGTCTGAAAGAAGGCCAGCAGCTCTACAATTTGGTGAACATGAAGGGTGATACCACCTTAGGGAGGATTAGAGGGTTAGTTCTTAAAACCACTCTGTCATTATGGATATAAAGGTAGGATTCTTGGGTGGTGAATGCTTACAGTTCACTGACTCCACAGTTAACATTTAATGCTGCTCTGCTGGTTGGAGTTTCTACATATGCACCTTTGATCTGCAAATGTATTGACCTACTGCTTCTAATTGGGGAAAAATGGAAGTCATAGTATCCTGTACCACAACACCACCCTGGTGTGTCAACCTCGAAGTAGCCTGAAGGATAAATTTAAAGTATGCATGTGTAACTGGCCGACCGGTCTGCTACACAAGCATACTTTAAAGTCCAGAACACAGAGATATCGAGGCATATGTATCCCCGTAATGGCACAAAATTGATGTGCCCAGGGACAGCACTTATTTCTTGATTTTGCATATTACAGCACCAAATTGGTCCATAGTGGCCGATCAAGCACTGTAGGAAAGTTCTACCTTTTCAACATGGTCACCCCCACTTTTCTCCTGGTATTTAATGCAATTTTGACTGGAAGTGCAGCAGGTTACTGCTAACCAGGTTCGCAGTGCCAGATCTCTTTCCCTAAAAACTGTGCAATTGTATTCCACTTGGCAATACCTTTAGCAGCCCCCCAAGTCCCTGGTAAATGGAAGCCCTGGTACCTAGTGTATTGAGTACATGTGCTGGGCACTGGTCAAAATGAGTTCCAAAGCTACATGATAGCTTCTCTGACTCCAAACGTGTTTGGTATCAAACATCTCACATTAATAAGGCCACACTGATTCCAGTGATGGATTTATTAACACATGCACACAGAGGGAACCCTTAGAGGTGCCCCTTGAAAACCGACCAACTATAAGTGTGCTGGCTGACGGGTACTGATCAGTCTGCCACCACAGACATGTTCTTATCCCCAGGGGTAAGGTCTTACACTGTCATGGGGTGAGGTATGTGAAATTAGCTTCCCTCATAACAGAGGATGCCAACCACCCCTTGTCCTGGGTCCATTTGGTGCCTGGAAAGGTGGTAAAATTAGTTGTCGGAGAGGCATGTTCACCTTCAGGTGGGCTACCTGAAGTGATTATGAAAACCAGAAGACTGGTATCTTTGTGATGGCAAACTTAGGATCTCTGGGACAGGGTTTTGCCCACTTCCTACAGGTAGTGGTCATATAGGGGTCATCGTGATCCCAGGGGTAAGTAGCCCATTGGCTACTACCCTACACTCCCCTAACGCCCCTAAACCTAGTATTTAGGAGAGCCCCAGGAAAGGAGATCCTTCAGACCCAAATAAAGGAGAATGACTGAAGACCCACAGAAAGCAAGAACTGAGGAAGAAGCAACTGACTTAACGCCAATCCTGATGGCCTGTTCGCCTATTCCTGTCACATGTCAACTTGCCCTGCAAGCTGCAGTGCCTCGGAAATTTGTTAGGACCATCAGCACTTCTACAAAAACCTCTGGGAGGTCTGTTAGCACTTCTACAAAAACCCAGGAACTTCAGTGGAGCAGCTGAGCTGTTCCCCTGCACCCTGCAGGTACCTGCAGAAAGACCTGTGAGGATTCCAGACTGCCTAAAACCGACACCAGCCAGCATCACTGCACCCTCCGCACCAAGCCCAAATGTAAGTGGGCCAACGGTGCCAGTGTGGTCCCCCAGCCATCCAGAGATGAAGCCCACCTAAGGTTTCTCTGCTGTGGACTTCCAGACTCAGCCTGCAGCCTCTGGGTAGGCCCCCACTACCGGCAGTGTCTCCAGTGAAAACCTAATTCCTCAAAGCACCTCTGCACCAGTCACCCCTGGCCAGTGGAGAAGAGGGCCAAAGCTGTCCCCATGTCCCTGAGCCCACAAGATATAGAGCCCCCCAGTTGGTTTGGCCTGACTGGTCTCCCAGTCCAAACCTGCAGCCTCTTTTTGACCAGACTGATCACTGTTGACTAACATTGAGCACCCGAGACTGTATTACACCACTGCACCCGGCTGCCCTAGTGCCACTTGGACCTTGCCCTGTACTCACCTTAAATCCTGAGGAATGTTCCTGTAAGTCACTGTAAAGAACTTGTATTAACTATTTGTTTTTCCTCCGTAGGATAACATTGCTGTATCTGAAAACTGCATTAAGCATCGTTTTTTTAAACCTAAAAGTATTTCTATCTCAAAACATACCTGATCATATTGATTCTAGTGCCTAAATATATATAATGATACATGTTATTTTGATAAATTGGTGTGGATCTCCTTATTGAGTTCTGTGTACCATTTATTCACTCTAATTGTGTTGCACATGTCCAACAGTCCTCTCTGATAAGCATAAGGCTGTTAGACCACACAACTCCCTAAAAGAGTGCCTTGGAATTGCTAGAGCAAGCCCCTTTCCACTCACAACTCATAACTCATAGTGGTTTTGAAGCTCGGACAGCAGTCCATGACACTAATCCTAGTTGCTCCCACATGGCCCCGTCAACCCTGGTTCACAACCCTGTTGAAGTTATCAGTAGTTCCTCACTCAGAACAGTGGAGGGATAAGGCATCCAGATCCCACTCGTCTCAACCTTGCGATCTGGCACCTGAAATCTTAGAGTTTGGCTACCTCAATCTTCCCCTAGACTGCATGAAAATCATCAAAGAGGCTAGAAGCCCTACTACAAGAGCATGCTATGCAGCAAAATGGAAGCGCTTTGTGATATACTGTAATAAAAATCAAATCAATCCGCTGGACACTTCAATCCAAAACATAATTTGCTATCTGTTACTTCTACAGCATTCTAATTTAGCGTACACATCCATACGCTTACATCTTGCTGCAATAGCCACATATCTGCAGAACAGACAACATCTGCCTCTTTTCAGGGTGCCTGCTGTTAGGGCATTTATGAAAGGACTTAAACGAGTCATTTCCCCAACACTTCCACCTGCTCCAATGTGGAACGTCAACATCGTTCTTACCAGACTCATGGGTCCACCTTTTGAGCCATTGCACAGATGTGAACTACAATTTCTCACTTGAAAGGTAGCTTTCCTCATAGCCATCACATCTCTGTGGAGAGTGGGTGAGCTTCAGGCACTAACCATAGAAGAACCATTTTTACAAATACACCAAAACAAAGTTGTTCTTAGGCCTAACCCCAAATTCCTTCCAAAAGACATTTCTGTCTTTCATATAAATCAATCTGTTGAGTTACCTGTGTTCTTCCCTCAACCAGATTCCATGGCAGAATGTGCTCTTCACACTTTAGATGTGAAAAGAACATTACTACACTACATAGAAAGGACACAACCTTTCCGTAAGACCAAGCAACTCTTTGTTTCTTTTGCTCCACCGCATAAAGCCAATTCTATATCAAAATCAGGTATTGCACTGTGGATAGTCAAGTGCATTCAAAGATGTTACATTAAAGCAATACGCACAATGACAAACTAGGTGCCTCTAGGCCATTTTTAGGAAACATACTCATAGATAACATCTGCAAAGTTGCAACATGGTATACACCACACACATTCACAAAACACTACAGTGTTCAACACTCAGTGACAACAAACTCATCTGGGCCAAGCAGTTTTACGTACATTATTTCAGACAGCTGCAATAGCTACAGGTTAGCCACCGCTTTGGGAGTTACTGCTATCTAGTCTATACACAGCATGTGATCTACAGCTCACATGCCTCGAATGGAAAATGCTACTTACCACAGTATGCATCTGTTCTTGGCATGTAGAGCTGTAGAGTCACATGTGCCCACCCACCTCTCTGCGTACTTTAACCTGTTGCAGTAATATCTTACTTAGATACAATCTACATGGACATCTCTCTTTACTACATTTATTAACTCCATCATCACCCTCTGCGGCAAAACAATCTAACGATGGAGCCGATGCCCATGCGTAATATCACCGAAAGGAGGAGTCACCTACCTCGTGACTGGAAAGACTTCTTAAAACAAAAACAAACCGCAAACATCCAGACCCAACACTAGATGGCGGGCTATGCACAGCATGTGACTACAGCTCTACATGCCAAGAATAGATGCATACTGTGGTAAGTAGCATTTTCCTTCCCAGCTGATCTGGGATCAGATAGTAGTATGTTGCTTGGACAAGAAAGTCCAAGAAAAATTGTTAACTTTGAAGAACTCCACATTCAGAAACTATAAATATAGTAAAAAATATAGACCTTTCCCATAAGTCTTGCAAGGAACTGACACGTAAGGAACAAAATGATGTTGCAGTTATCAAAGAGAAAGTGAGCTCTAAACAAAAGGGGCAGTCCAACAAGTACATGCACAAAAGAATGGAGAAGTTTTTTTCAGTCAAAAGAACATTTGCTTCATATGTGGTTATCCCAGCCATTTGTCTAATGGGCGTCCCTGTCCTGCAAAGAATACTAAGTGTAGGAGTTGTGGGAAGGTGGGCCATTTTGCCAAAGGACAAGGTACATTCAGTGCATGATTGAGTGACATTTGATAGTTCAGATGATGAGACAAGCATTGTACTGCTTGTCCAGTTAGGTGAGGCCAATTGTGTAGACCCCTATGAAGATATTATTGTGGATGGGAAAGTTTTAAACTTATTGATTGATTCTGGAGCAAGGATAACAATGATTACAGAGGAGGTGTTGCATCAAACGTGGGCTACCAGTGAGAAATTATTTCCACCAGATAGAAATCCAGTAACAAATGATGGTCAAAGAACTGAACTCACAGGATATTTTAAATGTTGCATGAGGTTAAAGGAGAGAGAATTTTTTTTGTAAGGTGTATATGTCCATGAAAGCTTTAAATATTTTAGAACGGTGCAATCAGGGTTTGTTTTGCATGAAGATGTGATCAGGAAACATGGTCCAAGTGTCTTTGGTTACAGATGGTGGATCTATCGACTCAATATCCGTTGAACACGACCACAACAAGTGGATAAAAAAGTATAAGAATGTATTTTGCGATAGGTTAGGAAAAATGTGTGGATTCAAGCTTAAAATTAAAGTTCAACGTGGAGTTTCTCCTGCTAAGCACAAGCTAAGGAATGTACCTTGTTAGTGCCCGTGTAGATCTAGCTGAGATTCTTTAAAAAATATGTGAAGAAGGGATTATTGAACCAGTTGACTCATCATTATGGTTATCCCCTTTAGTTATTGTTAGGAAAGAAATGGTAAACTTAAAGTTTGTATTCATCTGAGGAGCCTCCGTAAGGTAATATGGGTGGATTCCCACGACCTTCCTCGAATTGATGACATCACAACTTTTGCAGGTGCCAAAGTATTCAGAAAAATCGACTTGGTATCTGCTTATGATCAAATAGTTGGATGAATCCTCCAAACATTTGACAGCTTTTGTCACCAGTGGACACATTCCAGTTCAGACAGATACCTTTCGGATTGGCATCTGCTGCCTCAGTTTTTTCGGCAAGTGCTGTAGAACATGTTATAGGTAATCAGTGATGACAGTCCAGGATGACATTTTCTTTGCAGGGGAAGACTTTCAGAGTCATGATAGACTCATGCATATGGTTTGGAATTGTAGCAGATGTCAAGAAATGAGAATTTGGAAAAAACAGCATAGCGTCCTCAGGCCATGTATTTCACTTGCACTCGAGGAGACCGGCGTGAGGAGCGAATACGCGGATAGGCGACTCGACTGTAAGAGTAGGGAGCACTTTATGAGTTCCGAAGTGGCTCACTACTCGCCAGAAAAGTGTTTCAACATCCATCAGAGGTAACAAGTGCTATATGAATGCAAACCTTTCTTCCCCTTTTTATCCCTCCGCTATCATTCTCACTCCAAATAACTGACTAATATCCACCACTGAAATTACTTTCATATTTCACCATATTAATTCACTACTAATCCTTTATTGGCTTCCTGAATAGCATTTTTCAACACCCCATCAGGGGTAACAAGCGCTATATCGATACAAACCTTTTTTTCCTCCTCTATCCTTCTGCTATCATTCCAAATCGAAATGACTGACTAACCTATCCACCACTTAAAATGTACTTGCATGTTTCACTATACTAATTCAACACTAATCCTCTATGGGTCCCGGAGTAGCGTGCTACCCGCCGAAAAAGTGCTTCGGCGCCTCATCAGGGGTAGTAAGCACTATATAAATGCAATTACAATACAATACAATAGGAAACGGGGCAATCCAAGGAACATTTTAAATATGCCCAGCAGATTTTATTTGATTGTTCACCTCACGCCACAGGATTAGTGTGGCCTGGAATTATCGCCACATTGGATACTGCAATTTTGTGAATCCGTTCAGCCGTGAACAAGTCGCACGTACAACAATACTGAGGTGACGAAACACGTGTTGGCTTGGGAACAGTTCACTCATTAAAAGCTTGAAGAGAAATTAAAAGAAGAAAGAATCAACTGATTGATTTGTTGTGTTTTATATGTGAATAACATCTGAAACTGTCATTTATTGAATTAATGTGTGCTGGGGTATGCTGATTATGTTGTCTTGTTGCTTAAGCCACAAACCTTAGAGAGGCAGGTGGTTCTTTCAAACCCTTCAGTACCGTTATATAAATACTTAGTGAAATTACCTATTGGCACCTATATCCTATTGCCTATACCACCAATCCAAGTTAGACTACGTTTGGAATTGTAGCAAATTTCAAGAAATGAGAATTTGGAAAAAACAGCATAGCGTCCTCAGGCCATGTATTTTCTGAAAAAAGGTTTGAACCAAGACCAGATTTGGTGGAAGCTATGGTGGAAGTTCCTAGCCCGAAAAGTAAATAACAGGTTGAATCATTTCTTGGTCTGTACACATTTTATGTTAAACTCATATAAAGTTTGCTGCAAAAACTATTTGAGGGAGCTTTTAAAAGAAAAAACAAGTGTTTTGTGGGATGAAAGGTGTCAAAAGGAATTTTCTGCACCGAAAGGTGATAGTGTCTGCTGATGTGTTGCCACCTTTTGATCCCACAAGGTAGTACATTACTACTGTGGGTGCAAGTAATGATGGTTTGGGTGCTACTCTCGCCCAGAAAACAAAGAATGGTGCTGAAATGACTGTGGGGTTTGCATCCAGGTCATTAAAAGCGAAGCTTTTAGTTTGTTGCTGGGCTGTGGAACGGTTTAAATGCTTTATTTGAGAGAGGAAATTTGCTCTCAAAACTGATCACAAGCCACTGGTGAATATTCGTGGGTGAACTGTGATGATGGACCACAACCCTAAGTTGGCAAGACTGAATTCAAATCTGTTTTAACATGATTTCAGTGTTGAATACTTTCCAGGTGGTAAGAACATCAGAGCTGATTATTTATCACATTTCCCAGGACATTTTCTTAAGCAAACTGTGAATGGGGAGGAGGAGGATAATGAAGAATGTTTGATAGCTATTATAAATGATTGCCAGATAGTACTTCTATGGAAGATGAATGGATGGGACACATATCTTGAGAATGTGCAGACGTTTATAAAAGAGGGGTGGCCCTAGGAGAAAGCGTTACCTGAAAGCATACAATCCTATTTCGAAGTGGCCAATGAGCTGTCATTAGAGAAGTGTGAATGTTGATGCAGGGTGACAAATGTATTCCCGCTAGTGGTCTGAGAGAACAAATAATTGTATGTGAACACAAAGAGCATTTAAGACAAACCATAACCAAACATAAGATCAGGGACAGTTACTGGTGACCGGGGATGTATATTGAAATCAATGCGGGTGTGAGGGTTTGTGTTACCTGTGCCACAAGTGACAAGGGAATAAAGAGGGAAGCTGTGCCTTTACAGCCTTGTGCTCTACCAATCGGGCCATGGATGAAATGAGCAATAGATTTTTTTTGTCCCATTCAGTAGTTTGCCACGTAGATGTAAGTTCGCGTACGTTTGCAATGATAGTGGTGGACTATTACATGAAATGGTGGGAGGTAGCTTGTAATGATTTGTTTGCTCCCTCATGTACTTTGTTTGCTTTTGATACATGCACAATTGCCACCATTGCCTCATGTAACGTAACGTTTGCTCTTGTGTTTGGAGTATCTGCCATTTAGTGCAGTATCATACCTCTATTTGCACTTTGTTCACTTTTGTAACATACACACACGTCACTTTTTTTCCTTTTGTAACGTATCGTTTTCTACCTCTTGTATTTTGTTTGCTTTTGATACATGCACAATTGCCACTATTGCCTCATGTAACGTAACGCTTCCTCTTGTGTTTTGAGTATCTGCCATTTAGTGCAGTATTATACCTCTATTTGTACTTTGTTCACTTTTGTAACTTACACGTCACTTTTTCCTCTTGTAACATATCGTTTTCTACCTCTTGTATTTTGATTGCTTTTGATACATGCACAATTGTCACTATTGCCTTATGTAACATAACGTTTGCTTTTGTAACATGCTGACTTGCAATTTTTCCTCATGTTTCACTACTGTTCCTACTGTGAAGCGCTCTGACACATTTGGGTAAAGTCCGCGTTATATAAAAACGTATAAAATAAAAAAAATACCAAAAAATAGTTTTTGAGAAAGGGAGTTCCAAAAGAAATAGTTTCTGACAATGGGGTAAAATTTGTATCATAAAAAAAGAGGGAGTTCTTGTAAAGCAATGCGATAGTGCCCAAACACATAGCGTTATATCAAACCCAAGCAAATGGTCTTGTGGAAAAAACGAACCGCACTTTGTTAGAGTGCATTCAGTGGGGCATCCACAAAAGTGAGCTGCGTGAGGCAGTTGAAAGTGTGATGTGGTCTCATCGTACTTGTCCAAATGCGGTCACAAGTTTCTGTCCTTTTGAAAGCATGAGGGGAAGTGTTCCGACATCTAAATTACTTCCTGCATCGTTGACTGAGTTTCAGCAAAAAAAATGAATGCACGTTTTCTGTAGATAAGATCATGCGACCCTGAGTTGAAGCGTTTCAGGAGATCATGCGACCCTGAGTTGAAGCGTTTCAGGAGAAAATGAAAGAAGGGTATGATGTTAGACACATGGTGAAAGAGGTCAGGTGTGATATTAAGGTTGGTGATGGGTAAGGGTAAAAGATCCCACACATGCGGTTAAAGAGATGTCCAAATTCAGGCCCCTGAAAAGGTGATGGGGTATCCAAAAATGCGATCTGCATAAAAGAACACGAATGGTGGAACAAAAGCAGAGTAGTTAAAGTATCTTTTCCTGGGGAAATGGATGCTTTCCTAATAGTGAATTCGAGCATCCCGAATCACGGCCAAACCCCGGTGTGGATAAAACAAGAAATCCAGCAGTGCATAGAAGTGAACGTGTTATAACCAGACTAAGCTGCATCTTCTATTGCCACACTGCACTTGCCAACACAAAAATCAGAAGATCGAGGGTCCAACATAGGAAAGCTCATCTACAGCTCAAGGTGCCCCATCCATACCTGATGTGCCTATTTGCACCATTCGCTGTAAACATGTAGGCATTCATTACTGCATGTTGATATTGCGCAATGTCTGTGGTGTCAAATGTGCACATATGTGCTACTGGCAACCCCTTGATCCCATTTATCATATTTTTGACAGTTGCCAAAGATAATTGGGATCATATTTAATATCAAAGAAAATGCGTGCTAAAAAAATGTTAAATAGCTTTAGGCTTTTAAAGACCATGCATATTCTGGGTTATTTATTTAGACCGCTGGGCGTCATCACGTTTTCTGAGCATGGCACACAAATGGAGCTCTCCTGTTCATTGCAAGCATTGTGCCATATAAAGATGTTGAGTGTGCCCTGCATCATTCCATTGTAATATTCTAAGCCTTTTATGTCCTATGTTATTGTTTGGGCCATAATTCCTCTCAGCTCACACCCCTCCATGCTTTTACTCCACTTTTGACTTTGTGCATTTGTGTCACTCTCTCAAATCCAACATACAGTATTAATTTCACAAGCTGTAAAAACCCATACAGTGCTTAATTTCAACCGGTGGTTGCCGTTGGGACCACCAGCACTTATGTTTGGGGACCGGCTCTTCTTTCCCACATCAGATATTTACCAAGTCCAAGAGAGGGGAAAAATGCGGAATAATTGTCAAGATGGAGGAAGAGAAAGAGGACAAAACAGTCACAAAGGTAGCAAGCAGAAGCCTGCAAGAGTGAGATAAAGGAGTAGGAAGTTTCTGGTAGTGGATTAAAGACTACCAGCTGTGGTATTTGGCACACCAACATTTAATTGCACCGGTCACTGACTTCAGAGCAGCGCTTTGGGCATCAGCACTCTTTCTTTCACAAATTAAGCACTGGCTATGCATGTGTATATAGTAAAGCAATACTAACAAGTGTACACATATGTTTAACAGACTTCTACTTTTGAACACAGAATTATGGGGCATATTACCAACAAGTAGCGATATTTACCGCTAAATAGGCTTAGCAACGATTTTTTTTATTGTTGCCTATCGCTGGATATGTTAGCGGAGAAAACATGCTATTAGCAACGTTTTTCTCCATTGTGCTAAAATATCCAGCGATAGCGGCGAAATGCGTGAATATCGCTGAGAGTACAGTGATATTCACGCATTAGCGACGAAATGCCCTTAGCCATGTTATCCACCTCCCATTGGTTAACATGGCTAAGAACTGGTCTGGGCAGGTGTTAGTATTTGGAGATATTCGCGCTTAGCGTGAATTTTTCCAACGCTACGCATGCCTTGCTAATAGGCGATAGCGAAGTTAGCGACTGCTTTCAGTCGCTAACTGGTTGGGTACGCCCACTTTGCATGTCATAAGCGATAAACATCGCTGACATGCAAAGCGGGCCTCAAACCGCTCGCTGTCGCCTAAAAGCTTGCGAATAGGGCGAAAACAGCCACTAAATCGGCGATTAATTGCCTATCACTCCCCTTGGTAATATACCCCTATGTTTTTATCAAGTCCCATCATTTAGGACATTTTGGGCCAGATGTAGGTGGCCTAATACCGGTCGGTAACAGCCAAAATTACCGAACTTCAGCCGTTACCGACCGGTATTGGGCATTTGGGATGTAGGTGGCTACATTTCAGATTCAGTAATTTACCGAATCGGTAATTTAAGGAATCGGTAAATTTCGGATTCCTTAAAATACTGAATCGGTAAATTACTGAATCTGAAATGTAGGGCGCACTCAAATGAGTGCATTGCACAGTTAAGGATTCAGTATTTATCACTAAATAAAGGTTTGTGGTAAATATCGAAAACCTTAATAAAAAGCAATTTTGTGCTTTTTTTTTACTGTGCCATGTGGCAGACATACATGCCCTTAGGGCATGTATGTGTGCCACATGTGCACCCATGCACTATTCAGGGGTGCAACATGCCACCCTTGAACATGGTCCCCCTATTACCGATTCACTCCAGGCCCATAGGAATGAATGGGAATTACTGATTCGGTAAATACAGAATCGGTAATACCGAATCCTACCGATTAGGTAAAATGTACCAAATAATTAGCTACATCCCATTTACCGATTCTGAAATACCGAATCGGTAAAATTCGGTATTTTAGAATCGGTAAAATAGGATTACCTACACCTGATCCTGTATGACTGGATTTGGGGCGTAGGTAGCCTTATGTGCAAATTCTTGCAGCTGTAACTTACTTTTTTAAAGTCTTTGTTTTTCACTTTTGGATAAGTGCCTTTCAGCTAGTTCCATCTACAACATCATCTCTGAATCAAAGCACTCTTCAGAGAGTAAGAGGAAAGTGGAGGTGATTGATCTAACAATTGACAGCTCGTCTGAGAAGGATGAGCCACCACCCAAGAAGCAGTGCACAGTCAACACCACATCCATCCTTTCGTCCTCAGCACAGAAGGGGTATGCAAGTCATTGCCATCCACAATCTAGCCTTTTTGTAATGCTTGAGTCCAGCGTGTGAAAGGCTTGAATTTCCATTTTCCTGTGTGTCTGATCAGTAAAAGCATAAGTCTGAAACAGCATTCTAAGACTGTCCAAGTACATTAATTGATACAGAGATGTAGGAAGAGCAGAATGTGACAAAACATTTCATTCCAGCTCTCTGGGTTTGCCTTAGGCCCAAAGTATCTAGAAATGGAGGCTACATTTGCTCCAGATAGTATCACACGTATAAATTATGAAGCAATTTGTAGTTGCAGCTTTTGCATTAAACGTTTCTTACTTTAAATGCAAGTCTATCAGTGCGCACTGTGAAGTGGTCAATCCTTGTGTAATGGTGTTAACCCTTGTTGTGCACGTTCATCTGTTGTTGGCAGGGACTAACTGTTGAGGACTGTTTTCAACAAATGTGGAGTGCCGACATTGGCTCTTGGTTGCTAGCTGTTGTTGGGTGATATTGTCTGGTCTGTGATAAGGTGTTGTTGCATGTGGTGAGCTGTTGTGCAGTGTATTGAATTGCTCAAGACGTTCTCCAGTCTTGTGAGCTATTGTGCAGTTTGGAGAGCTGTTTTGCAGGTGTGGTAAGCCATTGTGCGACGTAGTCCGCCACTGTAAGTTGTGGTTTTAAGTTGTGAGATGCTATCATAGCAGGTTGTGGAGGCATGGTCAGTTGCTGTGGACTATGGTAAGCTGCCATGATCAGCTAATATGGGGTATGGTCAGTTGCTGTGGGATTGTTACAGGGTGGTGCAGGGGTGTGGTCAATAATTGGATCATGTGGTCAGCTGTTACATGGAGTGGTCAGCTTTTTGGCCATGAAGGAGTGGTCAGGCTTCATTAAGACGGTTATAAGAACGGTGCAGCTATTTTGGCAGGGAGTGCAGCATAGAGTTAATTTTAGTTATGGAGTTGAGAAATACTGATCTTTTTAGTCCTCAGAATTGTCTGTACAAAGTGGACAACCTCATACAAGAGTTTTAGGTGAAGAAAAGCTGATTTTCTGTTTACACCCACATGGGGCTTCACGGACTGGTCAGCAGTGAAGGTTGGACCCTCATGGCAGACCAGATGCATGGTGGAGGTATGGGGTTTGCCTTTTGGCAGGCAGTTACCAGAATGTTAAGGTGTCCAGGCCCATTTGTTCAAAAGTAAGAATGTGTCTTAAAAGCACTAGACATACGCGATTGTTGTTAATCCTGCTTTGGATGTTTATGCGGCAGTCAACTATCCTTTGACAATGGCGCCTTGACACCTTCGGGTTTAGTTTGTGCGATACAAGTTTCATAATAAATGTTTGTGTATCAGCACCCCACATATTGTAGGCATCCTTGTAAATGTCTTGAATTGCTTCTGGCGCATCAGAGAATAAATCAAATCTGACTGTCAATATGACCAATCCCAGAGTTTTCTGCTTAAAGTATTGATGGTCAAGAATATTAATGTTCTAGGTTTACCATTGATTGATGGTATATGCACGAAAATAACAACCTAATTGAGAGCAGTCTCAAATATGCTCATAGCATCTTTCAGATTGAATAGCAGAATATATTGTCAATTTCGTCGAAAGCTGCAGATACATTAGCATATTCAAGGCTGTAGATAAATCCTTTTCTGAATTCACATGCTGTGCATTATTCCGCCATCTAGTAGTTGGGTCCGCAATTGTTATTCTTTCTTTTGTCTTTTTTTCCGTGGGTGTCGTCGACCACCATTTAGTAGTATGCCCGTCCCAAATATTACGTCAGACGGCACCCCGGATGTTACTGTGCGTAGTCACCATCTTCAGATGATTTATTCCACCATTGGGGTCTGGAAGCCACGGAGGAGCTCTGAGAGTTTTGGGGGAAAATTAGCTTTTGGGCGAAAATCTACCAAATTGCAAAGAAAAGATGAGAGAGAAGGGGACCCTTCTCTCCCGACGAGGGACCTCGCTGGAGACAACCACATGGTAGGAGAATGAGGACAGGAAGGGAACATGGAAAATACCCCCTTTAAATTCTGCCCCATCTGCCACCACAAGCTTGCACAGTGAGATCCCGATGAGGTCTGTAACCTGGCTCCCAGAAGTCCACAGGGATGACGACTGCTCCGTATTCGTCCCGAAGACCTTGAGGGTACGGTGACGACAAATGCTCCTACATTATACCATGGCCAGCCAGAAGTTTCAGGTATCATTCAAACACCCCACCTCAACTCAACTATTCAGTGACGGCAAAGAAAATGTCAAGAAGGCCTATGGGGCATGCTACGGAGAGTCAGGCATCGCAACCCGCGCAGGAGACGCAACGCAAAAAAAACTGCAAAGAAGTAGACAAAATAGGCTGAAAAAGGGGCGCATATGGTAATCAGACGCCCGGAAGGCTCTGACCCAAACCCTTGGACAGAAAGTTCAAAAATGCAACCTCAGTGTGGAAACAAAGTAGACCGAAAGCCAGCCAAAGAGGCCTATGGATGCTGGCAAAACCCTATTGAAGCCTCTGACGGTTCGATCCGGTAAAGAGGGAGCTAAGGAGGGAACTAAACCTTCGATGTTGACAGAATTGTCAACGGATATATAGAGTCTTTGGGTGATTCTTGAAGCC
This sequence comes from Lissotriton vulgaris, assembly GCF_964263255.1. NCBI lineage: Eukaryota > Metazoa > Chordata > Amphibia > Caudata > Salamandridae > Lissotriton > Lissotriton vulgaris. The sequence goes on from NC_141700.1 coordinate 549,436,642, forward strand.
GAACAGCAGGCACAGGGGGTAGAGAAGAACAGAAGGCTTGAGGCCAAAATGGCAGCATTCCTGCAAAAGAAGGAGGAGTTTGACAATTCATTAAGGGAATTTATAATCTTGTCAAAACTGTTGATGCCACCAAAGACGACCAGCCGGCTTTAGAGGCTCCGCAACACCAGGGCCACAGAAAGAGGAACCCTAAGAGGAAATGAGTGAAGAGACAGGGGGATTTGAAGAAAAAGAATCGTGAAACAAACTCAACACTAAATCCCTAGGGAAGGAATAGAAAACTATCCTTCGAGGCCTTTATCACCAGATCGCCTCTCAATGTATAACAGTCTCATCAAGAGGGCTGCAGAGACTTGTGGTGTACAGTTTGAAGAGGAAAAGGTTGGCTCTTGTTTTCTTCTAGAAACACTTATACCAGCCAAAAAGGGAGGGGGCCTGTACTTAGGCATTTAAAGAACCTTCAACTTAAAAGCAGTAACTCCAAGGGTTGAAAAGAAGTACAAACACTCAACCGAAGACCCCAAGTATCTAAAGGGTAATGTACCAGCTCACTCTATAATTGTCACCATAACAAGAAGGCGCAACATCGCACCAACCTCCACGGAATCACCAGCAGAAAAAAGAGCAAAAGACTCAACATGGTGGGAAGGAAAATGGAGAGAGAGGCCACAACACAGTGGGACGAAATGGGGCCTCTCATGCAACACCTTCCAGAAGAGGTCAAGGAAAGCGCCAGAGCAGTCATGCAGGAGTGACAGAACATTGCAAATACATGCCTAAGATCGGCCCTCGATGCAGCAGACACATCCAGCAAGCAGATGTGCACCGGCACTACACTGCAAAGGCATGCATGGTTATGGGTGTCAGGCTTTCAAACAGACAGGCAAGCCTCCATCATCTACAATGCCCTTCACTGCTAACGCTCTGTTCGGTCAAGAGGTCCTTACAGGAAATCAAGAAAGACAATGAAATATCTAACGCGAAGGGAGCTCTTCAATTCAGAGACTCTTTCAGAAGGGGAGGAATCATTACATGAATATCCATAGGGAGCGCTCCTTTCATACAGGGGCAACAACAACCACAGGCAGTCCTCATCAAGCCATGCAACAGTCACGTCCCAACAGAGGCAACACCCAACCAGACAGCCATTTCGGGTGTGAGGAAGGGTATGAGGACAAAACCCATGAAGGGGAGGAGCAGCAAGCAACCTGACCAGCTGCAGCACAGGCCGCCACAGAACACCAGTGAGAGACAGAATAAAATTGTTCCAAAGGGAGTGGGGAAAAATAACATCAGACAAATGGATTTTAAACGCATATGTCACGGATACTGGGTAGAACTCACCAAAGAAACTTCACAATATACCTCCGAAGGCAAACTATTTTGAGGGGAGGAAGTAACAAATTTAAAAAAGGAGGCAAAGGAATCCTTACAAAAGAATGCCATCAAAAGACTACCACCAAAGGAAAGAAACAAAGGAAACTATTCACCATACATGGTGGTTCCAAAACAGAATTTAACTCTGAGACCAATCCTAGACCTCAGATTCCTGACCAAATTCATATGTACTCAACACTTCAAGATGACAACACTCCAAGAAGTGATCCTACTTCTAAAACAAGGAGACAACATCCCCCTGTTGAAACCTGGGAGGGAGGGAGATAACGTGACCTCTTATAGGCCACTGTCTATGTTGACGGTGGACTACAAGATACTGAGTCGTATACTGGCAACAAGACTAATGTCCCATATGACTACCTTGGTCCACGGGGACCAAGCAGGGTTCATACGAACTAGGAACACCTCGACCAATATCCGCCGTCTTATTAGAATATTGGATAGTGATCTGGTGGAAGAGGCAACATCAGCAGTGCGGTCGGTGGATATAGAAAAGGCGTTTGACAGTCTCGAGTGGGAATATCTTGATAAGGTATTGGAAAGATTTGGCTTAGGCGCGCGTTTTAGGCGCTGGACGAAGGCCTTGTACTCCTTCGCTACGGCTCGGGTGCGGTTGGGCTCGGTTAGATCATCAGAATACCCGGTGCAGAGAGGCACGAGACAGGGGTGCTCGCTCTCGCCCCTGCTGTTTGCACTCGCAATAGAACCGCTAGCGGTCTACGCCAGATCGGGAGTGGCGTATGAGGGCCTGGTCTGTGGTGGACTCCCGCACTACATCTCGTTGTATGCGGATGATTTGCTACTGTTCTTAGCGGACGCGACATTGGCACTGGAGGGGGCGATGACCATGCTGTCGGACTTTGGGAGGCTGTCTGGCCTCCGTGTGAACTGGACTAAAACGTGTGTCTTTCCCCTGAGGATGGATGCACCCCAACCGCGCCTACCTGCTGATTTACTGTGGGAACGATCGTGCTTTACCTACTTGGGAGTCCGGATTTATCATAGGGTGGAGGATATACTGGAGGGGAATATTGGACGCTGCATAAGGGCACTGAGGGGCAGTGTGGCGTTCTGGGCAACCTTGCCTCTCTCGGTTTCGGGGAGAGTTGCACTGCTCAAAATGGTAGCTTTGCCACTCCTCCTCTACTTTTTTCATACTCTTCCGCTCTGGGTGCCTCCTCGGTACTTTCGGGAACTGCGGACGCTCACTATTGATTTTTTGTGTGGGACGGGAAGGAGGCGGGTAGCATTGGACACGCTGTTGTGGCCCAAAGTGGAGGGGGGAATGGCAGTTCCGAATTTCGAACTTTACTACTTGGCAGCGCAATTGCAGGTCCTTACAAAGCATGTAGCCAGAGAATTCAGGGGTCCGGAAGAGGCTCAGGGATCTGGCATACAGAGGCATGTCCTATCCTACATTATCATGCAACAACACCTAGTGGTCCGGAATCTGACTTGGGTGGAGAAGGCGCTGAGGCTGTGCTGGAATAGAAGCCGGAAGAAGGTGAAAGTGGAACATCCCTATGCACCCGAAATCCCCCTGGGCATGCTTACGGCACTGCCGCATGGAGGGGATTGGTCCCGGCTACTGGACTGGGAAGAACTGGGGTTACAAGTGGTGGGTGACTTGTACGCTGAAGGCGAGTTGCTACCCTTCCAGGTGTTGCAAGACCAATTTGGCATTCCGGACGGAGATTTCCTATTGCATATGGCGGTAACCACTGCTATGCGGAAACACTGGAAAACAGGGCAGTTGGAACCACAAACCACAATGGCGTGCCAATATGTGGTAATGGCAGCAGGTACTATTAAAGCGGTCACCTGCCTACACTCACGAATGCTGTGTGAAGGACTGGAGCCCCTAGTGACTCTCAGACAAAAATGGGAGGCAAGTATAGGGAGCTCGATCACATGATGTGGGACTGTCCGAAATTGGGGACATTTTGGTCCGAGGTAGGGGAACTTCTTAATGAAGTGACGGAGCGGCAAGTGGAATACAACATGGCGACCTGTTTGTTGCTTTGGTTTCCTCACACTAGGACAACTAAGATCACTAGTAAATTCATTGACTTGGGCCTCATATTGGCCCAGAGGGAAATCACATGGCACTGGAAGTCGAGGGAGGACCCTCTAGCAGGCGATGGGCAAACGAATTCCAGAAATGGGCCCATAGTGAGAGCGTGATCAGATTACGCCAGGCAGCCCGCACCGCTAATGAGAGGAGCCTAGAGGCAGCACGTGCATGGGCAGAACTAGTGAATGCGCTCAGTGACAGCCTCCTACCAGCAGATGAATAGTGGTTGAGTGTTCTGTGTGATGTTCCTTATGAGATACGGATGATTGCATGCAACTCTATAGATTTCCTCCCTTCAGATGCTAAGAACTTGGAAGTAGGCCCACACCAGCTACAACGGTTTTAGGGGGGGTGGGTTTGTTGGGACAGGGAAGATATTTACTCTTGGTGCAAGGCAGACAGCCCTATTAGCAATGAATAGTTAGTTCCTGGGAGGGTGTAGATAGACTGGCGACTCCCAGTGGAGCCACCGAAGGGTACGGGCCCCCACTGTGGATGAGTATAGAATTAGGGGGTTGTCATCAGGCTGGGGCGACATACTTCTGGCACGCACGGTGCACACCATTCAGGTCATTAGTCTGGTAAGTGATGGGGTCGTACATCTGGGATCATAAGAAAAGCAGAAACTAGTTGATCCGTGGAGCGGAGTTTGGGGGCCGCCGTAGGAATCGCTAACTGTGACACTGATTTGCTGTTGCCGCCCGACCTCCGGGATGTGGGCTGAATGGCTGTGTTATACCAAAATTGTAATGATGTTGAAGCATTGATTTATGTCACTGGCGAGGTGCCCTGAACAATTTGATGCCTTTTGTATGTTTCTGCACCAAAAATAAAGTTTAAAAAAAAAACAAGGAGACTACATGACTACACTAGATCTCAAAGATGCCTCCCTGCACATCCCTATGAACCAGGGACACACAAAGTACTCCACATTTGTAGTAGACAAAGTACACTACCAATTCTAGATGCTAATATTTGGCATAAAGTCAGCACCATATGTCTTTACAAAGTGCCTCGCTGCAGTCGCAGCTCACCCTAGAAGGTAAGGAATAGTGTATACTCATATCTAGATGATTGTCTTGCATAGGCGAAGTCAAATCAGAAATGCCAAAGAGACATTCAAACAGTATTCACAACTGTAGAATGTCTGGGTGTCTCCATAAACCACAAGAAGTAATCAACCCAAACGTAACAAGAAAAGGTGTTCCTGGGGGCAACGCTAAATTCAAAGACTGCTCGAGCATACCCTGTCCCAAAGAGGAAAAAGACAACGGCAGAGCAAGCTCACCTATTCCAGAAGGGGCCATCTCTGGCAGTGAGGACAGTCATGAAACTAATGGGCATGATGGCATTGTGCATACCGCTCATAACACATGCAAGACCACATTTGCAACCTCTCCAAGAATGGTTCAAAAGCTACAGGGAGTTGAAAAGATCTAGTGGTGTTCACAGCAAAGGTACAAAAATAGATACAATGGTGAAAACCAAGACAATAGACCTGTTTGTAACAGCAGAAAACACAAAATGCCAATACTTCGCCTCCAGGTTTGAACGTCACCGGTCATAGTGGAATGTCCTGCCACTAAACGGGTCAGGGAGATTTGCTTACACCTTTCCAAAGATTCTCCTAATACACAAGGTGATGAAAAAAGCAAGGCAGTAATGCACAAACTTCATCCTCATAGCCCCACAATGGGCCAGAGAGACCAGGTACTCTGATCTACTTGAGATCTCCAAGGGACAAATAATCACGTTTAAAGCAGATCAGGACCTACTAACAATGCAGAAGGGGGGAGAGTACCACCTGGAGCCAGCAACACTCAGCTTAGCGTCATGGCCCCTGAGTATATAGTGTTTGGGCATCTGCAACAAATGCCCAGAGCACTGGAACTCTTTAAAGAAGCAAGATGACCTACCACAAGAAAATGTTATGCAGCAAAGTGGAAGAAGTACATCCACTGGTACACAAATACAACAAGAATGCAAAACAAATTCTGGAATTGAATCTATACTAACATACCTCACTCACCTGCTTGATAGCGTACTAACTTTCTCATCATTAAAGGTACACCTGGCAGCTATAGAAGCCTACACCAGATGCACCGCATGTTACAGTTTTTCCCTTAACCAGTAGTGAAGAGGTTTTTAGAGGGATCAAAGACAATCGCTCCTCAAGATCATTTGCAGCACCAATGTGGAACTTAAACATGGTTTTAACGTAAATAATGACAAAGCCATTTGAACCGATGGACAAAACGGATCTCAAATTACACTAAAGACTGCATTCCTAATTGCTATCACTTCATTATGGAGAGTGAGTGACCTGCAGACATTAACAATACAGGAACCATACCTGCAAATGCACAAAGACAAGGTGGTTTTCAGAACCAATCCACATTTCCTACCAAAGGTAGTAAGCAGTTTTAAAGTCAATCAAAGCATACAATCACCAGTGTTCCTTAAGGAGCCACAAACACCAATGGAAAGAATTCTACACACCTAGGATGTAAGGAGAGATTTAATATACTATTTGCAAGAAACAAGAGTTTCACAAGGGAAATCAACTGTTTGTGTACTTTGCAAGAGCAGCCAAAGGATTACCAGTAACAGAACGAACAATCTCAAGAAGGTTTGTACAAACAATTCAAATCTGCTACGCCGGGGCAGAAATAACATTGTCCACGTACCCAAAGGCACATCCAGCAAGACAAAAGGGTGCAATGTTAGCCTTCTTAGCAAACTTGCACATTGACACTATCTGCACAGCAACAACCTGGGCATCCCCAAACATATTTGCCAAGCATTTCTGAGTGGACGTGCAAATGCACAAGGAAGCACAAGTGGGACAAAAAGTACTGCAGCATCTGTTTGCAAACGTCCTTATTTCATCCCAGCCAACCAAAGGGGAGGGATATGGCTACATAATCTAATGCACAGCATGTGAATCCAGAAAAAGATTTATCCTGGATAGCAAAATGGTTACTTACCAGTAGGAATAGTTTTGCAGCTTGAATAATTTTCTGGGTTCACATGCGACCCTCCGGACTTCCCAGAAATGGGAGATAATCAACCAGGTGAGAAGAACAGAGACAAAATAACAAGGAGGAAATAATTTCAAAATACAGAAAAAAGAATCCCACATGGCGACTACAAATAGGGACATCCGGGGCGCCGACTGACGTCACACATAGGACGGGTAAATCACAAAATAGTTGTCGTCGGGGCCCATGAAAAAAAAGCAGACAATTCCGGACCCAACCACTAGATGGTGGAATAATGCATAGCATGTGAATCCAGAAAATTCTTCAAGCTGCAAAGCTACTCTTACTGGTAACCATTTCGTTCTTGACACTGTTTTTAGGACTGTGGTCAGGGGGGGTCTCAAGAAGGGTTACCACTTACTGACCGATCCTGAACATAGCTTAGTTAAGGTGGTGACCTGTAAAGTTTTAAATATTTTGCCATGAAGCAGTTTCATTTCTAAACATTTGTTAATCATCAGCCTACTCCTCACTCACTAGCATAAGCTTGAACTCAGTGTGTGCCTGTATTTTACATTTATTACTAGGTTTCGAAATATGTACAACTTCTAGTACGTTGAAGTTTAACTCAAAATGGGTTGTTCAAGTATAAATACAGTTTTATAGATTCAAATGCTGGTGTACATTAAGAGTATCTAAAATCCACAACTGATTATAGGGAAAAGGGGGACTTGGAGGAGGTCTGTCTTTAAGATTTATGTTATGGTGTGGTTTTGGGGCATCAACTGTCAAAGTCAGAGTACATCGCGCAGATGGAATCAAAGACATGAAAAAGAGTTTCAACTCTGTTGTATACTGCACGTCATAAATAGAAGCACCTTGATAGATCAAACTAAAGTCTCATTCTTCCTTGTCCAGCATTTGACGTTTTAGTGCTTTCTCAGTTCGAGGGGTGGGTTGGTTGTGTTTGAGACTCATGCACTGGTCTTTCATCTTAGGCATGAGGGCCTCATCAAGTTCATGTTACTCATGTATTTCTTAATTATCCAGTATTGGGGTATCTTTCATATGCTTGAATCATTCCCCGTCGTCAAAGTGGGAGTCACACGGTACATTAAATAAAGCAGTAATTAATAACTTCCATAGGCTATCATGGAGGCAACCAAGTATTTAATAGCCTATCAACCTCCTTTTAAAAAAAAAAATAACCAAACTTAAACACAACCAATCAGTACCTAGCACCCTCTAGGACATCCCAAGAGAGGCTGAATCCCTCAGAATTTCACTGCAACTCATGTGTGAAGGGAGTCTCCCTGAGCTCTGCTCAGTTCTTCAAATGTTGTCAGATAAGTCTTGTATATATATATATATATATATATATATATATATATATATATATATATATATATATATATATTATATCCTTTTCACGAGTGCTGGTAGTGGAGAAGCACTGTCGGCGGGCGGTCCGAGCCGGGCACCAGCGGTCCCAATTAATTCATTTCACAAATCAAATCTGTCTGAAATGATAGCCCGGACACCTCTTCTGTGCAAATATAATAGATTTAATGGCAACAACAACGCGTTTCGGCGATTAAGCCTTGATCACGCTTACCGTCTCGCCACACAAACATCAGTTTAAATCTACAAACAAGTGCAAATAACATAGAAAAAGGACTGTTTTGCAGGTATACACAACATGATGGTAAATGTGTCGGCCATCTTAGTATGTCTAAAAGCTTAAATAATACTGAGGGCTAATAGCTCGCACCCCCGTAACCTGATACAAAGTATCCCCTATGGGGAATTGCTGAGGGCCAAGAGGAACTGTAGCACTACAGAATCGTTTGAAATGGAGAAACAAGTGATGTGTGACAGATTCATTGAACGTGGTTATAACAGCAAAACCATTCAATCTGCTTGTGAAAGAGCTGACAAAATTGCTAGGAATGATTTGCTCTACTCTACCAAAGAACCAGAGAGTAGCAAGAATGTAAGGTTTATTACCACCTACTGTGGGCAAGCCAACGAGATAAGAAACATATTCAATAAGCATTGGCATGTCTTATTGAATGATGAACATCTCAAATCTGTTAGGATTATTTTCAATGCAAAACTTCAACATTCTATTGTGCATAACTTTGGCGCCGGTTGAGGAATTTGCCTGAAAATTTCCTCAAATTTGCCTCGCGGCGCCCCGGTCCTTCCTTGAAAGTTTGGGGGGGGGATTTATCAAGCGGGGGCCGAGATAAAAGGGGGGTCCCAAAACGTGTTTTCCCCATGTTAATTTCCATAGGGCGGTCGACCTCACTTTTAGCCCGAACGGCTGAATGGATTTCCACCAAACGTGGCACAATTGTAAGGACTGGTACCCCGATGTGCCTTTGCTATGTCTCAAGATATATGCTCCAGTGGTTTTTACGAAAATTAACTTTGAAAAAATATATATTGGGCTACATTGGGCTATATATATGTTAGAGCCCAAATGTAGCCCAAAGATGGCCACCAGAGACAAAAAAAAAACAAATGTAGCCCAAATATCAGCCAGATGTAGCCCAACTATAGCCCAATCACAGAATGTCCCAGAGTGTTCTAAAGAACAACTAGAGCGCTAACAGTCTTACTCATGACAAAAGTATGGCACACCTGAAGTCATCTTGATTGGAATAAAGTGTTAACACTTAAAACATTTAATTTGCAAAGGAACAAAATGAGGGGGTTCATTTTGCCATAGAAATTATGATTAGTGCTGAAGAAAGAAAAATTAGGGCACATTTTGACTGACTTCTCAAACCCTCTTATATTTCATTAAAAAAATTCTGATATGCAGTCTCCCAAGATGGCCACCAGAGACAAAAGAGCCCAAATGTAGCCCAAATATCAGCCAGATGTAGTTCAACTATAGCCCAATGACAGAATGTCCCAGAGTGTTCTAAAGAACAACTAGAACGCCAACAGTCTTACTTATGACAAAAGTATGGCACACCTGAAGTCATCTTGATTGGAATAAAGTGGTAACACTTAATACATTTAATTTGAAAAGGAACAAAATGAGGGGTTTCATTTTGCCATAGAAATTTTATATGTATGTGTATATATATATATATATATATATATATATATATATATATATATATATTCACTGAAAAAACCATAGGTTTCACACCAGTTATAGTTAGGTGGAAATTTTACTCACATAAAACCATTGAAATTCCCACGTTATAGTTAGTTGGACTCACTATAACTTGCGCATGCAATGCACTGCTGATGACGTCACATATTACATCACTCATGACATGGTCAGTGACATCACTCATGACATCACTGATGACATCTCAAATGACATCACCGATGACATCATCCAGTGAATGTGTATCTTTCTGAAAAATAAATATTTTTTATATATGTATATCTAAAGGTTGATGGAAGAATAAATGGGTAAATAAATGTCTAAATGGATGTTTTTTTGTGTAAAATTGATTGGTTAACTGACTTATTAAAATGTATCTTAGTGAATACATATATTAGCGAGTAATGTTTAAATATTTAAATATCTGTATCTGTGTCTCACTTTGTGTATAAGTGGCTGCATGGGTTGGTGAGTAGCTACATGAGTGTGTATATGGGTTATTAGTTGTTTTTTTTGAGTATCAGTATCAGTGTCTGTATGGTTCGGTGGGGGATATTACTTAGAGCACAGATGCATGAATGAGTGACTCACTATTTGTATGTATTTGAAGACAGCATGTGTGCAAGACTGTATGGGTGGATGATTGTGTGTATGGGTGGGTTAGTGAGTATGTGTTTTTATAATTGATTGTTTAAGAGAGTAAATATGTTTCCGTTTCTGTAGAAGTATGTGTAGTGGTGTGTATATAGCAGTATAATCAAGTAAATGGTTTTTTGATAGTTTATTTGCATGTGTGAATTTGTGTGTGAGTAACTATATGGATGAGTATTAGTGTGTAACAGGATGTATAGGTGTACGAGTACATATGATGAGTAAGTACATGCATGAGTGACTATGTAGAACTGTTGGTGAATGAGTGGATGTGTATGTAGATGTTGGAATTACCTAATAAGTTGTTGTAATTGGTATTGGTTTCTCCTTTAAGAAAATGTTAGTTTCTATTTTTGAATGTGTGTGTCAAAGGTTATTGTATGCTGATAGGAGGTCTGCCACTTTGTCACAAGGATGTTGTCATCAGTGATGTCATTTGAGATGTCATGAGTGATGTCATGAGTGATGTCACTGACCATGTCATGAGTGATGTAATATGTGACGTCATCAGCAGTGCATTGCACGCGCAAGTTATAGTGAGTCCAACTAACTATAACGTGGGAATTTCAATGGTTTTATGAGAGTAAAATTTCCACCTAACTATAACTGGTGTGAAACCTATGTTTTTTTCAGTGAATATATATATATATATATATATATATATATATATATATATATATATATATATATAAAATGTCCGATAAGAAGGGACTATTTAGACCTTGTAAATCCTGTGGGAAGAAGAGAGTGCACATTGATGCCCACGAGGATTGCATCTATTGCCTCTTTCCCCATAATGAGGCAAAACAATGTAAAATATGCCACACTTTCTCAACTAAGACCCTTAGAGACAGAGAGGGCAGACTTTTATTCCAGCTGACGATGAAGCAAGGGGCATCATTAGATGAGAAGAGCGATACGTCCTCAAATACTCATAAGAGGGGGGGGCGTGGCTAGCCGAGCAGCATGATGGCCGCTCTTTGAGTGAGCTCCGCTGGTCGGGGGGGGGGGGGAGATCCTGAATTTATCCTGCGTTATTTTGGTATTGCAGCTGTGCAGAAGTTGCGACCTGGCAGAGGAGGTGTCGCAGCATAAACTGGAGACAAAACGGGAGGCAGACGGTGATTTGACGAAAATATGGGCAGTAGAAGGCGGCGGTGACCGCAACGTGAGCATCGGCGCTGCCTGACACCGGATAGCCTCTAAAATCGAGCCTGGGGCGTCCGATGTAGCTGGAGGCCGCGAGCCTGCCGTCTCGTGGGAGGCGCGGCGAGCTATAGTGAAGAGTGAAACAGAGATCCGGAGAGGGGAAACGATACACCCACATGCACCATTAATCTGCTGCAACACCACTAAGTAGGAGGTGTGAGTCATTTAACTGGAGCAGACGCGACCATAAGATGGCGGTGCACTGAAAACCTCCGGTACGGAGACGGGTTGCCCGAGGTGTGTGGACTTGTTGTAAGACTACGGCTGAGGTGCGATCTGTGTGACGCTGGCAGGCACCGCAACAAAGGTTGGAGGATCGCAGCGCTGGGCAGTCTGACCGGGATGTGTGGCGGGAGGGGCGCTCAGTCGGCCTGAACTGTGTTGGTCGGTTCTCTCTGTGAGACGTGACCTGTGCATGCCCATAAGAACCCCCTGGAATTACAACGTTGGATTGACACAGCGGGCTATAAAGACGTGTAAAATCTGCTGGGATGCCTTCTGCTTTTGGGTCATAGCTGTGAGCAATGGGCCGCCATTTTAGATCGAGAGATGGTGCACGTGAGAACATTATCTGCTGCGTTGGGGGTGATGATCCGGGCCAACTCTGACTGCTACAGATACACAAGTTGGCAACATAGGTGACACGCAGAGAGCTGCAAGTGCTTAGAGGAGTAGTGGACGACATATCCCCGGAGTGCGCCCTGGCTATCGCGACGTCTTGTGCGGTGGCTGAGTGACACCAGCTGAAGGTGGTGAAGAGTCGAGTGTGATAAAGATTTGTAACACCCAAGAACCAAAGTACAGGAGAGACTGACCAACTAGCAGGATTTGCAAGTGCTAGGTGTAGTGTGGTGTAAGCACCTGCGATGAGACGCTGGGAGTGGTGGACTTGCCGAGACCATCTACAACCTTGAAAGTGGGTGTGAGACACGGCTTGGTGCTACATTACAGCAAAGGTTGTTGAGTGCGAGGTCGGAGAATCGCTAGACAACCATTTCTACTGTATAGATTAACCCCTGGGAGCTGGGGCTGAGGCAGAAGGTATACCTACAGTCGATATGGGGAAACAGGAGCCCAAACAACCAAAGATAACATTTGATGCTCACCGTTCGACCAGACAAGCTGATACCGAGGCTGGGGTGCAAGGCGGTTCTGACATGGATGTGCAAACTGGAGCAGGGGACGATGGTGTGAAGGCCCTACTGCTGGAAATGCGCACTAGTCTAAAAAGTATTGACTCCAAACTGGACACACTAACGCAGCAGCTGGACACTGTGAAAACTCAAGTTTCTGTGCATGAGACGCGACTGGACGGCCTTGAAAACCGGCAAATTGAATGCCACGAATTTCAAAAGGAAACTAAAGAACAACTTTTTCACATGGATAAACTGTTGGGAGTTATAAGAGCGAAGAACGATGATTTAGAAGCGAGATCCCGCAGAAGCAATCTTTGTGTCACAGGCATTCCGGAGATGACCGCGATGTCCAAAATGGAGGGCTACATGGAAGATCTCCTCCATACTCTGTTCGATCCGCACCTATCCAAGGTGTTCGTAGTGGAAAGAGCGCTCAGGACATAGGGCCCGAAACCACCAGTGGGTGGTACACCACGACCTATCTTGATTAAGTTATTGATCTTCCAAGATAGAGACACAATCTTGAAACTGCAAGGGAGAAAGGTCAACTCACGCACCATGGTAACTCTATATCGTTTTACCCAGATTTCACGCCCTTAGTGCAAGCAGTCAAAAGGGAGTTCCTACCGGCCAAGAGTCTTCTGCTACAGGCGCAAATACCGTACTCCCTGCTTTATCCGGCTAAGTTGAAGGTGTCTTATGATGGAACTGCACACTATTTCACGGACACAAAATCAGCGCTCAAATTCGCAAAACACGTCGCTGGCAAGGTGCCTAAGAAGAGAAGTTATGGAGACGGACCACCTACAGACAGGCTGAGTGATAACGATTGAACTGATTCTTTATGGTTTAAATCTTTTATTGGGTTTTCAAAACAGGAAAAACAAACAGACCACATTTCCCCGTCAGATGCAATAGTGTTGGCTTTTGCGTTAAAACCCCCAGGGCGTAAGTTAACAAATATATTGGCAATGTCGTAAATGTAGGGGTCTTGCAACGGGGAAACCCAGTCCGCCCCCCCCCCCCACCCCACACCTCCTTGTCCACAAAGCAAAGGAATAAGTAAAAGAAAATTACCACATCCCTAACCGGAGGCCATAGGTCAAACATCAGCCCTTAGTCTTACGCCTGTGCGACTGAACTTTAGGTTCCTCGAGTGGCGTGTCTGCAAGGCGAAGCAAGCCTAAATAGCATGGGCAGCTCAATTCCCTAAACTCCCCTTTGTGTAGAGTCAAAAATGGTCGCCAAAGTCCTGCGAATTCCTCTCCCCTCCCCTCTTTTGCTAGAGTTAACTTCTCCATCCCCAATATCATCCACAACTTGTGGAGCCAGCCAGTGTGTGGGGAAGGTTGAGTGGTCCTCCAGTGCGCTACAATGTTCTGGACGGCGGCCCCCAGCGCAATCGCTATGAGTCTCCCTCTCCTGGACTTCAAGGGGTACATCAATGCATTAGGGAGTCCAAGCAGAACATAAGCGGGGAATCTGGGAAGTTGGGTGTCCAAATGGGAGTCTACTTCATAAAGGATCGAGTTCCAATAGGGTTGTAAGCGGTCACAGCTCTACAGTAAGTGCTCAAGTGTGCCAAGTTCCCCACATCCCCTCCAACAGCAATCACTAATGCGGGGGTCCCATCGGTGTAAGCGGTCCGGCGTGTGGTACCAGTAGGTGGCCACTTTGGTGAGGGTTTCTGTGAGATCAATGTGGTAGGCCGAGTGCCTGGCTCTATGGTATATGTCTTCCCATTCCTTGGGCGTTAGTTGTTTTCCCAGGTCCCTCTCCCACCTGACCCTCCCTGCATTGTATGTGTATATGTTGGTGAGGAGGTGGTGTTGGTACAGGTCGGAAATCAGTTTTTTATCTGAGGTGCGCGTCAACAGCCACTTTTCATACGGGGTGAGGAAGCGTTGTGCGCCGGGTTTGATCGTCGGCTGTAAGGCCCAGTGACGGACCTGCAGGTAGGGTAGGCGGTCCGCCTCTGGTATGCCATAGTCCTCCTTCACCTTCTGAAAGGGAAGGATGCCGTTTAGATCAAACAGGTGTCCCAGTTCTCTACAGGGCGAGTGCCTCCAGGCAGCAAACGCCTTGGGGTCCACACCCGGGGAGAAGTCAGGGTTATCGAAAAGTGGAGTCATCGGGGAGGGGAACGAAGTGAGATCGTGTTTGACCGCTACTCTGTCCCACACGTCCATCATGGTGCTCGTGATCTGTGATGCATAGAGATTGGTAGGCCTATGGCATCGTGGTAGAAACGGAACCCCCTGAAGGGGCCTGCCTGCCACCGCTTGGTCTTGGAAGAGCCAATGCTTGCACGACTCCCGCTGGTGCCACTCCACAAGGGTGCGGAGTTGCGTCGCTTGATAGTATAGGGCGAGGTCAGGCACCCCCACCCCGCCGTGCGCGGGGGGGGGGGGGGGGGGGAGTATTGCGATCGCATGCTTAAAGCGCGGGCGGCGACCGTTCCAGGTAAAGCGAGCCAGGTCCGACTGTGTCCGCTGAAGCCAGCCCGTGGGGGGGGGGGGCGCAAAGGGAGGGTCTCAAACACGTAGAGGATCTGCGGCAGCAGAGTCATTTTGACGGCCGCTATCCATCCAAGCCAGGAGAGCGAGTGTTGCTTCCACCTCCTGAGTTAGTCACTGAGGCGCGAGCGGAGTCTGGTATAATTGGCTTCCGTAGTGGCCTGAACAGTGGGGGCCAGCAGAACTCCCAGATAGGGGATAGTGGTGTCGGACCATTGCAGATCAAACTCGCTTTTGGACTCTACGAGCATGCCCGGTGACAGAGATATGTTCAGGGCCACTGATTTCTCTATATTAATTTTAAAACCCAAGGCTAGCGCGAAGGTGTGAAGCTCAATAAAGAGCGAACGGAGGGATTGCATCGGGTCTGTCAGGGAGAGCAGGATGTCGTCCGCATATAGACTTATCTTATGCACGTCACCGCCAAAGGGAATGCCTTTGATGAGGTTGTGGTGCCTGATCCGCTGCGCCAACGGCTACAAATAGAGGGCAAACAGGATTGAGGAAAGCGGGCACCCTTGCCCCTGCCAATTGGAAAGTGCGGGGAGGTATGCCCATTGACCCGGACCGTGGCGTTAGGCTGGAGGTAGCAGTTCAGTATGCGGTTACGGAGAGTCTCTCCCATCCCGACTCGCTGCAGCACCAGCTCCAGATAGGGCCAGTGCACTCTATTGAATGCCTTTTCGGCATCGATGTTGAGAAACATGCAGTCAGGCCTCAATGAGGTGGAGGACTCGTTTAGTGTTATCGCTGGTCTGTCTTTGGGGAATTAAGCCTGCTTGGTCAGGTTATACTAACTGCTGCATATAGGGCGCCAGCCTATTCGCGAGGATGCCCGTGTAGAGCTTAAGGTCAATGTTTAACAGGGAGATCGGCCTGTAGGAGCTACACCGGGTGGGGTCCCGGCCGGGCTTGGGTATAACCGATATCGCCGCCTGGTCGAATGTATTGAAGAGGTCCCGCAATAATGGGGCCACCTGATGACAGAGGGTTTTATAGAAGGCCGCCGAGTAGCCATCAGGGCCCGGCGATTTCCCCAGTTTGAGGCGAGATATCGCCGAGATCACCTCCTCCAGACCAATGGGTCGATCAAGGAACTTCGCTTGTGCTTCGTTCAAGGACGGTAGGGGCGCTCCCCCCTAGGTAGGCTTGGCCCGCCTGCGTGTCAAGCGGGTCTGCGGCATATAAGTCACCGAAGAAGTCCCCAAAAGCCGCGGCGATGGCGGCGTCGTCAGTAACAAGGTCACCCTGACTAGACCGGATGGTTCGAACGCCCTGTCTTTGGCATTGCTCTCGCAGTTTACTCACCAGGAGTCTCCCGCAGCGATCCCCCCAGAATAAAATGCGTGTCGTAGGTGTAGGGCTGCGTATTCCGCCACATCTTGGTCCAGGGCCGCCAGCAACTTTCTCTCCTTACAAAGTTGGCGCCACGCCCGGGCTGCCTCGGTGCACTGGTGCATCTGCTCCAGCTCCGCCACACGCTGGATGATTTCCGCCCGTTTCTGAGCACGGTCTCTATTGTTAGCTGTGGCGATAGAGATGAATTCTCCGCGGAGGACCGCCTTGAGCGCGGCCCACTGGGTGGCCTTGGTAGTGTCCGTGTTGGCATTATGAGTAAGAAACTGGGCGATGGCGGTTTTGATCCGCTCCACTATAGCAGGGCTCTGGAGCAGGGCGTCTCTTAGGCGCCAATGTCGCTGCGGGCGAGGTGTGGTTGGGAAGAGAAAAGAGGCCAGCACCGGAGAGTGATCCGACAGAGAGGTCGGGAGGATGTCGACATCTTTTGCGCGGAGCACCAGCTGTGAGGACCATAGAAAATAGTCAAGTCATGAGTAAGACTTGTGGGCGGCTGAGTAGTAAGTGTATGCTGTGGTTTGTGGGTGGAGGTGCCTCCATAGGTCAACAAGGGCCAGGTTGGAGAGGTGAGCGTGGCCCATCCCGTAAAGCGCCCCAACTTGACCATAACGTTGGCCTGAACGATCTGCTGTGTTATGGAAGACTAGGTTGAGATCGCCTCCTAGCAGCAAGTGTGGTTGTGTATTAGCTGTGGCCGATTCTAGTGCTGTGTGTAGGAATTTCTCTTGTCCCTCATTGGGTGCATATATGGTGCCCACTAAGAGTGTGTGCCCGGCAATGAGAAAGCGGTGGATCAGCAACCTGCCCTTGATCTCCGCCTCCTTCTGCATAACCCGCCCCTCAAAGGATCTAGACACTTGGATCGCCACCCCCGCTACCTTCTTGATTGCTGACCAGAAAAACTGCAAAGGGAAGGACCGAGACTTAAGTCGATGGTGATCTCTGGGCAGTAATTGTGTCTCCTGTAGGAGGCAGATATCTGCAGCCGAGTGCTCCAGGAGGGAAAGTATCGCTCGGCGTTTGATTGGGTTATTAAGTCCCCTCACATTGATAGAGAGGATAGTCAATGGGCGTGACATCTGAAGTGGTTAGTCGGGACGGCACCGCGCTGCGCTCGACGTGTGGTGGCCAAAGAATTAATTTTTTTAAACCAGTGGACAAGGAGGACCTCCCCCCCCCTTACACCCCAACTCCCCAACCCTCCCTTCCCCCCTCAGTCGCCTCCCAACCACCACCTCCCCTCCTCCCGTATCTCAACTCCCCCCTCCCCACTCCCCAGGTCCCACCCGGATCCCCCCTAGCCCCAACTGGTAACTCCCGGAGAAACTCAAACCCCAAACTAGGAATCATTGTCCCGGACCTGTGCAGTCTCTTTTCAGGCCTGTGGTGTCATCTCGAAGTGGCCAAGGCGACCTCGGTGGCCCCCCATCCCATTCCCCCCGCCCCATGCTGGGAAAATGTATTCAAACCCCCCATCAGCGCCACATCATGTCCCGGTGGAAGTGTCTTTGGCGACCTCCTGGACCGCCGCCGCGTGCTCTTGAGCCATGGTTGCGGGGTCCGGCTTGAGATTGCTTTTGGGGGAGCACTGCTGTCTCACTCGCTGCCAGCCGTCGCCCGCCCTGTTCTGAGAATTCGCCGGGGAGGATCGCATGGATGGGCTCTCCTCTTCGTCGTCAGCCCCCAAGGTGATGCCCAGCAGAGCGCAAGTGTCCCGGAGGGATCGGAGTTGATGGAGGGTCCCCTTCCATTTGAAGATGAGTCTGAAGGGATGGCCCCAAGAGTAGGGAACCCCTTTGTCCCTAAGGAAGGTCGTGACCACCCTGAATGCTCTCCTCTTCTGTAGTGTGAATGTTGACAGGTCCTGAAAGAGCTCCACCGCATGACCCCTGAATTGAAGAGGCTGTTTCTGCCTCGACATTTTAAGAATGCGTTCTTTTAGTGGGTAGTCAGGCAGGAAAGTTAGGATGTCAGGCGGCGGAGCCGGAGCCCGGCGAGCTAGGCCCACTCTGTGTGCTCGGTCTATCCGGACCTCGAAGTCTTCCGGTTCCCCCAGTATGTCTCGGAACAGTTCTTGCACGAAGGCCGTCACGTTGCTCCCCTCCGATGTAGACGGCACCCCTCGGACCCATATGTTGTTGCGACGGGAGCGGTTCTCAAGGTCCTCAGCGTGCGCCTGCAAGTCCGTTGTTGGTCCTGTAGCCTAATGATCTCCTGTTGCAGGAGTTCGATCTCCCCGCTCCTGCTGTGCACAGAGCCCTCCACTGCAGCCACACATTCTCCAAGGCCGTCAACGTCGCGTCTAAGCTCCCTGTGCTCCCCCGCCATTTTCTGTTTAAGCGTCTGTAAGTCTTCTCTGAGCGAGCTGAAGAGGGTCTCCATGAAGGCCCTCGAGATGGGGATCTCCCCCTCTGACTGCACTTTGGGGTGCTCCTCCGGCCGCCCTTGCTCCGGGCTCTTCTCTCCCTTGGGGGTGCCTCTGGCAAGCATGTCGGGGATTGTTCGTCCTCCCCTGCGGTTCGACATGTCGTGACCCTTGCGCAATGTGGCCGTTGCGTCCCCCGCAGAGGAGGCCCGTTAGTGTGTCGGTGCTGGGGGTCCAGATGCGTGCGAGGGAATGGCCAGTTGAGCCCTACTTTGGTCCCCCTCCTGGAGTGAGTATGAGCCGGGTGAAAGGCACGCGTTCCGTGTGGGGTGCCCACCGGCCTTGTAATCCCTCTGCTCCGTGAGCTCCGCCTGGTGTGCCCCGTCGTCCCTGGGTTTAGGCACTGCAGCGGATGTGGGGGCCCTTCGCCCCTTGTCTCCCAATGTGCCAAAGGCCTGATTCTTCCTGATAATGCCGGGCCGGCCCCTGCAGAGCCTCCCCCGGGGGCTCGACTGTCGCCCCCCGAGACCTCGCTCCTTTCTGTCAGGCTGCACCTCGCGCGTCCGCGGGCCCCCGGGCTTGCCACCTGGGATCCCTTGCCCTCGTGCCTGCAATTGGGCCCTCCGGCCGCTCCCGGACTCCCGCCTCAGCTGCGTTATGTGGCTCTGGTGGTCGGGCCGGGCAGGCCCTGCTAGGCCTCGCGCCGGGGGCTCGAGTTTCGCCCCCCGTGTCTGTGCTATCCCTGTGGGCAGAGCTCCAAACTCCGCCCCGGGGCCTTGTGGAGACCCAGCGCGGCCTCGTCACTCAAATGCCCCTGGGGTCCCTCCTCCATCGGTACTTATCCCCGCTGCTGCCAGCCGCCTGTTTCGGACCTGCTGTGGCGCTCTAGGCCCGGTGCCGGGAGGGCCCCCTCACTCCTCCCGCCGGGGGCGCGATCTCCAGGCCCCCCGAGCCTGCCCTACACGCTGCTCCTCACCTCTGTGTGAGCATCCCTTGGCAAACGCTCCGCCGCCGCATCCAGCAGCTGCACTGATTGCCGGAAGGTCCGCTCGTGTAGTCCCGAGCCGGGGCCTCGATTAGCAATCTCCGGGGCTGCTCGCCACCAAGCCTCTGCTGGCTCTGCGTTGCTGGGCACCAGCTCCGTTCACCGCCCTGTCCGTCCCGTCTCCGGCCGGGCAGTGGTCGTCTGTGGGGGCGGCTCTCGACTGGACCCCAGCCAGCCCCTGACTGGGGAGCAATCCGACTGTGGGTTACCAGTGAGCTCAGCCGCCTCCCAGTGCTTCTCCGGCCTGCTCCGACACACGCCGCCGGAGTTGGTCCCTGGCGCCTTGCCTGCCGCGATCCGCTCACCACAGGGGAGCCAAGTGCTTGCGGCTCCAGGAAACGCCGTTTACGGGGGCAATTGGGGGGGCTGTAAAAGGGCGCCAAGGGGGTCCGGGACGAGGAGCCACTCGTTTAGACGTCCGCTGCGGCCGCCATCTTGGCCACGCCCCCAACTGATTCTTTATGAACCTTATTTGTAATGTTGGGGGGCTGTTTACTGTATGATCTTCTTCCGAATGCCTCCTGCAAACTGTATTGATGTGTATTGTCGTAGATATCTGTGAGTTCCTCCTCGGGGGTAGGCTGATGCACAGTCTCACTTGAATCCTTGAAATGTGGGGAACATGTGATATACCAACCCCGGCCACCCTGCTAAAGTAGGGGAGTACGCCGGTTTACCCTTGCCCCCTCGGGAAGATTCCCTATAGTCTGTTTGATGTTCACAGCAGTTATTATTGGGAGGGGTATGCTACAACCTGATTGGGGGGTTGATGTGGGTGGTGGGTGGGGAAGGGGTTGGAAAGTTTTTGTTTCCAAGCCAGAATATAACAGTCACGAACGTAGCACTATCGTATTGCTAACACCATGCTGTAACCAGGTCGAGATGCAATTTGAGCATTTTTTGATTAGACCATGAGCATGTACAGACCCTGAATATTGTAACCTAGAACATCAGGGGGTTAAATGATGGCCGGAAGGCGAGGTTAGTCCATGCATATCTAGTGAGACATGCTATAGATATATGCTTCTTGCAGGAAACGCATATTAATGTGTCACCATCGCAGAGACTTAAACATAGCAGATGGGGAGAGATATATTCAGCAATATATTCTAACTATGCTAGGGGGGTTGCTATTCTCATAAAAAATGCACCTTGTGTCCTCCGGCTGACCTTGCCCGGGGTTCCTCCGAGAGCTTTTACTTGGCGACTGCCCCAAAATGCGCTATTAGATCAGGCATTCAAGGAGGAAATACGGTCAGATATTGAGGCGTACTTTGATGCAAATGAGGTTTCAGTGGATACTGCAGCTGCCTTGTTGGATGCCTTTAAGGTTGTTATAAGGAGGCAATGCATTGCGAGGCGGGCGGGAGTGCTCAAGGCCATTAGAGGGACATTGACTGGGCTGGAGAAGGAAATTAAAGATCTGGAGGGACGGGTGTGCCTGGGCACAGACCCCGTAACAGCGGGTCCTTTAAAAGCTAACTATTAGAATTTGAGGAAGAGGCAAATAGGGAGGTGACATTTCTTGGGAAATACGCGGAGGCCCGGCGATATGGAGAGGGAGATAGGCTGGGACACACATTGGCAACTATGATTTAACCAACGAGAGATAGTACATTTGTGCATGAAATTAATAATATGGATGGTGAGACTGTCAGGGGCCAGCAGGGTGTGTTGAATTCGTTTCAAGAGTTCTATTCTAAGCTATATAGTACAGCCGGGGGGTCGGACACTGAAAACATGTCAGAGTTCCTAGAATCTGTAGCACTTGCGTGGTTTAATGATAACCACAGATTATACATAGAGCTACCCATCACGAAAGAAGATGGATGCACAAATTTTGCCTCAATCCATGAGGGAGGCAATGATTATAACAATACTTAAGCAGGAAAAGGCGGTAATAGAATTAGACTCTTTAGACCACTGTCTCTGATAAATGTTGATGTCAAAATTTATGCAAAAATGCTGTCTGATGCTGTCAATGATTGCCCTCCCCGTCCAATCGGGATTCATCCCAGGGAGGTCGACGTCGCATAATTTGCGCACTATATTTTCTGTAATACATTACTTGCATCCGAGTGTACAGGCTGCGGCGATATTCCTAGACGCCACTAAGGCATTTGACTCCTTGGAGTGGCCTTACTTGTTCTTGGTGCTGCAGCGCATGGGGTTCAGCCCGTTATTTATAAACAGAATCACGCTGCTGTATGAGGCCCCTCGGGCCCGTGTTAGGGTGAATGGCATGGTGTCAGACTCCTTCACAATCTCGAGAGGAACAAGGCAGGGATGTCCGCTGTCACCACTTTTGTTTGCCGTAGCTATGGAACGATTGGCAGCGAGGATAAGACAGCATCATATTGCCAGGGGCATAGGATTCAGCACTCGCAGTCTCTTAATATCTTTATATGCGGACGATGTCACCCTATTCATTCTGGACCCGGAGAAGATTCTTGATCCAGTATTGCGTGAGTTCATTAGGTTTGGGGGGTTTGCTGGAATATCTGTAAATTGGAAGAAATCTGTGATTTTCCCCACTTACCGATGGCACAAGGGAGGTTTGTTCTGAGTTCCCACTGAGATGGGAGGCAAGAGAGGTTAAATATTTGGGGGGGTGGCTGAGCAGAAATCTTCAAGACATTTGGAATCTGAATTTTGGGCGGGCCTACACGTGGCTGGAAGGGAAAGTTGCTATTTGGTCAAAGTTGCCTCTATCTGTGGCGCGTAGGGTGGCGCTGGCAAAGCTGGTCATTCTGCCCAAATTCCTTTATTTATTTGTGAATGTGCCAGTTCCTCTCACCAAACATTTCTTCGGGCTTTTGCGCTCGCAGCTCCTGTCCTTGGTATGGGCGAATGGACAAGCCAGGGTGTCGTGGAACCTTCTGACCCTTCCCCTAAAGTAAGCTAAATTGGGGGCCCCTGACATGCACCTATATGCCCTATGTGCGCAAGCCCAGTTTCTCCAATTCTGGGTGCACGAAACGCCATTTCAACCACATGTGGCGGTTGAGAGGGATGCGGTGGCTCCGGTGCCACTGGCTGTAGCTTTGTATCAAAACGCAAGTCGCCCCAGGGAGGATGTTGACACTGCTGGAACCTTACGATGGGTGTGGCGTGAGCTGCAGAAGAGGGCAGGTATTTCGACGCTATATGCGCCGTCACTGCTATTGGAACATAACCCTATGATACCAAGCATGGAGAAAGGTGTTGGTAAGACCCTGCTTGACGCAATGAAATTGAAAACTTTTGCTGATCTCTACCCGGATGGCAGCTTCAGACCTTCCCCAATTGATACGGATGAGCATGTTATACCGTTTGCTGAAATTTTTTTATAGCACTAGATACGCACTGTGTGTCGTGCGATATACACAGATTTTCCTGAAGCCCCCCCGACGATATAGCACTGGAAAATGTTCTTAAAACTTAGTCATCTAGGAAGTAGGTAACAAGACTCTACACAACAATGCAGACTGCTTATCCGGTTCTGAAGCCCAAATCCATGGAGCTTTGGAATAGGGAATTAAACCCACAGGTTACGGAGGAGCAGTGGGGGTATTGTTGTGGTTAATTGGCTGAGTTATCCCCAAACTATCGTCTGAGATTGATTCACTTTAAGTTCCTGCACAGAAATGACCGAACACCGGTCAGCCTATGCCGTATGCGGTTAAGGGAGGATGCTACATGTTGGAAATGAGGGTATGATCAGGCTACATTTTTGCATGTGACCTGGGAATGTCCAAGATTGCAATTATTTTGGGAAGAGGTATTTCACACAGTGAATCACATTGTGGGCAGGGAGGATACACCCTCCCCATTGTTGGGACTTCTAGGATATGTGCGTGACACGACAACTAAAGGGCGGAAATTACATGCACTACTTCTGCTTTATGCCCGCAGGCAGGTTGCCCTTTGCTGGGGCAGGAGACGAGTTCCAAACATTAAAAATTGGCTGTCGGATGTGACTTATGGGCACACTCAATTAGAGTTATTCTGGGATCAGATGCCTTCTGCGTCCCGGCTGTTTGACATATGGGAACCCTTCCTGGAATGGATGCAGATGTCCACGGCCCAGGAGGTGCAGGTTGAGGGTGCTGAAGATTAGCAAGTGGGACTGGTGGAAATGTAATGATGTTATCTATGTTAATGAGGGATGATGGCACAAGAAATTGTACAGCCCAAAGGATGAGTTGGTTGGCACTATGCATATGTAACATGCGGTCAGAAGGGGTCACTGCGGTCTACTGCATTAGTTAATTCCTTATGCCTCCTATAACTGTATATTGTACTGACGTTGTAACATGTATATGTATCTGGTATGCAGCAATGCTGATATATGTAACTAGACTATCTGTTCGGTAATGGTAACTTATGCCTAAACTGTACTAAATGATATGTTTGTGCTGTGACTGGCTACTGGTTGGCACTAATGCCTCTTTTGTTCTGCACTATGTTGGAAAACCAATAAAGACCAATTAAAAAAAAACTCATAAGAGGCCCAGGCCGCCTGAGGGTCAGTCTGAAGAGAGCAGGAAATATTCTAAAGTCTCTCATCTGACCAGAGAATCTCAAAAGAAGGAGAAACAGCCTAAGGGCTCCTCAGAGATAACTCCCCCCCATTCTTCTGGGACATCTAAGGAAAAGCCGGAATCTTCAGGTCATTCCAGGCCCAAAGTCAGTCTCAAGTCCTCGTTAGCATCAAGGTGACCATCGACGCCTGTCACTTCTGCAACTCCAACGACGACAACTCTATTGTTGATGGCACTGACTACCTCGACAGCGATTATAAAAGGTTCTATACCGTCAGCATTACTGTTATCATCGACGACGACTCCGTTGACAAAGACACCACCGTCTACTAAAATGTCATCATTGACGATACCGTTGATGAAGACTTCACCGTCGACAAAGATCCTAACATCGACGACGACTCCATAGTCGACAACACTTTCATCATGGAGGACGGCTACATTGTCGACATCCACTGTCGACGACAACTCCACAGTCAACAGCATTTCCACCATAGACAACAACTGAGTTGACGACGATAATTCCACCGTCGAGGGCAACTTCTCAGATGGAGATAACTGCACCATCGATGGCCTCGCTGACGGCATCGTCGACGACCATTCCAATATCTTCTACGGACCTGTTAACTCCGTTCCTGCAATCTACACCATCTAGATTGTCTAAAATTTCATCACAACTTGAATTCCAGACACCAAAGATTTGTCCACTGCCTCCAAGTCATCTGCTAGATGTAGAGGAAACTGATGATAATGATGGTCCATTTAGGACTGCGCATAGCCCTTCTGAACTGAGTGTAAAGTGTCAGGAAGAGGATGAGGACTATTACGATAAGGAGCAGTACTATCAACTATATCCTGTCCCTCATGCACAGTTTCATCAGTTCAGCTATTATGAACAGCCAAGGCAAGAACCTGCTCAACTGCCTTCCTCCCTAATATTGGGCTTACAAAACATGCTGGTGGATTACAAAAGGAGATTTCCTCCTCAAGAGGCTTGTCACAGTGCCCCCTCCTCCACTGGTGTCTCTTCTGACACCACCACCACCCCCTCCTCCTGCCACGCCTAGACTGACGCCATGTTCCATATTTCCTCTATCTCCTAGAAAGGATCCTACCACTTCGGAAGAAGAGCCTGAGGAGGGAGAAATTCATGATCCTCTTCCTCCTACAGATGAATGGGATGACTATGTAGTACCAACGCCACCCCTACCCCCTCGTCGTCCTTCAGACTCACCTCCTGAGGATATTGGAAGTTTTCATAACCTAATGGACAGAGGTACAGCCAGATTCCCCCTGCCCACAATTGTAAAACACTCAGATTGCTTTCTTTATTTTTTTAAAGAGCAATCAAGGAAGTCAATCAGGTCAATACCTATCATAGACTATATCCGGCAAAGAGGGCATTAAAGTAATGAAGACGCAATCTTCTGTGGTCCCGGTGCTATTAAGATTGAACAAGAAATACAGGGCACCAGAGGATTCCCCTGTACGTCTCACGGGTCACCAGAAACCGGACTCTGATTTCCCAGGCAGTCGAAAGGAGATCGAAAAACCCATCTACTCCCATCACATCTCCACCTGATAAAGAGGTTCACTGTTTAGACTCCATTGGAAAAAGATTTTCCTCAATGGTGGCAATCTCAGAGCTTCAGATGCATTGGCCATCCTAGGCCGCTACGATCGGAAAATGTGGTCCAATGTAGGACCATGAGAGACCTTATTCCAGAGGAAAAAAGGAAGAGTTTAATAAGATCCTTGCAAGGCTGAAATCATAGATTGCGCTATGGATATAGCCACTACAAGCTTTCACCAAGTAGCTGGTGCGGCCTTTTAAGATATCAGGGGTGGCTAAGGGCAACATCTTTTTGCCAAGAAGTAAGGTCAAAAATTCTCGACATGGCATACGACGGAGGTAGCCTATTCGGCAATCACATAGATGAAGCTCTCACAACAATAAAGAAAGATACAGAAACTGCTGTAGCGCTAGGTACCCTTCAGTACCGTAAAGTGTCCTTTCGGGAAGCTCGAGGTCGTGGATTTTCTGGATACAGAGGAAACTACCTACGTACCCAGACTTATCAATCATACCAACCACAATATCGCCAAGGACCCCAAAAACAATCCTTCCAACAAGCAACAATAGCTGGTATCTCCAGACAAGCTCCCGACGAAAGCCAGCTCGCAAACAGTGATCACAACAGGGTACCAGTTACTTTTTTTCCCCTTCCCAACCGGTGCGAAGATTTCCAGACATATCCATCAGTGGCGCAATTTCAATCGGACAAGTGGGTACTGGACATCATACCCTGGAATTTTCCCAAATCCCTCCAAACTCTCCACCCATGGGATCGCACCCCCCTTGTCTCCCCTAACTTAAAATTGAAGCAAAGATTATGCTCCAGAAAGGGGCAATAGAAAGAGTCCCATTTCCTCGAAGAAGGAAAAGTTTTTACTACCGCTTCTTCCTTATTCGCAAAAAAGCGGGACAGTGGAGACCTATCTTAGACCTCAGGAAATTAAACAAATTCCTCAAAAGTCAAGCATTCAGGACTGCAACAAAGTCCCACTTTTTTGTTTTTATTCTTATTTAGTGTTTTATACCCTCTGGTGGGTTTATGTAGTTTTAATCTTTTGTTTTAATCCCTTTAGTGGGAAGTTGTGTTCCTCCTTTTCTTTCTCCTCACGTATAGACTTTTTCTTCTTTTTCTTGTGTGTGTATTTTTTCTTTTGTTTTTGCATTCATCATTTTCTTTTGATATATTTCCATTTTTTTCTCAGCAAAAGTTTATGATGTTAATTTTCATAAGTGAATGTATAACTCTTCTGATTGATTTAGGCCGTACGGACTTAGAGTTCTGAAGTTTAGGATGTGGCGTGACTCCTGTCTTAGAATTTTCTCTCGGTCACCACCTCGAAGGTTCCTCGGAATCGTTTCAATGCCAAAGAATTTCAATTTTTGCCAGTCTTCATCATGTGCTTGTTCCATGTGTTTGGCAACAGCATTTGCCCTGTCCTTGTGCGTGGTTGCTCTTGCATGCTCCATTATTCGTTTTATCAATTCGCCTTTTGTACTTCCCACGTACAACAGTGGGCAAGGACATTCTATCCCATATATGGTGTATTCTGTTTTGCAGGTGATTAATTGGCATATTTCCCATTTCTTGTTATTTGGCATTTGTACTTCCTTCGTCTGCTTTGTAATTTGGCACATTTTACATCCATAGCATTTGACAAAGCCAGTTGTTTTTAGCCAGTTCTTCTCTTTTTTCTTCGTTTGGCAAGGACTATGGATCAAGTGATCCTTCAGATTTGGTGCTCTCCGGTAAGTTATTGTTGGGTGTTTCCTGACTATTTTACCAACTGTGCCATCCAAGTGCAAAATTTTCCAATTCTTTCTCATGATATGCATGATTTCGTTGCTGCTTTCAGAGTAATCTGTGATGAGTTTGATCGGTTCCTGCTCTCCATTTTTGTTTCGAGACGAGCGTTTTAGGCATTCCTCTCTGGGTTTTTCATTCGCCTTAATCATTCGATTTTTGAACCTCGTTTTTGTTATGGCACTGTGTTTTTGCTACTCCGTTTCTTTGCTACAGATTCTTCGGATGCGGAGAAACTCCCCATAGGGGATACTGGAAATGAGAGACGATTGGTGGAAACTTGTGGCTTCCACCGTTGCGTTGGTTGCTGTTAGTTTCCTGTGCAGGGTGGTATTAATTTGATTATCCTTGATATAGATTTGTGTATCAAGGAAAGTCACTTGATGGTTACTTATTTCATATGTGAATTTCAACCCTGGCAAGCTTTCATTGATGATTTTGTAGTAATTTTCAAAGTCATTGGGTGATCCATCCCAAATGATTAGTAAATCATCTATGAATCGTATCCAACTAACGATTTTGTTGGTCATGTGATCATTTTCAGTTGCCCAAGCGAATTCCTTTTCCCAGTAGCCCATTGTTAAGCATGCGTAGTTTGGGCTAAAGGAAAAACCCATAGCGGTTCCATTGCTTTGCCGAAATAGTTCCTCACCAAATAGGAAGAGGTTTTGTGTAAGGCATATTGAAATCATGTCTTGGAGCATCTGATTATGGTTTTTATATTTGATGTTCTGATCTTGTAAGAAATAGTTGCATGCTTTTATCCCAATATCATTGCTTATGTTCGTATATAAGGATACAACATCCATTGTGACCAGTTGGTAGTTCTCTTGCCATGGTGTGTTTTCCAATCTTCTCAATAGGTCGTTGGTATCTTGGATGTATGAGCTTAATTGAGTTACATATGGTTTCAGGAAATAGTCTATATAGTTAGAAATGGGTTCCAATAAGGAGCCTTTTGCAGATAGGATTGGTCTCCCCGGGGGCTTTTGCTGATCTTTATGTACCTTTGGTAGGAAATAAATAGTAGCGGTTATTGGGTGATTTACTGTTAGATATTTTTGTTCGTCATCGTCGATCAGATCATTCAATTTCCATAGTTGTAATTGTTCATCCAATTTGTTTTTGATTTCAGGCGTGGGATTAGTTTCTAGTCTCTTATAATATTTGGTATCCTTTAGATGACTATGTGCTTCTATGATATAGGCACTCTTGTCCCAAATCACTATGTTTCCCCCTTTATCCGCCATTTTTATTTCAATCTGGTCGTCATTTGTTAAGTTCTTTAGGGCTTCTCTTTCTTCTAAAGTTAAATTGTCCTTATAACTTGTGCCTTTTATTTTGTATAGATCCTGAATTACTGCATCCTGAAAAATATCCACCTTGTTTCCTGGTGGTAATTGGGGATAGAATTTTGACTTCGTTTTTTTCTTGCTGAGACCAGCCCCTGTTTGTGTGATCACTTGGCTGCGAGTTGTTTCAATTTCATTCATTACATCCAAATTTAGCAGGGTTGTATAGGCATTGGCATCCTTTGCTGTCATGTCCGATGTTGTTTCCTCTCCTGCTTTATCTTTTTTGTTTTTCATTTTATTTTCCGCGAAGAATTTGGCCAGTTTGATTTTTCTTATGTAGAGATAGAAGTCTATTCTGACTTGTGTCATGTTCATTTTCTTTTTTGGGCAGAAATTGATGCCCCTCTTTAATAACAAGGTTTCTGTTTCAGTGATTGTTCTTTTCGACAGGTTAACAATTTGTAGTTCATCTATTGTTTCCCTCTCCTTTGGCGCATGCTCCGTGTTTCCGTTCCCACTTTTTCCACTTTTTCGTTTGTTCCTTTTCCCCCTTCTTGTCGGTTTTTTGTTGCTGGCCATTGGCGTCCTCGTCCTCTCCCTCTGGTTTGGTTTTGTGCGCTGCGATTTTGTTCCCACTGCCGTTGTTGCAGCACGAGGCGCATGTCCTCTAAAAAAGGCATTTCTTCAGGATTCATTGGTGCACCTGGTTCCCCATCATTCGCTTCTGATGATGTCATTGATGAGGCTATGGAGGAGACGCTGCTTGACAAGTTTCCTGACCGGTTCATCGGGGTTAGTTGTTTAAAATAATCATATTTTCTGGAGAACGTGAAAATGCGGCCTTCCTCGTAATCTACAGTATCACGTATAAACTTGTTATGTTTGCGTTCTCTCACTGTGTCCTCGTGTTTTTCAATTTGGATTTCCAGATCCTCTTTAAATTTGGTCATGTCGTCGTTAAGTTTCAGTTGTGCGATTTCTCCATTTCATTAAGTGCTTCCTTTATCCTCCCTAATCCAATTTCGATGTGTTTTACTAGGATTTCTATTAATCCTAATGATGATTTAAGGATGAATTCCCCCCATTCCTCCAATAATTCATTAGATGTATCCTGATGGCTCGGCATCAACATTATTCTCAACCCTCTGGGTATTCTTTGTACCTCCAAATATTTTTTCAGCGTTATCAGTTTCCATGATTTGTTTATTTCCTTCCGACTCAGTTTTTCCCACATTCTTATCTTACTTTTCACATCCGATTTGGGCGTTTCAGGTTTTGTGCTTTTTTCTGCCTTGTCCTTATCCGTATTGCCTTTCACAAACATCGTTGTTAGCAATTCACTTCGTTTTGCTTCTCTCTGTTCCATTACGCTTTCAACTGCTTTTGTTATTTTTATATAAGATATTTTGGTAATGTGTGGATTTCACAGAAGCCGTACTTGGCAAACGCTATCCTAATTGGTTTTTCCGCGCGTTTTTCTTCCTCAATGAAGCTTAATCGCGTTTTCAATAACCACAGCGTTTTGCGTTTCTGGCATGAAACTGACGAATTTCGCCCGTTAGTGCGAAAACAATTTTGGCGGTTCACTTC
The DNA here is from genome assembly GCF_964263255.1 of Lissotriton vulgaris. NCBI lineage: Eukaryota > Metazoa > Chordata > Amphibia > Caudata > Salamandridae > Lissotriton > Lissotriton vulgaris. The sequence goes on from NC_141700.1 coordinate 549,467,288, forward strand.
TTTCTCCTGACACATTCACACTCTTACCTCCCTCTGAGCGGTGTGTGCATCTCGAAATACTTCCGCCACCTTTTCCTAGTCAGCGTTCACTTCAACTGGGTAGTTTAATATCCGCACAGCGGTTCAGGTTTCCCAGGTCATTAAGCGCTCGTTATGGGTGCCTCTCCCTACGGCAGAACCACGCTGTTACGTATCCAAACACTTCCTTTGAATTAACAAAAGAATTGGAGTGCACTCCTTCTGGATTTCCACAACAGGATATTTATTGCGATCTTATTTGCATGAAAGCGAGTGATCTACGCGTTTAGATGCCACAAGCATCTTGCTCACGATCAACTTTACACTGATTTTTCAAATCATTTAAATAAGTTCAAAAAACTGGTGTTACATCACTTCCTGTTTCCTGATTGCATTGCGGATATTATAGTTTTTACATAAAATCACCAAAATGAAATTATACCACATAATTTTAGTAATAGTTCATTGTTTTCGATTATTTTTATCTTTGCAACAAAGTCCCACTTTTTTTGTTTTTATTCTTATTTACACAATCACTGAAACAGAAACCTTGTTATTAAAGAGGGGCATCAATTTCTGCCCAAAAAAGAAAATGACCATGGCACAAGTCAGAATAGACTTCTATCTCTACATAAGAAAAATTAAATTGGCCAAATTCTTTGCGGAAAATAAAATTAAAAACAAAAAGGATAAAGCAGGAGAGGAAACAACATCGGACATGACAGCAAAGGATGCCAATGCCTATACAACCCTGCTAAATTTGGATGTAATGAATGAAAATGAAACAACTCTCAGCCAAGCGATCACACAAACAGGGGCTGGTCTCAGCAAGAAAAAACCGAAGTCAAAATTCTATCCCCAATTACCACCTGGAAACAAGGTGGATATTTTTCAGGATGCAGTAATTCAGGATCTATACAAAATAAAAGGCACAAGTTATAAGGACAATTTAACTTTAGAAGAAAGAGAAGCCCTAAAAAACTTAACAAATGACGACCAGATTGAAATAAAAATGGCGGAAAAAGGGGGAAACATAGTGATTTCGTACAAGAGTGCTTATATCATAGAAGCACACCGTCAACTAAAGGATACCAAATATTATGAGAGACTAAAAACTAACCCCACACCTGAAATCAAAAACAAATTGGATGAACAATTACAACTATGGAAATTGAATGATCTGATCAACGATGACGAACAAAAATATCTAACAGTAAATCACCCAATAACAGCTACTATTTATTTCCTACCGAAGGTACATAAAAATCAGCAAAAGCCCCCGGGGAGACCAATCCTATCTGCAAAAGGCTCCTTATTGGAACCCATTTCTAACTATATAGACTATTTCCTGAAACCATATGTAACGCAATTAAGCTCATACATCCAAGATACCAACGACCTATTGAGAAGATTGGAAAACACACCATAGCAAGAGAACTACCAACTGGTCACAATGGATGTCGTATTCTTATATACGAACATAAGCAATGATATAGGGATAAAAGCATGCAACTATTTCTTACAAGATCGGAACATCAAATATAAAAACCATAATCAGATGCTCCAAGACATGATTTCATTATGCCTTACACAAAACATCTTCCTATTTGGTGAGGAACTATATCGGCAAAGCAATGGAACCGCTATGGACTTTTCCTTTAGCCCGAACTACGCATGCCTAACAATGGGCTACTGGGAAAAGGAATTCGCTTGGGCAACTGAAAATGATCACATGACCAACAAAATCGTTAGTTGGATACGATTCATAGATGATTTACTAATCATTTGGGATGGATCACCCAATGACTTTGAAAATTACTACAAAATCATCAATAAAAGCTTGCCAGGGTTGAAATTCACATATGAAATAAGTAACCATCAAGTGACTTTCCTTGATACACAAATTTATATCAAGGATAATCAAATTCATACCACCCTGCACAGGAAAATAACAGCAACTAACGCAACGTTGGAAGCCACAAGTTTCCACCAATCGTCTCTCATTTCCAGTATCCCCTATGGGGAGTTTCTCCTCATCCGAAAGAATCTGTAGTGAAAAAAAAGGAGTGGCAAAAACACAGTGCCATAACAAAAACGAGGTTCAAAAATCGGTAATATAACCAAGGCAATGTGGAAAAATGCTGGAGTAAGGCGAATAAAAAACCCAGAGAGGAATGCCTAAAACGCTCGACTCAAAACAAAAATGGAGAGCAGGAACCGATCAGACTCATCACAGATTACTCTGAAAGCAGCAACGAAATCATGCATATCATGAGAAAGAATTGGAAAAGTTTGCACTTGGATGGCACAGTTGGTAAAATAGTCAGGAAACACCCAACAATAACTTACCAGAGAGCACCAAATCTGAAGGATCATTTGATCCATAGTCATTGCCAAACGAAGAAAAAAGAGAAGAACTGGCTAAAAACAACTGGCTTTGTCAAATGCTATGGATGTAAAATGTGCCAAATTCCAAAGCAGACGAAGGAAGTACAAATGCCAAATAACAAGAAATGGGAAATACGCCAATTAATCACCTGCAAAACAGAATACACCATATATGGGATAGAATGTCCCTGCCCACTGTTGTACGTGGGAAGTACAAAAGGCGAATTGAAAAAACGAATAATGGAGCATGCAAGAGCAACCACCCACAAGGACAGGGCAAATGCTGTTGCCAAACACATGGAACAAGCACATGATGGAGACTGGCAAAAATTGAAATTCTTTGGCATTGAAACGATTCCGAGGAACATTCGAGGTGGTGACCGAGAGAAAATTCTAAGACAGAAGGAGTCACGCCACATCCTAAACTTCAGAACTCTAAGTCCGTACGGCCTAAATAAATCAGAAGAGTTATACATTCACTTATGAAAATTAACATCATAAACTTTTGCTGAGAAAAAAATGGAAATATACCAAAAGAAAAAGATGAATGCAAAAACAAAAGAAAAAATACACACAAGGAAAAGAAGAAAAAGTCTATACGTGAGGAGATAGAAAAGGAGGAACACAACTTCCCACTAAAGGGATTAAAACAAAAGATTAAAACTACATAAACCCACCTGAGGGTATAAAACACTAAATAAGAATAAAAACAAACAAGCACTGGCGTTGCCAATAGGTCTCGCAGTAGGAAAGTTGGAGCTATTGGTTTTGTAAATGACAATTTATATTTATGTTTTGTGATTTACAATGCCAATACTTTTAACTTTAGCATATGTGACACTTTTAGTATTTGTAATGTCACATGTTTTGTATTGACGTGACTTAGATGTATTGATATTACAATTAACAATGGCTTTTAATTTTTTTAAATAATTAATACTTAAATAAAAGTGATTGTAATTTCTAATGGCAATAGCTTAAACTTTTGTAAATAACTTTTGTGAAGATTATGTTCATTGACGAAAATCCAAGAACAGAAGTGAAATATTAAGATTTTTTTGTGACATTTGTAATAAAGCTTGAAACATTGAGAGAACATATTTGAACCAGTGATGCTGTGGTGGTGCTGAGTGATGCTGTGGTGGTGCTGAGTGATGCTGTGGTGGTGCTGAGTGATGCTGTGGTTGCGCTGAGTGATGAGGGCTGTGTGCACTGAGTGAGGCCTGTGTGCAGTGTGATTGAGGGCTGTGTGCACTGAGTGAGGCCTGTGTGCAGTGTGAGTGAAGCCTGTGTGCAGTGTGAGTTAGGGCTGTGTGCACTGAGTGACGGCTGTATGCACTGAGGGAGGCCTGTATGCAGTGCGATCAAAGACTTTGTGCAGTGTGAGTGAGGCCTGTGTGCAGTGTGAGTGAGGCCTGTGTGCAGTGTGAGTGAGGCCTGGGTGCAGTGTGAGTGAGTCCTGTGTGCAGGGCGAGCGAGAGCTGTGTGCACTGAGTGAGTGCTGTGTGCACTGTGAGTTAGGGCAGTGTGCACTGAGTGTGTGCAGTATGCACTGAGTGCGGACTGTATGCAGTGTGATTGAAGGCTGTGTGCACTGAGTGAGGCCTGTGTGCAGTGTGAGTGAGGCCTGTGTGCAGTGTGAGTGATCCCTGTGTGCAGTGCGAGTGAGAGCTGTGTGCACTGAGTGAGTGTTGTGTGCACTGAGTGCGGACTGTATGCAGTGTGATTGAGGGCTGTGTGCACTGAGCTAGGCCTGTGTGCAGTGTGAGTGAAGCCTGTGTGCAGTGTGAGTTAGGGCTGTGTGCACTGAGTGACGGCTGTATGCACTGAGTGACGGCTGTATGCAGTGCGATCAAAGACTTTGTGCAGTGTGAGTGAGGCCTGTGTGCAGTGTGAGTGAGGCCTGTGTGCAGTGTGAGTGAGGGCTGTGTGCACTGTGAGTGAGGCCTGTGTGGAGTGTGAGTGAGGCCTGTGTGCAGTGTGAGACCTGTGCGCAGTGTGAGTGAGGGCTGTGTGCACTGTGAGTGCGGCCTGTGTGCAGTGTGAGTGAGGGCTGTGTGCACTGAGTGAGGGCTGTTTGCACTGAGTAACACCTGTGTGCAGTGTGAGTGATCACTGTGTGCAGTGCGAGTGAGTGAGTGCTGTGTGCACTGAGTGAGTGCTGTGTGCCGCTTTTAACGCTGGTGTAACGACTAGTGCTGTAATATTGCTCCGCAGACGCTTTGCATGTATATTGGCAGGGCTCTAGAAGAAGGAGTTTAAGAGCAGTTGGGAAATGTAGTGGTACTGCTATTTGAAAGTGACTTTGATTGTGCCAGATATTAACAATTGGTATGACGCTATTGGAAGGGTTGCTTTACGGCAATGGAAGTATTTCGATGACAAGAATTGTAGGATAGTTGTCTGTGCAGAAATGGTGTTGTTTGTGAATAGGATTCAGTATAAAAGACGAACATGACTCATAAAACAGTGTAGTATTATTCACTATTTGTTAGTTTATATGTGTTTAACATACAAGTAAAGGCATTTGCAATATAGTAAACGGCAAACGCTACGGCATGTTAAAATGCGATCATTGATTACTCCGTGCAGGCCTTGCTTACTGAAGCACGTATTTCCTTACTTTACGATTTGGTATGCAACAATTTGCACAAATATGGTGACTGAGGGCTTTTTAAAAAAAATGCTAGTTTTGCTGTTTATGCAGTATGTTATTGGAGGGTGAGTGGTTGCACCGGAGGTTTTGGTATTTTTATACGTTTTTGGCTCTGGCGTTTGTCATGGTTGGCGAATTTAGAAATGTACTGTTTGACGGTAGGCACTTTTATCGAATGGCCCCAGGTTTTTTGTGGTGTACAGCAAGTTTGGCACTTTGTTATTTGCTTAGAAAGGCATTAGTTTTAGGTTAATACTTACAGTGCCTTCGCTTTCGCAGAACATTGGTGATACCATTGCACTATTAGAAGGGTTGCTTGTAGGTGTTTAAGTTTGGTCGACAATAATAGTTTTTTTAGTAGTAATTTAGCACACTTGCTCACATATATGGGTATGTAAAGTGAATACTTAATATGCCAGATAATAATAGGACAATGTTAAAGCACGCTCAAATTTTGTATGTGCTTGTTACTGAACAACATAAGGCGCCAGTTAGCCGGACACTTTTTCCCACAACTGAGAGGTTCCGCACTACAAAGCAGAGGCTTAAAGGTGAAACAACAAAGCAGGAAGCTCATAAACGCAGCACCAGCTATACACATGCCTATCCCCCCCAGACGGTAAAGTAACGGCTCACAGTAAACTGAAAAGCAGTAAATAACTTGCTTTTATCAGCTAATCCACCACAATTAAGGCAACAACAAGTGCCAGGCGCCAGCTGTAAACGTGGAGATTTCTCCCTTATGGACATACAAAGTCACACTCAGTAGATGCTGAGAAGCAGAAAATCACTGGTTTTATCACCTAATTCACTGCAAATAAGGCACTAACTTTCTTTGAACAGCAAATCCCCCACAGATGCTCTCTTACACTATTTGTTACTGCTGTGTCACAAATACAAAGAATGTACTTTATTAAGTGCACTTTGTTAAAGCACACTTCCATTTCTTAGAAATAAAGGCAGATTTGAAGCGCACATGTCCGAGGCGATGTTTGTACAGTTCGCTGATAAAGCGTTGTAGTTTGCATGTTAAAACGTTTTGTTTTTGCTTTTGGCGCTCCTGACAGTTGGAAAAAGAAAACACTAATAAAGCCGAATTTGAAGCGCACGCTGACCGCACACTTCTATTTCTAGTGTGCTTGTTAGTAATTTACACAAATAAAGCAGCATTGAAAGGGCATTTGCAAATGTTGCTTAGTGCACGCCTTGCTAGCTATGGGGCCAGAAAGACGCCACTTATTTAGTCTTTTGACAGGCGGGAAAAGAAAACACAAACAAAGCCATTTTGTTTTAGTGCGGTCTGAAGAATCAGCAGCAATATGGTGTTGACCGGGATGATATTGGCCACTGAAGGCGGTCAGTTTAGAATGTGATTAAAACATTTTTTTTTTTAGGAGGGTTGGGGGGGGGGGGGATTGTTAAAAATACGCATGGGAAGAAGCAAGCGCAGGGACAATATGGCGTTAACGCTACAGGACGCTAATAACGTTTTTTACTTTGCATGTTAAGGCTTAGTGTTTTTACCTTTGGCGCTTTGTTTCATTGCGGTGCGGAGAATTAGGAGCAATATGGTGTTGTCCGCGATGATATTAGCCACTGAAGGTGGTAATATTAGAGTGTGCTTTTTTTTTTAAGATGTGTTGGGAGGGGGGAGTGTTAAAAGTACGCATGGCAAAAAGCAAGCGCAGGGAAGAATTGTGTGTGACCCACGAAAAGAGAATTGAGAGAATTAGTGGACATGGCCTATGAGCGAGTAAACTGCGTTTGACAAATTGGGGATGCTGCTCTGAAACCTAGTAAAAACAAGCGGAAAACGAAAGCTGTGAAAAACTAGATGGGCCGGCCAGCAGTGAATAATTAGTGGAGAGAGAGGGGAGGTGCTGGGGAACAGATGGCCGTGAAGCAGGAGGCGGGGCAGCGGAACCCTTTGAAGTCACAACCTGTGGCCGTGATGGCAAATGCTGCTGATAGGGGAAGCCTGTGGGTGAAATGCAAGCTCGTGCACGAAGGAGCTTGTGGTCACGTGATTTCACGTGAACTTTGTAAAAACCGCTCGTAAAAAGTCAGCTTTTGGTTTGACAATAATAGGTCCGAGTTTCACTCGACCTAAAAAAGTGGGACTTTGTTGCAAAGATAAAAATAATCGAAAACAATGAACGGTTACTAAAATTATGTGGTATAATTTCATTTTGGTAATTTTATGTAAAAACTATAATATCCACAATGCAATGCAATCAGGAAACAGGAAGTGATGTAACACCAGTTTTTTTAACTTCTTTAAATGATTTGAAAAAACAGTGTAAAGTTGATCGTGAGCATGATGCTTGTGGCATCGAAACGCGTAGATCACTCGCTTTCATGCAAATAAGATCGCAATAAATATCCTGTTGTGGAAATCCAGAAGGAGTGCGCCCCAATTCTTTTGTTAATTCAAAGGAAGTGTTTGATATATATATATATATATATATATATATCCCATGCTGCAAGGTTGCCCCTAGTAGGTAACACACTAACGCCGTTCACAGGTTTCAAACCTTTATTGGTACGAGTGGAAAGGCAGGCACAGAAAGCATTTAGCAGTCCAAAGCGTCCCCGGTGCCGGACGCGTTTCGAAGTATCCAAACCTTCTTCCTCAGAGGCCAGGACGCAGTGAAAACATGCGTGCTGTGGACTTTGATTAAAGTACAAATGGCCCGCTCTGAATGGGCCGTTCCTTTCTGGAGCGAGGAATGCTGGGTCACGTAGTCCACAACAGTATATGCATCATAAAGCTGCCACATTTCTGTGCCTGCCTTTCCACTCGTACCAATAAAGGTTTGAAACCTGTGAACGGCGTTAGTGTGCTACCTACTAGGGGCAACCTTGCAGCATGGAAATTATTGGCGACAGCCCAGCCGTCGGGAAATGCACCACCCCATTGCGATGTGGGGGCCAGGGGAGCCGACAAATGCTGGTTCTCCATTTGGAAATGCTGTGGTGGATTGAGAGTGGAAGGTGAGCGCGGAGGCCCATCTGGGGGCTTGAAATAAAAATGCGGCAGCTTTATGATGCAGATACTGTTGTGGACTACGTGACCCAGCATTCCTCGCTCCAGAAAGGAACGGCCCATTTAGGGCGGGTCATTTGTACTTTAATCAAAGTCCACAGCATGCATGTTTTCACTGCGTCCTGGCCTCTGAGGAAGAAGGTTTGGATACTTCGAAACGCGTCAGGCACCGGGGACGCTTTGGACTGCTAAATGCTTTCTGTGCCTGCCTTTCCACTCGTACCAATAAAGATTTGAAACCTGTGAACGGCGTTAGTGTGCTACCTACTAGGGGCAACCTTGCAGCATGGAGTTTATTGGCGGCAGCCCAGCTGTCGGGAAATGCACCACCCCATTGCGATGTGGGGGCCAGGGGAGCCGACAAATGCTGGTTCTCCATTTGGAAACGCTGTGGTGGATTGAGAGTGGAAGGTGAGCACGGAGGCCCATCTGGGGGCTTGAAATAAATATGCGGCAGCTTTATGATGCAGATACTGATGTGGACTACGTGACCCAGCATTCCTCGCTCCAGAAAGGAACGGCCCATTCAGGGCGGGCCATTTGTACTTTATTCAAAGTCCACAGCACGCATGTTTTCACTGCGTCCTGGCTTCTGAGGAAGAAGGTTTGGATACTTCGAAACGCGTCAGGCACCGGGGACGCTTTGGACTGCTAAATGCTTTCTGTGCCTGCCTTTCTACTCGTACCAATAAAGTTGTAAATGCAAATTCCTAACTATATATGGACTATAACCTATGGTTTTTTCTGTAAATATATAATATATATATATTCAATGAAAAAACCATAGGTTATAGACCATATTAGATAGTTAGGAATTCGCATTTACAAAACCCTTATTTTACTCGCATCATAAAACCATTGAAATTCCATATATAGTTTAGTTGCGCTAACTATATATCGCGCACCCGCAATCCACTGCTGATGATGTCACATATTACATCATTCATGACATGGTCAGTGACATCACTGATGACATCACTGATGACATCTCAAATGACATCACTGATGACATCACTGATGACATCTCATTTGACATTACTGATCACATCACTGATGATATCATTCATGTGATAATACGATGAACCTCTTCAGACTCTAATATAACCTTAGATACAATCAGTGTAAACAGACACTCACAGACTGTCACTCATCCATGGAGTTACTCACACACCTAGTCAGTCATGCAAAGAATCAATCACACCTCCATTTCCTCAACTATACAGTTATACAAACTTTACTTATTCAAACATATACTAACACATATTTACTCTCTTATACAATCCCTGATACAAGTTCACAATGATCCATACAGCCACTCACACATTCACTGGCTCTTATGCACAGTTATTTATATATGTCAACTCTCACATGTACTGTGTTTTACATATGTACTTACTTTGACATGTAGCACTGAGATATCCATTCACTCACCAATACACTCATGCACACAGTCAACCGCCCATACAGCTGTTACCACATGCACTTTTGAAACCATACCTCTAGTGAATCAACTGCTCACACATCTATGCACAGAGTCATACACCTCCCAGCCACCCACACACACACTCAGTCTCCCATACAAATACTAAGGTAACCAATCAATAACCCATATAGTTACTCATATAGCTACTTATCAACACATGCAACAGTTTACAGAACAACAGACATAATGATGCACAAATTAAGACAGTTTAGTCACTAACCCATGCACTCAGTGAGACACATTTAATCACTCACTCATACAGTCAGTCATGCACCTACTAAATCCTTCATCCAGACACTTATACATCCACTCATTCTTCAATATGTAAGACATATTTTAACTTCACAGAAACATACAGTCACTGGATGTTGTCATCAGTGATGTCATTTGAGATGTCATCAGTGATGTCATCAGTGATGTCACTGACCATGTCATGAATGATGTAATATGTGACATCATCAGCAGTGGATTGCGGGTGCGCGATATATAGTTAGCGCAACTAACTATATATGGAATTTCAATGGTTTTATGCGAGTAAAATAAGGTTTTGTAAATGCGAATTCCTAACTATATATGGTCTATAACCTATGGTTTTTTCATTGAATTTCAATGGTTTTTTAAATGCAAATTTCTAACTATATATGGTCTATAACCTATGGTTTTTTCAGTGAATTTCATTGGTTTTTTAAAAGCTAACATCTGTAGCTGTAAAATGTATTATTCTTTAAATCCCAAAATATATTTAGATGTTTATTGATAATTTTTTTTTTAATATTTTTTTTCTTCGCTTCTAGTTCGCGAACCGGGAAGCTTTCCGTTAGCTCATCTTGATGCCGCGATCTAGTCCGCGAACCGGTCAACGTTACGTTAGCGGAACAGTGACGCGCCGCGGAAGCGCGACGTATCACGTTATCGCGTAATGCGTCTAATGACGCGCCGCGTTAGCGCTCCCGGAAGTGCTCCGGACCGCGAACCGGAAGCGATCTGGGACGCGGCGCGCGCCGCGTAACGTAAGCGGAACAGGTCATGTGACTTGTTTATCAAACTTCTCATTGGTTCATTTCACTTTTGGTTTCCAAATGATGTATGACTAGGTCATGTGACCTAAAAATAACACTTTTCATTGGCTCAGAACTTTTGTTTTCCCCAAATCAAGTAAACCCCTCCTTATTTCCTCACTCTGACTTTCATCTTGGTGAGAGAAAGACCATTTATCTGAAGATCCACAATGGCTTCCATTGTTGCTGCAGCTGGTGCACCCCCACCACCACCTCCACCTCCCCATAAGAAGAGAGGACCACCCAGTCAAATTATGACTAACAGAGAGGAGGAAGATGAGGAAGAAGAAGAAGAGGAGAGAGAGGGACAACAATTTGTTGATGAGTTGCCCCGGGTTTCTAAACGAAAAACCAGTTTCATCTGGCAGTTTTTCACCATCCCTCCTGGAACCAAGAAAGTGAATGCAAAATATGCCACCTGCCTCATCTGTGACCACAGATTGTCGAGAGGCACAGAAAAGAAGTACAGTATGGGGAACTATACAATGCACCGTCACATGAGCAGGTGGCATCCCTTGAACTACAGCCGGGCTGAGTTGAGGGATCTTGAAGACAATCCGACGGCAACTCCTGTGGCAAGATCTACATCCACATTGTCTTTGACGGGAAGAGAGGCACAAGAGACTGTGCCAAACATCCAACGTAACTTCCAGCACATGAAGGTGTCTTGTATTTACTGTGGTGCTATGCTGTCATATGGCAACATGAGTGTCAACCTCATGAACATTGCATATGAAAATCATAAGTGCCCTAATGCACCCAAAAAGTAATTTTCTTTTTTTTTGCTCCAGTTGAGCCGTTTTGAAAGCCTGTTTTTTGTTGTCTCCCCTCCTTAAAAAACACAAAAAAACATAAAACAGTTCTAAAAATACAAAAAAATCAAAAAATGTTCAAAAAATTACAAAAAAAACATAAAACAACAAAAACAAAAAAAAACAGTTCTTTTCAGAACTACCTCCCCTTTCAAACAAAATTGCTAGAATGTTTATCACTCTGGCAAGCTCTATTTCTTTTGGTTCGCTTCAAGTTCGCTGACCGGTTCGCGAACTTTAAGCGAACTAAAAAAAATATTTTTTTAAAAAAAAAGAAGAGTTAGTATAAGGGAAGTAAACAGAGAATAATGTAAAAAGAAAGACAGCTAGAGAGAGTAAATGAGAGATACTGTCAATGACATCATCAGCAGTGCATTGCGGGTAAAAAGAGTGGAAAACATTTACCTTATAATTCTTGTTACCTTTTTTAAATATTTTTTCATACTTTCAATCTGTAAAACAAAGAACAAACATTTCAAAAAATATTAAAACATGTATTTAAAAATTAGAAAAGACAAGGGAAAAGGTTCAAAAACAAACAGTTTTTCAACAACTTTGACATTTACAGAAGTCTCTGCTTCTCTACGTTCCCTACACAATCCTAAAGATATATATTCGAAAGAAACTGTATCTTGATATTGCTGAACTGAGGCCTATTTTGAAACATGATGTTTTTCTTGCACTGCTAATGTCTCACAATAGTGATGCAATAGCAGCGCAAAAAAGATGTAAAGTCATAATAAAATTGTGTCTAACATTGTAAATGATTGTTTTAGGATGCAAATAAGATGTGTGCTTTCAAGAGCTTTCTTTGAGGTGAGGCCTCTTTTTTTTATAAAAAAAAAACACTACCCAGAAGTACAGCACTCTAAGCATTAAAATTGATATTTACAGAACTCACCTTACCCATATGTACCACACATTTCTAAATGTATATCATAAGGACAAAAAGCATAACATTAATTATACATGTTAAATGGTTTATTTTTGCTGTTCTCAGAATGTATCAAATTTCACTTAAATCAGTGACTTGAAGGTATTCATCATGTAACAGCGGGGAAAAAAAAACACAATCAAAATGACTGTGTTTAAAAAACCCATACAACCTAAGAAATCTGATTTCAAAACTTCTTAAAATTAACTTACTTTCAATGACGTCGAAGGATCTCCTATAAACAGCATCCACTCTGTTGTGCTTTAAATATTTTCAGCCCGCCACTTTCTGAAAGAAAACCTCCATCGATACGTGAAATATGTTACATAGAAAAAAAACTTCTCTCATTATATCACATGTTTCCACTAGGCCAAATCATGTTGCCGCGATTCGCAAATCTTGTAATTCTTCCAATCAAATCCCGACATTTTCTATTTTCGCAACTTTCAAAAATAAAATATTTGAGATTATTTTCACAATCCTGGACTACTAATATCTTCTTACTCTTCTTTGTCAGTCATGTTCTCCTTTTCCTATGACACTGATACTGCTTACTATGAAGCAGACTTACTTGCATTAGGTTTATATAGTTGAATTTTTAATCGAGACAGCATTGCAGACTTACATTCCCTCTACTTAAAATTTTGGTTTTAAAAACACCAGGTAAGAATTTTTAAGGTCAAACGGCAATTTTTTTTTGAACGTTACAACAGAATCATTACAGAATGACCAGCCGTTTCCAGACTTTAAGTAAGCTGTATAATGTCCTGATGTTGTTGATGGACCATCGTGATAGATAATTGCTACAGTAACAAAAGTCCTCCCTGATATTGACAGCTGAGAAGCCACAAAATTTTTTATTAAAGTTGACAATTTTGTTCCATCAGGCCTACATCGTTGCATCATTAAAATGACATACTGGCCATATCTACGTATAAATAATGTTGACATCATATCACATTTACATTGGCTACACTCCATGTTGTGATCCGCTGCATTTACTAGCTTATTAAAGGAGACTGATTTACTGTCTGGCAAAGTTAAATATATAAATCTTTCTGAGTCTACACTAGTAGTACTTGATACCATACAGTTCTCGCAGTCATGCTGCCATTGATAGAAAGCCCAAACAGGTGATCTACATCTACACCCTCAACTTGCAATATATCAAGCATATACATTAAAAACTCCTGACAATCTTGCTGATTATTTTCAGAGAAGTCTGTTTGACCTGAACATTCATCTAACAGATAACGAACTTCAGACACACTTTCTACTTTTGTTCGATCACTGCTACATTTCTCGAAAACAGAATTCAACAAACAGCATAAAATTTGTTCAGAATTCAACAGAATCTGTTCTTTTAAACTCTCTAGTGAAAAGAGAACATTAACCACTACATTTGCATAGCAGTTGACACCAGAACTGTTTTCAAATTGAAAACCGACAACATCTTCAACAGAATCCACTTTCTTTCTGCTAACAATTTTCGGTTCATTGACTTTTAGTCTTTTTGCAACAACCTCCCTACTATTACTGCTATTTCTACGTTTGCGGCCTACCACAACGTTTCTCAAACAAAGGATATTGAGGCAAATGTGGCGCATACTCTCTTCTTAACCTATTGTATTCCTTAACACAATCTAGATCCGCACAAATGTTTGTGACATCACAGTCAATCAAGTACAATCCCGATAAAGTTCTAACTCGTGACAATGCCACATATGCCATACCCTCCTTGAACACAGAACTGCCAATATTCACCAATGCACAGTCTACACTTAAACCTTGCGATTTATGGATTGTCACCGCATATGCCAAGCAAACAGGAAACTGTTTACGGCGAACATATAAATCTTTAACAAGCAAAAACCTAGCAGAACACGACCAATTTGCTGTACTTCCTCAATGCCATCAAATTTAATTTTTAAAAATTCTATTCCATCTCTATTTCTGTATTTCTCAAAATCAACAACATTACCCATTGATCCATTTACCAGACCTCTTTCTACATGTAAATTCCTTCTCAAAATAATTCGGCAATTTAAACACACATTCAAAGTCTTTTCAAAACCCGCTGTTTTAGATATAGTCTTCTCTAATGAATCCAATTTTGATTTCAAATTGTCTGACAAAATAATTGTTGATCCCATATGCTCTAATTTGTCGATAGCTTCAAGTTTCACAATCTCTTGCTTTTCTAAATTCAACATTTTGTTGTTGAAGATGGCACATTCTGCAAGAGTTGGCATGAGACATATCCCGGATTTCTTCTCAGTAATTTTCTGAAAAATATTCTCAGGCACAATATCTTGTTTGGGATACAAATTTGACAGTAACCGTGCATTTAAAGCTTCTTTCCCATGCTCGGTCACTTTCCAATTCTAATATCTTGTAGAATATTCTTGTAATCTTCATCCTTTGCCTGACGCATATTTTGATGCAGTTCTGCATAATTGAAGTTTAACCATATATTGACGTTGCCAATGCTCCCTAGGCACTTCCTGGTATCTTCATGCGTGAGTATTTTGAACACAGGTTGACCTTTTACTGGTGTCAGCTGTAGAAGATCTCCGAAAACAATAATGTGTTTCCCACCAAATAAGACATCATATTCAGTTTTAAGTACTTCTTGCATTCTCAAATGCACAAAGGCAAGCATGACATTGGAAACCATGCTTACTTCGTCAATGATAAGTAGTTTCATTTTCCTCAAAACTCTTGAAACTTCACAGCAAGCATCTCCAGATAACTTGTTGTATTGTAATTTGTTGTCATGCTCCACCGGCAGCATCAATAGACGATGCAAAGTAATACCTTTAATATTATGTGCTGCCAGTCCAGTAGGAGCGGTGACAACACAAGACAGCGATGACTCAGTCCTTTCCTGCAAATAACAAGAGATTGCTTTAATGAGGAAACTTTTTCCAGTTCCCGCTTCTCCACTCACGTACAGTCGGACAGGCTTCAACGACGTACACGAGCACTCTTTCTTCTCATGACTTAATCCGTGCTCAATTTCCTTGGTAACTTCATCATATATTTTCTCTGCTCAACGTTGAGTTGTTTTTCCAAGTCTTGTAAGTTAACTGAATCCTCCTGAGCATGTGCCATGGCTCTTTCTACTTCATTCATAGCAGTGGCAGCTTCATTTTCGATAATAGGTCCTCCAAGTGGATCTTGACTCAATGAAACAGAACTCTGACTGTCCTGAGAACTGTCTCTGGCAATCTCGGCTGCAATCGTTGCTTCCTGCTCAATTTCCAAAGTTAGCATTTCTTGATATTTAGAAAAAGCAGGACATTCTATGGACTCCTTGGCTGCATTGAAAGAGTCTTCGTAACAGAGGAAATCTCCAAGCAGTTCCTCTTCTGCACGCCAAGGCTTGAAAAGTTGCAAAAGTGCTAAATAGAAAAACTCCTTTTTTTCTGGAGATTCGCCACTTAATTTTCGATGGTTTACTAATTGGCATTTTCTTTGCTTGACCAGGCATCCCTCACTTCCAATTACAGCATACACTCCTTTCTCAATATCTTCTTTGATGTTCCTCTTGAATATATAATTTTGGAGAACCTCATATAGACAAATATTCTCAAGGTGACTGCTTCGATTTGGATAATATGTATCCAACATGTTGGTCTTCAAAATGTCGGTACTGTTTGGTTCCTTTTCTGCCAAATACTCAATTTCCCGAACAGGTTTTAGAACTCGATTTCGCGTTGCAGCAAGACCAAGACTCGCCCAAACGAGACTCCTGGATTTGGCATAGAGACTTGCTGAAGACAATCGATCAGAACATTCGTAAGCTCCGATTTCTCGATGCGACAACATCTTCAGACTGAAACTGTACAACTTCTTGCTGAGGCTCTTTTCATGGGAAATGTCCTCCCACATATCCTTCAGTTCGGTCTTTTCTTTTTTGGTGATGTAAGATGTCACATACCGAGCCACAGCCATACAGTTGTCAGCCACAAACTGTATATCCATGTTGGCATTCCACATGGACAAAATCACTGGGTTGTAGTCATTGATGTACTTGGACTCTTCGTTCCTTTTCAAATTGTATGTATTCTTGGGTGATTTCCTCGTCACATTATGTCGCAGCGAAGACATCAAACTGTTCACTCTTCCTTTAGAAATCACCGGTCGTGGAAAGTTGAAACGACATTTGGTGTAGAACTTGTCCTTGTTTCTGAATTTACGACGACAGTACTTTCCACAACGATGGCTTTGGAAACGTAGAACTTGTTCTCTTAGACTTTTCTTCTCCGTTGCGTTTGGAACAGCACACGTAGAATACTGTTCGATGAAATTCATCACTAAGTCATCCGGATCTGTTCCAAATTTAGGTGCATCCTTGATCCACAGCAACATATGTATATGAGGGGCACCTCTTGCTTGGTACTCCTTTCTCCAGAAGAAATCCAACACCTCTCCAAGAGGTGGATTCTTTTTATTTGTGATGAAAGACATCATAGCTTCAAATCTATGATTGAAGTACCTGCATACATTCACAGGATCCAAAGAACACAGTTCTCCAGGTGTCTTGAATTCAATGTTTTCAATATTTCCATTTGCCTCTCGTAGAAATTCAAGTAAGTCATCCCAGCCATACTCGGCACAGCTCAGAGTGAGGAACCATGTCGGAGTTCCTAAGTTCCTCAGCATACATTTTAAGTCACCATGACGACGGTACCAGTACTCATTAGTACCACGCTGACACGCCATGAGATTAATTAAGTGAGAATCCAAAATACTGTCTTGGACATTGACTTTATGCATAAAGTCACTTGCCGAGATGTTTCGCATCTGTATACCACTTTTTAAGATGTGGTTCACTGCATATGACAGTCCAGACAGATCGCTTTCAAACAGGAGATGAAACAAATAGGGAATGCATTGCCGAAACCTAGGATCTTCTGCATACAATCGTAAAGTCCGGTATTCAGACGCAGGAATTTCACGAGGTCGCTCATCATATCTTCCTCCTTGACCTGTGGGAAATAGCTGTGGGAAACACCGAGCTTCCAAACTTTCCTCCCAAACACTAATGGGACTCCCTTTGGCTTGTTTCATTTGAAACAACTCAATAGCATTCCCCATCACTTCCTTGGAATGCAAAGGATGAACACTATAATGTTCATATATTTCTTCACTTTTAGAGGCCTCTACTTTCTCAATTTGGCCAGCACACAAATCGCTATCCTCTTCATCACTTACTTCCTCTTCTGCAACATATACATTCTTATAGTACTTATTATTTTTCTTCAAATACACTGTTGCCTTTTTGACTTTCCTAACATCCACTAAATCTTGCCATATTTTCTTATTCTTTGTCGGAACCCCATTAACCAAGATAACCAGAGGTTCCTCTTCCACTTTTTCTATTCCAATTGTGTTAATGTTTTTGTTCAAATCTAGAGGCAAATAAACAACTCTTCCCTTTAATCCTCTCTGTAAATCTGCTGGAGGCAATTTCCCTGTCTTTGGCTCCATTCTTACAATAGCCTGAAAGGGATGGATACTTTGAATCAAAATAGATTCATAAGTATTTAAATCCTTCAATTCAGAAGGAATCTCAACCAATTCCAGATTATTATGAACTGCCCTAGCAGGCATCTGGTTTTGGTTTAATTTATTACAACAATAAGTACACACACGTTGATCCGATCCCAAATCAAAATAATTTTCTACCATCAAGTATGTGGCTAAATCCTTCCATTCACTATTATTTTCCCTTTCACTTTTTGCATATAAATCCACTACCTTAGTCTGATTCTTATAATAAGTGCGTCGACAACATACACAAGTGAAATTAGGCCTCTCACTTGATTTCATCTGAAACGTGGCAATTTCCTTCTGAAAATTATCTGTACTGGAAACCTGTACATTATCTTCCACATTACCCTCTACTTCAGGGTCAATTTGAACATTCTCATCTTTACTACCAAAGTAACAAAACTCAATTTCTTCACAAAGATTCTTCACATCTATTTCAGAACCATGCAAAAGAGCAGCACATAACTGTTTAAGCATAATTGCTGGACTCTTAGCATAATACAACATTCTCACTAATTTTCTCACTTTATTATGATGCACTGCTAGCATCCTGAAATGATGAAAAACACTCTGGCATACTCTCCTGGAAAGACAAGCCAGTGAATGACCACGCAAACCTGTCATTTGTCTCACTCTGCAAGGATCTAAATCTTGCAACAACTTCATTTTCTGCTTCAAACTTTTCTTATTAAATGTCCGTATAAAATCACATAGCAAATTGATGGAAACCTGTCGCACACTGCAAATAGAACTACACTTCCAAATGTACACAGGACCCTTAGGACGTCTTCCTAAAACCTCATCACTTAGCGCCTCTTCTGTCTCTGTTGTCACAAGTAGTTCTTTTTCAACTGGACAACCATCCTTCACTTCATAAGCTCGACCACTGATGTCAACTGCATGCACCAAATCATTATCCTGAAAATAAGTCTCCTCATTAAAAAATGCCTCAGAACTTGAACTATGCATCCATTCTCCAGAAAAAACTTCACAAAAGTTAGTACGATTTACTACTCTCTTCCATCTACTTTTTGTTTTGAAATCAGAAATTACCTTGCTTAGTTTCCTAATTCTATTGATTACCAAAATAAACAACTTTCGCTTGATTTCAAAAGCATGATCAATAATTTTCTCTACATTTTTCTTCTTCCTATAAAATGCCGCTTTCTGTTGGCCTTTCTTTTTAATATTTTTCAATAAATTAACTAATATCCTATTACGGAACATTCGTTGTCGAATGTCCCTAAACTGTTGTTTCCTTCTACTATCATGCACAGAGTTATCTCTTCCTCTACCAGTAACATTTGTGATGGGTCTCTCCTTTCCATTTAAATTACTTCTCTTTTTGTTAAGAGACACATTTTTTTGAGCAAAATTTTTTTTACTACAAATATTTCTTAAGAATGATTTCGTGCTCTTACCCGGACCTTTCTTGGTGTTTTGACAAGTATTTGGGGAAGAGGACTGCTGCAATAAAACATCATCCTGCTGTCTTTGACGTTTTCTAGCCTTTCGTATTCGACTTCTGGAAGGCATTTTCCAAACTATGAAAGAATCTGCAGTTGAATCTGTGAAAAAATATAATATAAAATGTTATTAACCACTATTACCAAACAGTAAATAAATAACAGTCATCTAAAACTTAATGCTGTACTAATTATTTAACATAGCAAATATTTTCCACCAGCACTGCATCACAAAAATGACACTCAATGGTACAAAACAGGCATACAACACTCATAAATCACTCCCTAATATTTTAAATCATTAATTCAGGATGACGATAAGATGTAGCCTATCTAAAGGTTTGTTTAGGCCCAGATCTTTGGACTGGGGTGAATGTGTGTCATTGATCCACATTCAGTCCATCACCTGTTTTGTTTATTTGAGGTGAGGCCAACACATGGTTGCAGATAAGATTTTCACTGAAAAAAAACCAAGGTAAAAAAACATGTGAAGGCCTACCAATGAAGTAAATCATTAAATGAAAACCAATACATTTCTGGAAATATGCACTACTAGTGCTTCATAAGATGTTTTGGATCATATTTATAAGTTATTTGAGTATCTAGTATGCTATTTTACATTCTTCATGGTGCAAATTTATTGTAAATACGCTCCCACCTGCGGTTGGCAAATTTAGATTTTGATTATGGGAGTTAGATAGGCATGTTAATAATTTCCCAAAAATGGTATATAACCCCAAACAACCTTTGAAGCAAATGCTCTTAGCCATGTTATCCACCTCCCATTGGATAACATGGCTAAGAAATGCTTGCAAATGTGATAAAAAAAGGCCTGCAATGCATGAATAACGCAGAAAAATCAGCGATATTCATGCATTTTCCAACAAATGCTCTTAGCCATGTTATCCACTTCCTATTAAATAACATGGCTAAGAACTGCTCAGGGCACCATGAGGAACGCTTTCCATTTAAAAAGGGAAAAATAACATCAAAGACACTAAAATGCCTTCTAAATATGAACCCAAACAACC
The DNA here is from genome assembly GCF_964263255.1 of Lissotriton vulgaris. Classification (NCBI taxonomy): domain Eukaryota; kingdom Metazoa; phylum Chordata; class Amphibia; order Caudata; family Salamandridae; genus Lissotriton; species Lissotriton vulgaris. The sequence goes on from NC_141700.1 coordinate 549,487,739, forward strand.
TATGAAGCAATGTGAAAAAAAACTGCCGCAATGCATGAATATAGCAGAAAAATCAGCGATATTCATGCATTTTCCAGCAAATGCTCTTAGCCATGTTATCCACTTCCAATTAAATAACATGGCTAAGAACTGCTCAGGGCCCCATGAGGAACGCTTTCCATTTAAAAAGGGAAAAATAACATCAAAGACACTAAAATACCTTCTAAATATGAACCCAAACAACCTATGAAGCAATGTGAAAAAAACGGCCACAATGCATGAATATAGCAGAAAAATCAGCGATATTCATGCATTTTCCAGCAAATGCTCTTAGCCATGTGATCCACTTCCTATTAAATAACATGGCTAAGAACTGCTCAGGGCCCCATGAGGAACGCTTTCCATTTAAAAAGGGAAAAATAACATCAAAGACACTAAAATGCCTTCTAAATATGAACCCAAACAACCTATGAAGCAATGTGAAAAAAAACGGCCACAATGCATGAATATAGCAGAAAAATCAGCGATATTCATGCATTTCCCAGCAAATGCTCTTAGCCATGTTATCCACTTCCTATTAAATAACATGGCTAAGAACTGCTCAGGGCCCCATGAGGAACGCTTTCCATTTAAAAAGGGAAAAATAACTTCAAAGACACTAAAATGCCTTCTAAATATGACCCCAAACAACCTATGAAGCTCTAACAGTACATATCCTGAAATTTAATTCATTTCAAAATTCGTTTTTAAACACAGCATATAAATCAATTGTATACCTGCATTCATGAAGAAATGACTAAAAATGTCCTTGAGACACATGAAAGTGTTTTCTGGAATGCCCTAGCACCATTTTTGGGACACTATTAACATGGCTAGGTAACTCCCATAATCAAAATCTAAATTTGCCAAGCACAAGTGGGAGCGTATTTACAAGACACTTGTCCCATGAGGAACACTTTACATTTTAAAAGGCGAACACAACATCTTAGACACTCAAATACCTTATAAATATGGCCCAAAACAACCTATGAAGCTCTAGCAGTACATATCTAGAAATGTAATTGATTTCTTAAATCGTTTTTAAAAGCAACATATCTGTTTCAGCTTACATAACAGACCATGAAATGGCCTCCATGTATTACAATATCTTGTGTAACTGCATGCCAGAATGTTACACCAAATATGCAATTATAATTTCTCTTTGAAACTAATTCTATTAGTATATCACTAGAGACAAAACCACATTTTAAAAACACAGCTTTCTTCATCATTTTCTCCTTAAATCATACTATTCTCTATCTAAATTAAATAAATCTTTTCTCACCTTAGCAAATATTTTTTGAGTTTTGAAAACAGTCTCAGAAATACACCAAATTGTCTTCAGCAGAAGAAAAAGGATGCACTCCAAAGGCTGCAGCTATTGAAAGCACAGAAATACAGATATTCTTTTCACATATCTCTCATATTAGCCAATCATACCTCTTCCCTCACTTTTTTCAAATCAAAACCCTTCCCCCCTCTGCCCTGTCTGCCTTGTTTCCATAGCAACCACCTCCTGGAAGACCTCTCATGTTTGCAAATTCACACAACAATGTTTCAATTGAACTCTGAACTCTCAGTGCACCTGCGTATCCAGTGCAATCTTTCATTAAATGTTTCTTCCTTGACCATTCAAATTACATCTTTCAAAGAACACATCCATGCACCCTAACTTTCTGTTTTCAGAAATGGAAATGCACCAATCACTGCTAATGAATCATTAGCATTGTAAATCCACAGTTTTTTTTCTTTAGAAACTCCTACTGTTTCAACTGCCCTTTCATTACCACACTTCATCTGACTGCAGAACAACCTTCTTCCACCATGTTTAACGTCTGGATTGTTGGACATAGTTACATCCACTGGGCTCAAAGGTATGCTGAGAGCAGAAATTTACACAACCTCAATTTACAAGATGTGGAAATTAAGTGGTTGGGCCAAAGAGGATTAAAATGTCACCAATTGATACCATTGGTGAAAACCTTTATGCATTTGCCAAAACCTGACCTGTTAATAGTGCACTGTGGAGGTAATGATTTGGGCACTTTGACAGGGGTAGGTCTGGAAATGCTTTTAAAGGACACCTTGGAGCAATTAATGGCACTTTTTCCTCAAACTGCCTTGGTATATTCCAATATATGCCAAAGACAGAAATGGAGGTGGTCCAACCAATTTTGTCCACAAATTGAGAAAGCGAGGAAGCATGTAAACAAATCTGTTTCAGCTTACATGAGAGACCATGGAATGGGCTCTCTGTACAACAATAACTTGCGTTACTACATGCAAGATATCTACAGAGGAGATGGAGTTCACTTCTCAGATGAGGGCAACAGAATTTTCATTCTGAATTTAAGACTCTGCATTGGTACCTACTTATAAGTACCTAAATGTACCATAAACCCAAAAGCTCTTCTCAGAGCTACCCTACATCTGATCACTCACAATTATTATTTTTCTCTAACTTTTTTCACTAATTTTCCACAAAATTCGCTCCCCGGAGCGCTACCCGGTTCGCTAACCGAAAGCTAACCTCGCGGAATTTTTTTAAAAAAAAATTTTTTTCCGCACATATAAGCCTCCTCAGCCACGCTCAGAAAACCTAGGGGGTCAAGATAAGTCTACCATGACCCCTTCTACCCATTCTAAACATTATTTGCCCTCCATCTTGTATCTTAATGCGAACGAAACACAAAATGGTGGACTCCCGTGACGCTTAAGGTTCGCTAACCGGGCAGCTTCCCGGAAAGCGGTCCTAAAAAAAGGCGGGAAAGTAATTTACAGAATAACGACTAGAAACACTCTCACCAAATATAGATTAGCTCATACTACATAACAATCCCTTCCATTCTCACAAATTTCATTGAAATTCCATTTAGCCATTTAGCCTGTAGACCTCTCCAAGTACCGTGAGGTAAATTACTTCACAAAACACATCTGAATTGTTGGAATTGACAACCAATGAAAATGTTACTTTCATTTTCTACTTTTATTACCTGACATTTGATTGGTTATATACCTGTATATATATAAAGGGAGAGAAGGAAACACAGCCATTTTGACTACTACTTCTTGTTGTACCTCCTATTTCAAAAGCTTCAAAAAACTTCAACTTCTTTGTGAAGGTAAGTTATAATTTAATATATTGTGCACTATGACTTAATATAGTAGACTTTTTCTGCTACATATACACTATCCCTCTGTAGTAGTAGTGTCTTGGTTAAATCACATACACTTTTTTTTAGTCCTATTTCCACTCTCATACTATACACTGCCAAAAGATAAATTCACTGATAAAAACTGCCTATCTAAAATTAATCCCAACAGTGCCCTATCTCTACTAATATATATTTTTTTAATCCAAATTTCAGGCAAAATGGAAGGCGAGCAGCAAGTTTCATTTTCGATTGAACTGAAGGAGAGCAGCCAAGACAAACTTGATGACTTTATGGATGACAGTAGAGACCACGAACTTCTACAATGTGTTGAAGCAGTAGACAACTTGCTTCAAAATGAAAAACAATTACACCCTATAATAAATTATGACATTTCTGACAATGAAATGTTAGAAAATTTAATAAAGTATGAAACACAATCATAATAAAAAAAATAAATAAATAAAGAAAACAAAAAAAAACAAGAAAAACAACAAACAATTAACATACAGTATTAGAAAAGTCTTTCATTCTTTTATCCATAAAGTTCGCTGCCCAGAAAGCTATCCGGTTCGCGAACTTGGCGCTTACCACGCAAAAAAAAATTTTTTTTTTTGGACCCTCCTAGGCCCTTTTAAAACCTCCACATAAAACCTAGGGGGTCAACGAGGATCTACTATGCCCCCTTATGGTAATTTCCCCCTTTGTTTTGGCCTCCTCTTGTCTCTCGATCCTACCGAGAGACAAGATGGCGGCCGCTCCGGACTGTTTAGAATGTTGACAGACACCGGAGGGCCAATCAGCTTCTCATCGCAAAGTTCCGTTACGCGAAAGGTTCGCTAACCGGATAGCTGCCCGGAGCGCTGTTACAGATATATATCTTGATTTAAACGTTAATTTCTCAAAATCCACTGAAGCACATATATTGAGACCTAGCAAAGGCACATCGGGCTAACAGTCCCTACAATTTTGCCAAGTTTCGTGAAAATCCATTCAGCCGTTCGGGCTAAAAGTGAGTCCAACCGCCCTATGGAAATTAACATGGGAAAAAGGCGTTTTGGGACCCCCCTTTTTTCTCGGCCCCCCCTCCACAAAACCCCCCCAAATTTTCAAGGTCTGCTCAGAAACAAAATGTGCCATTTTCCTGAAAATTTCAGCCAATTCCGTCCACGAACGCAAAAGTTATTAGGCATAGAATTTTCAGAAATCCCATAGGGAAAAAATCCTAACTATATATACCTACTGGCGACCGCCAGTAGGTAATATATATATATATATATATATATATATATATATATATATATATATATATATATATATATATTCACTCAAAAAAACCATAGGTTTCACACCAGTTATAGTTAGCTGGAAATTTTACTGATATAAAACCATAGAAATTCCAACGCTATAGTTAGTTGGACTCACTATAACAATCGCGCCTGCAATACACTGCTGATGACGTCACATATTACATCACTCATGACATCGTCAGTGACATCACTCATGACATCACTGATGACACCAGACAGTGAATGTGTGTCTTTCTTTAAAATTAATATGTTTAATATTTGTATTTGTAAAGGTTGATGGAAGAATAAATGGTTAAATAAGTGTGTAAATGGATGTTTTTTTTTTAAATTATTGGTTAACTACTTTATTAAGTGTATTTTATTGAATACATATATTAGCGAGTAAATTTTAAATATTGAAATATATGTATCAGTGTTTTACTTTGTGTATAAGTAGCTGAATGGGTTGGTGACTGACTCACTGTTTGTATGTGTTTTGAAGACAGCATATGTGCAGGACTGTATGGGTGGATGAGTGTGTATATGTGTGTGTTAGTGAGTGAATGACTGTTTCACTATTGTGTTTTTTAGTAATGACATATATTTTATTCTAGTGTATGTGAGTTTTGATGTATATAAGTGAGTATATGTGAGAGTAAGAGATTGTAAGAGTTCCTGTTTAAATAAGTATATGTTTATATAAATGATTGTTTAAGAGAGTAAGCATGTGTAAGTTTCCTTAGAAGTAAAGAGGTAGTGTGTGTATAGTTTTATATGCAAATAAATGGATGTTCAATAATTTATTTGCATGTGTGAGTATGTGTGTGAGTAACTTTTGGATGACTGTCGGTATATAACAGGATGTATAGATGTATCACTACATATGATGAGTGAGTATATGTATGAGTGACTATATAGAACTGTTGGAAAATGAGTGGATGTGTATATAGATGGTGGAATTACTTAATTGGTTGTTTAACTGGTATGGGTATCTCCATTTTTTTGAAAATGTTAGTTTCTAATTTTGAATATCTATTTCAAGGATAACATTACACTAAAAGGAGGTCTGTCACTCTGTCAAATGGATGGTGTCATCAGTGATGTCATGAGTGATGTCACTGACTATGTCATGAGTGATGTAATATGTGACGTCACCAGCAGTGCATTGCAGGCGTGCTTGTTATAGTGAGTCCAACTAACTATAACGTTGGAATTTCTATTGTTTTATGTCAGTAAAATTTCCAGCTAACTATAACTGGTGTGAAACCTATGGTTTTTTCAGTGAATTTAATAGGTTTTTTAAATGCTAATTCCTAACTATAACTGGTGTGAAACCTATGTTTTTTTCAGTGAATTTCATAGGTTTTTAAAATGCTAATTCCTAACTATATATAGGGCCTCAAACCTATGAAATGTAATATTTTTTATAATGAATCCTATATTGTATATTTATATAATAAAAATTTTTAAAACATTTTTTGCCCTGGTGCGCTCCCGGTGCGCGCCCCGGTGAGCGCACTGGAAAGCGCATTTTTTCGGAGCACCCCGGGTCGCACACCGGTGAGGGTCCCGTTAGCGCCATTGCCGCTAGTGAAAACATCATGACGTATCGAGTAAACTTGTCCGCGTGATACGCACGGCGTAAGCGCACCCGGAAATACTCAAGCGAATACGATCGCGCAACGTAATCATCTGATGCGCTTACGCAATGCGCCCCATGGCGCATCCCGTGGCACGCCCCCAGGTACGCCCGGGGGTGCGTTGCGTGAGTGCGTCGGGTCATGTGACCTAAAAATAACACTTTTTATTGGTGCAGAACAGTTTTGGTTTCTAAATGATGAAAGCCCAGGTCATGTGACCTGAAAATAACACTTTCATTGGTTCAGGACATTTTTTTTCCAAATGATGAAAGACCTCACCTTTTTTCCTTATTCTGACTTTGTCCTTTGACTGAGGAAGACCTGTTTGGAGATCTAAGAGAAATATGTTGTACTTAAAAATGGCTACAGTAGCAGCAGCAGCTGGAGCATCTGCACCACCACCACCACCACCACCAAGAGGACCACCACAACATTACATTGGTGGTCAAGAAGAGGAGGAGGAGGGGGAGGAGGAGGAGGGGAGAATGTGGCTGCCAGAAGACAATACCCCATACAAGCCAAGGCAGCACATTGTATGGGAGTTTTTTTCTATCCCAGAGGGCAAGAAGAAAGTCAATGCGCCAAAGGTGACTTGCCAAATCTGTGGCATGGAACTTTCAAGGGGGAACCCTAACAAAAAATATTAATTTGGTAATAATACCATGATTAGACACATGCAGCGCAAGCATCCGAACAACTATGCTGTCGCAGAGGTGAGAGAACTGGCCAGTAACCCTCCCCAATCTTCAACCGCCACCTCCAAAAGAAAGCAACTCACTCCATCGGGACCAGAGACAAGGGAGACGATCCCTTGCATACAACCACGGTTTGAGGAATTCAGGATCACATGTATTTTTTGTGGTAAGACCATCTCCTATGGTGAGCATAGCATAAAGCTCATCCTCCTTGCTGGTGACAACCACAATTGCCCCAAAAAACCCTAATTTTTTCCTGATTTTTTTGGGTCCAGTTGAGCCATTTTCAATTCCCTGTTTCTTTGTTCCTCCCCATAAAAATAACAAAAAAAATGTAAAATAGTTCATAAAAGCCAAATAAAGTATAAAATGTTCAAAAACATTAAACAAATATAAAACAACAAAAAGAAGAAAAAACTGTTCTTTCTAGAACTACCTACAATTTTAAAAAAAAGGCTACATTTTTTAAAAACTCTATCATTCTTTTTTCTCATGGTGAAGCTCCCCGATACGCTCCCCGGTGCGAGTACAGGGCGCTCCCCTCGTGCAAATCAAAAAAATGTTGTTTTTTTTTACCTGCGGGGCCCTTTTATAGCCCCCACATCAAACCTAGGGGGTCAAGGGGGGTCTACTCTGCCCCCTTATTGTCATTTCCCCCTTTGTTTTTGCCACCTCTTATGTCTTGATCCTACCGAGACACAAGATGGTGGCCGCTCCGGACTGTTTGGAATGTTGACAGACACCGAGAGCTAATCAGCTTTCCGCACGCGACTCCCCTTTTATCTCGGCCCCTGCTTGACAAATCCCCCCCAAACTTTCAGGGAAGAACTGGGGCGCCACGAGGCAATTTTGAGGAAATTTTCATGCAGATTCCTCAACCGGCGCCAAAGTTATTCACAATAGAATGTTGAGATTTTGTATTGAATGTAATCCTAACTATAACTACCTACTGGTGACCGCCAGTAGGTAATATATATATATATATATATATAAAAAAAAATACTCCAAATAACCTCCAGCAGTCACTGGGTGATGACATCAGTGATGTCATTACTGATGTCACTCACCATGTAATGAACGATGTAATATGTGACATCATCAGCAGAACAGTGCGGGCGCAAGATATAGTTAGCTCAACTAACTATAACAGGGGAATTTCGATGGTTATCTATGAGTAAAATGTCCAACTAACTATAATGTCCCTGAAACCTATGTTTTTTTTCAGTGAATTTCTAAGGTTTTTTAAATGCTAATTTCTAACTATAACGTCCCTGAAACCTATGTTTTTTTCATTGAATTTCTATGTTGTTTTTAAATGCTAATTTCTAACTATAACTTTCCTGAAACCTATTTTTTTGTCTTTGCTTTTAAATTATCAACCCATTCTCAATCAAGTGAAAACTGCAAATCTCATTACTTATCCATCCATACCTTCTGGCCAAAAAATCACCACAACTAATGCTAATGAAATGCAAAGTAAGCGTTCCTGTGGGAAAAAAAACTAAAACACCACTTTCCCATATTTTCAACAACCAGCCAAATCTACAAAGCGATCCAAAAACAGGCGATAAGCTGAGTTAGCAGTAAGAAATTACCATCAACCTTTAACTGGTGTAAGGAGGTCAACTATCTACAGCGGGAATTTGACCCAAATCACAGCCACATCTAAAGACCAACAGGTGATAAAGCTACTGATCAAACAGCTCTGACACCCAACAAGACTACAACACCCCGTGCCACAACCACCCGAACCTTCCCCTGAACCCGCCCCTACTACCACCAACCAACTTTGTATATTATAAAAAGTTGGTTGGTGGGCATTACAATGGTGTTCCATACGAGTGCATGGGATACAGCAGTGTACCATACAAAAGTGTGGGGGCTTGTGGGAGGGAGGAGCAGCTGTTTGGCAACGTAGCACACAGTGAACCTGCCCATGTGCCACGTCCTGGGTATCTCATCTATGATGACAAGGGTCGCAGACATCCTACAACACCCACGACCAGCCTTTCTACACATCCTGTATGAATGCAGCTGGAGGAGTTACTGTAGGGATGAAAGGTTCTTTGACTGAGCTATCTTGCGCTTGCAAGTAGCAGGTGTGGTTGATTTGAGCAAATTTTATCCTATGATATGTACTCTACATTTAAACTGCTTTTTCTTAACCAATCACAAAGATGCTTTTCCACAAAACAAATGTGCACCCTACTTTTAACAAACAATGCATTTCATCTCCCAATCAGGTATCCTTTTGTATGGCAAAAAAGTAGTTCTCAATCATTAATCATATCTCTTATTCTACGAAGGAACTGCATGAGCTACAAAAATCTTTCCATACCTTCCAGCCATGCCTTCAAAATGCTAGTGTGGATCGTAGGACATAGCTACATTTTCTAGTGCAAGAGGTATGCAGATCAGAGACGTATTGACTTAGACCTAAGTTTACAAAATGTGGACATTAAATAGTTTGCACAGAGAAGATTGATGTTGCACCAATTGTTGCCTTATGTTAAAACCTATTTGCATCTTCCACACCCTAACCTCATGATTATGCATTGTGGTGGAAATTACCTAGGCACATTGAGTGGAGTAGGTTTTGAAATGCTTATGAAGGACACCTTTGGACAATTGTTGTTACTTTTGCCTCAAACTGTCTTTGTATATTCCAATATATGCCAAAGACAGAGGTGGACATAGTCAAAACAATTTTGTCCTCAGACTGAAACATTTAGGAAGAATTTCAACAAAGCTGTGTCTGCATACCTCAGAGACCATAGAAGGGAGTTGGTCTACACCAACAACATACGTTTTGATATGGCTGATACCTGCAAAAGTGATAAAGTACACTTCACAGATTGGGGATAAGAGTTTTTTTTCTGAAGCTGTGCATCCGCACTTATAGGTAAATATTACTTTTATTTGATTTCATTTAAAATCATAAAAGCATCAGAAAAACACATATTGCATAATAATTAGCTAAGGTTAAAAATATATGAAATATAGACGAGTAAAACCAATGTCCTTTCGTAAGCTTTGGTCACTGCGACAGTTTAAACGATAACCATATAAGAAGTTCATTGCAGTTCGATGTGAAAAGAGCAGTACTTGATACCTGTACAGATAGGCAGTTACCGGTCAGTCATATGCCTTTGCCATGTGGACTATTGTCTTTTTTGTCCAGTTCTTTAGCTGCTATTTTCCAAAAGGTGATGGCTCGACATGACAGCTGGATTGACAGTCCACCAAGGCATTGTATCACTGCAGCTCTGCACGATCTCAGTTGGTGCTTCCTAAAAATCTCCCGAAGAATTATTTTACGATGTTCCAGTAGTGCAGGGCAGATGCATAAGAGGTGTAATAACGACTCTTCTCCTTGATCACACAGGCGACATTCTCTCGTGGGCCATGTAAACTTCCATTCCGGGGTTAAATCCTTTATAGGGAACGAACCCAACCGCAACAGCGTCAAATAGTGCTTTTTGTGATGGGAGAAGTGTTCGGACAAGTATGGTTGGGGTTTCAAAAACTGGTATGATTGAATCACTGCCCATGCGTGTTTTTTCTTAGCGAAGGCAGTTTTGTCCATTAGTAGCGAAGTTCGTTTTATAGCGCTGTTCACCATGTTTTTGAACCCGGAATATGACGTTGTTGTGTGCCATGCCTCTTCAAGATGTAAATTAGCGAGTGATTCTTTTAGGACTGATGCAATGGAATTTTTTTGCCTCGCCTGATTTTCGATTTCTTCCCAACAGCAGTGGGCTAAAGTGTCGTCTTCCGCTTGCCTCATCCGCCAATAAAATTTTACCATCGCCCCTTGTCTTGCTAGTTTCTGATTTTTCAGCCCATATTCCAATCGGACTTGCGCCTGAGAAATATGTCGAGGAATTAGAAAGAGGCGCTTGAAGAAACTCGATTGGGCTAGATTTAAGGCGGCTGCATCTTTGGTGTTCATAAATTCCGACCCATATGATATTGAGGGTAAAAATTTGGCTGCGATTACCTTAAGCAACTGGCCTGTTGGGCTACCTTTTAGCTTCTTCTGTAAAATTTTGAAGGCGTGCAGGAGTTGTTTTTCTTTGGTTTTCCCTTGGTCCAAATGTAGCTTGTATTTAAGTGAGTGGTCAAGTTGGAACCCTAGGTATTTGTATGAGTCCACCTGGGATATTGGTTTTTCCTCCAGTTTCCAGATGAATTTTCCTTTTGACCCTTTTTTGTTGTGATTGCTGAAGCATAATACCTTTGTTTTCTTAAGGTTTATTATTAGTTGAGCAGAGGTGATGTAAGATTCTAGTTGTGACAATGAGCGCTGCAGGCCTATTGGTGTTTGTGCTAGGAGCACAATATCATCTACGTATTGAAGGCTCCTGATCGGTGTTTTGCCTAATTTTGGTGGGTCGATTTGCACTTGTTGGAGGCACTTCTCAAGATCAGCTGTGTAGATGTTGAATAAACAGGGGGCCAACACACACCCCTGTTTTAGACCGTTTGATGTTGTGATCTTGTTTGTTATAGTGCGGCCATCTCCTTTCCTTATCTGCACCCACGTATTTGAGTAAAGATTGATTATTGCCTCCAAAAGTTTGGATGGTGCCCCCCAAGTTTGCATTTTGGCCCACAGCTTCTTTCTCGGAACCTTGTCGAATGCTGCTTTGAGGTCGATAAAGCATGCGTACAAGGTTCGAGATTTTGCGGAGGCTTGATTAGCTAGTAACGTTACAGCAGAGATGTTGGTAAGGGTGCCCATTCCATCCCGAAATCCAGTTTGGGTATTCGGTATCAGGTTTATGCGTTTGACCCAATCCTCTAGATCTGCCAAGAGATTTGCAGCATATATCTTGGCCTCCACATCGATCAGTGCAATAAATCTATAGTTTGCAGGGTCTGCACGTGAGCCCGTTTTGTATATAGGATTTAAAATACTTCCTCGCCATGAGTCGGGGATCGAGCCAGTTGTTAATGCGTATGTAAACAATGGAGTTAGAGTGCCAGTCCAAAATGGAGGGTCGTGCTGGAATAGTGCATTTGGCAGGCCATTAGGACCTGGAGCTCCCTCAGGTCTTAAATTTTTTATAATTTTAAGAACCCGGTCTTGTGTAATTTGTAACGGAGGATCCGCACTTATATGTAGCTTAAACTAATGAACACAAGTGCTCTTTTTAGAACCACCCTATAACTGACAACTTAGGCCTGCTATTTTCTGGCCAGGTAATAGCATCTCCTGGAACCTCGCTAAAATGGATTCTCCACGCAGCTGTTTCGCAGTTTCCAGACGATCTGACTTTGCAGCACAGAGCTCTTGCTTTGATCACTGGCTCTACTCACCCATAGGGGTGAGTAGTTTGCGCTTTACAAATACCTTATTGATTTGCCTTCGCACTCCCTGTACAACACCGCCTAAGCACCATAAACAAGTTGCACAGGTGTGGTACAGCGCCCAGAGCACAAGACTTCACAGCATAGGACACACAGTTTAGGCTCACAATTTCATCCCCGAGTCCAGCAGCAGCTCAATTTAGTTGCATGACACTCTAGGTAATACCTCACTTAATTTCTGTACCCTGCACTTTCATACCAATAGTAGTTCAACTGCTTTATCCCCAAGTCCGGCAGCAGCTCAGCTTACGCCCCCAGTGCCATCAGGAGTGAGTAGTTTGCACTTTACAAGTACCAAATTGGTTTGATACTCGCAAATTTACCTTCTTACTCCCTGCATAGCACCCCCTAAGCACCATACACAAGTTACAATGTTCAAAACAAAAGTTCCTCCTGGTAGTTATAACTACATGCTGACACTACTTCAACAGATGTGGCACAGCAGCCAGAGCACATGAGTTAGGGCATATGACACACATGCGTTCATCCCCGAGTCTGGCAGCATCTCAGCAGCATGAGACTCTAGACAATACCTTACATATTTACATTCCCCAGGACTTTCAAACCAGTACGGGTCAGTAGTTTGTCCTAGTAGGTATAAACACATGCTGACACTACTTCTACAGGGGTAGTGCAGCGGCCAGGGCACATGACTTCACAGTATAACACACACAGTTTTGGCTCACGCTTTAATCCCCGAGTCCAGCACCAGCTCACCTTAGTAGCATCAGATTCTAGGCAATACCTCACTTAATATACGTAGCCCAACACTTTCACACAGGTAGTACTATTTTTCAATTAATTACTCTGAATGTTTTGTTTAATTAAGGCACTTCCAGTTATTCACTTTTCCCTTGTAGATACTGAATATATGGTATGCTTGAGTTAAGTCTGCATGTGTTGAATGTGTGGCGAATGTGATATGATTGTAGTTTTGAATGGTGGATTGTTTCAATTGATTGTATCCTTATGTGTCCGTTCTCATCTTGATTTTTCTTAATGTTTTTTCCTTAAATGTAAAAAAGAATTTTATAAAATATTGTTGATTTTCTATAAATAAAATTGCGACTAATAAGCATTTTCCTTTCTGGAATCCAATTTTCTGTTTGTGGAGGATTAATCGTAGTCCTAAGTTAAGTTTATCAGTACTGGCACTTTCTTCTGTTATCTTTTATACAGGCTCAGCCTTGCTGATTAGAGCCAGCCCCATTTTGTTCCCGCTGCGGAGCTCTGAGGCGGCTCGGGGAACTGCGGGACACCGAGGCGCACCAGGAGGCGAGCAGGCCCAAGGAGCGGAGGCGGGCGGCTTTCCTCGCCTCACCTGCGGAGGGGGTTACGGCTCCTCTCATTGCCCCCGGAGCTCGCTGGACAACAATACTGGGAAGCTGGTGAGAGACCCTGGGCACCATTGGCTTTGGCTGCTGTGGGCGATAACTGGCGCTGATCGCAGCGTTTTTGACCTAGGAAGGCTTCGGATTTGCCACTGACGCTGGTGCGTTGTTAAGGCGCTATAGCGGTGCAATTCTTTCCTAAACGTACTGTGAGTCTCACCCTGGACTGCAAGATACCACCGGGTGAGCGCTAAAGCCATGAGCTCCCCTGCATGCATGATAGTAAAGCGGCATTGAGAGCAGGAGGGCTCTTCCGCTCCTCGAGCTACTACGGTAGACCTGGAGGCACTTCCGGCTGCACTGAGCTATATAACTAAGCACGGCGAAATCAATACCAGTGTTGAATGCTCTGTTAATACGCCTGCCTCGGCGCCGAGATTTCCTTCCCTGCAGGATACTAATATGAACGCCATCACAACTTTATTCGCCGGCTAGTGGTGCAGAGGGGGCAGCGCAACTGTTGAGCAGCGATACTCTGACGAAGGGGTGACTTCTCCAGTACAGGCTGTGCCGAAAAGGATCAGCACTCATCTTAGGCAGAGCGCTTTAATTTGCTTTGTGCAATGGGAAAACCAGACAACAGGCAGCCCAAACTGCAGTTTGAACCCGCAGTGCAAAAGAAAGTAACGAGTAATACGGTGGACAACGGGCAGCCTCGGAGCCCATCTACAGAGGTGTCCACGTCAGCCCCTACGGTGCCGGACATTGCCACGATGCTACAGGAGATGCGCCAGGGCTTTGCCACTGTCGTTGACAAAGTCGATAGACTCTCAGCCAGAATGGACGGCATAGTCCAGAAAATGGATATTCACAAGGAACGTATTACAGAAGTGGAGCGACGAATATCCGACAATTATGACACCACGGCATCGCATACCTCAAGACTCTCGAGAATGGATAATGTGCTGCGTGTAATTGCCGCCAAAAATGAGGAGTTGGAAGCGAGGAGCCGACGAAATAATATTCACGTCACAGGCGTACCAGAGACGACCAACACGGGGAAGATGGAGCTCTATATTGAGAAGATACTTATAGCAGCAGTGGGAGCGGAGGCCTTCTCGAACCAATTCATAGTGGAGCGTGCTCATCGCTCGCTCGGACTTAGGCCCAAACCTGGAACCTCGCCAAGACCCATCATAGCGCGCCTGCTCAACTATAGAGATTGTGATGCAGCACTACGAGCGGCACGGGCAAATCAGAACCTCACGCACGATGGAGTGACATTTTCTATTTATCCTGACTTTACCCCAGTGGTGCAGGAACAAAGGCGAAAATTCCTTGCTGTTAAGAGAAAACTTAGGGACCTACACATTGACTATGCCCTTTTGTACCCGTCCAAATTGCGAGTGACCCATCAGGGTACACAACATTTTTTTGTCAACCCGCAGCAAGTCGAGGATTACATTAAAACATTGCCTAAACAAGGAAGACAAGCTGCAGATGCTGAGGGCCAGAATGACTCGAGTTCTGATTAGGAGAACGACTGACCTTTGTTGCTGGGATTAGTCATGCTGCTGGGACATGATACTTGTCTCACTACATGGTTCGGTGTTACTACTAAATATGGAGACTGCGACAGATTCGAAGGGTACCACGGACAGGTATCGGACTGCAGGCGGTAACGTAAGCCAGGCACCCACCCCCCACTCCCTTTCCCCTCCGGATAGAGACATAAGGGGCAAGCTTGCACGGAGCGGGAGGAATGGGGGTGGACGGACATGCACCTCAGATGAACCCTAATGGGTATACCCCAAGGGAATTGGTTCCATTTCTGTTGATGTTCGGATGTTTTGGTCACCTTCTAGGTGGGGGGAGGGCTCGGGGTGCTGACAAGTTGGGAATGCTTCAGTGGGTGGGGGGAGGCGGGCGAGATGTTTTGCATGGGTGGAGTGCAGACAGCAGGACATGGGTCTTTCTGGAGGAGTCGCATAGATTTCAAGAGAGGGGATGGGAGGTGATTGTTGCTGTTACTTTTGCGCACACCATGTGCTTGCCGGGGGTTCTTGGGGATGGGCGGGATGGGTACACAGTTGGGGGAACTGTTTGGTTTATGTTTATTGCATGTGCAACAGGTATCGAAGAGCTGCTTCTATGTTTAGATTTGGGAGTTTTTGACTACGTCAGGGATGTGCGTGTGCCTATTGTGCGATATGTGAGCTCTGCATTACAGCGAAACACTACTGGGGGCGGAGACACTGCCCGTGTGTTGGGTCCTCTGCTCTCCCTGGGGAATACTGGACACGCACGTTGCGGGCAGAGCCTGCTACTTGCTGGTGGTAGGTATGCCATACAGTATGCCTCGACATCTGGTTCATGTATCCACTTGCACGCATGGGGGACACAAACTTGAATATAATCACATGGATCGTGAGAGGGTTGGGTGATCCTAGGAAGAGAAGGCAAATACTGGGCTATCTTGATCGACATAAAATTCATATTGCCTTACTCCAGGAAACACATTTCAAGCCGCATGGATTACACTCATTTGGGAAGAGGTGGGCCTCGTATAAAGTATTCTCCTCATATTCATCATATGCACGGGGTACGGCTATTTTGATAAAAAGAAGCACACCTTTCCATTTAGCGGGCTCTAAGACTGACCCACAGGGGAGATTTTGCTTAATGTGGGGCAGATTGGGTCGTATGGCTGTGACACTGGCCTGCTGCTACGGGCCTAATGTGGATGATCCACAGTACTTTACTGACCTGTGGGCGGCAATTGTGGGAACTGGACCACAACTCCTTATCTGGTGGGGTGATTTCAACACAACCCTGAATCCTGCCTTGGACAGGTCACATCCCGCGCCCCATCACTATACTAAGGGGAGGGAGATTCTCTGTGCAATGATTGATGATAATAATCTCTTAGATGCATGGAGATCTATGCATGGGACGAAGGGGGAAGGTACACACTTCACTGCTCAGGCGAGGTCATGGGCCAGACTGGATTATATACTCTTAACGCCACAGCTTTACACATCACTGGTGTACTCAGCACATCTCCCCAGAACATATTCAGATCACTCACCTGTAATCATCACGTTGCGGGGAACTTAATTAGGCACCCCTGTCACGGCATGGAGTATGCAACCCACGATGCTACTGGACACTGAATTCCAAGAAGAGCTTCGAGTTGAATGCCTAGATTTTTTTCAATGTAATAAAGATTCAGTAAATGATGTTGAAACTATATGGGATGCTTTTAAAGTCACGCTCAGAGGACTTTGCATTTCGAAAGGCTCAGGGGTACTTAAGAGTATATTGAATAGATTGAGGACTTTGGAGTCAGAACTTAGAAACGCGGAGGATGCACTCCGAGTTAGCGAGATACGAGATAAGCTGTCGGAATATACTGATGAAGCTGCGCGGGAGGTGAAGTTCAGGAACAAACACTGGGTGGCCAGAAGGTATGGGGAAGGTGAGAGACCTGGGAAAGCCTTAGCTGCAAGGATTAAACTTATGCATTCGCCTACTGTCATACTCGAATTGGAGACTGCAGAAGGGATACTACTCAGGGACACCACACACATACTAAATGAATTCTTAGGACACTATAGTACATTGTATTCCTCAACCAGAACAGGGGAACTATTGCTGGATGACTACCTGGCAGATGTGTCATTGGGGTGGCTAAGCGATTCACAGAGAGCCTTTTAAGTGCCCCGTTCGAACTAGATGAGGTGAGGGAGGCTATCATGCACATGAGGTCTGGTAAGGCCACTGGAATAGACAGCATTCCTATTGAATTTTACAAGACATTAATAGAGTTCATGGCACCGGTATTGCGCGAAGTGTATGAAGATGCTCTGGAGGTCGGTCACCTGCCTGCCTCCATGAGAACCGCTCTCATCACGTCCCTTCTCAAGCCGGGGAAGCCTGCTAATCAATGCGATTCATATAGCCCCCTGTCACTATTGAACTGTGACGTGAAGATTCTCGCCTAGTTTATAGCTACGCGCATTAGTCTTCTATTGCCTGACTTGATACTCCCAGATCAGGCTGGATTTGTCCCAGGCAGGGCAACGTCGCATAACCTCCGCACCTTTTTTTCAGTCTATAATTCAATTCATGAGGACTTACCAATGGCGGACATTTTTTTAGATGCCACCAAGGTGTTTGATTCATTGGAGTGGGATTATATGTTCCGGGTGCTAGAGCGCATGGGCTTTCCACTTATTTTCATTTCCTGGATTAGATTATTATATACGAGCCCGGTGGCCAAGGTCCTCTTCAACGGCAAATTGTCCTCGGAATTCCCGGTTTCCTGAGGGACTAGGCAGGGCTGCCCCCTTTCCCCACTCCTGTTTGCCATAGCCACAGAGCCCCTTGCGGCTAAACTGTGTCAACATCATCGGGATAGTGCGTTGCGATGTTTTCAAAGGCAGATACTGATCTCAATGTATGCCGACGATATTACGCTCTATGTTTGTCACCCTTGTGAGAACTTGAATCCCATCCTTAGGGAATTCATACGGTTTGGGGTCCTCTCCGGTATCCAGATAAACTGGAACAAGTCGTGTATATTTCCACTTACTGCCTCAACGCATAAGTTTGCATTGGACTACCCACTTGCCTGGTGTGAGGGAGATTTTAAATACCTGGGAATACACATAGAAAAAGACGGAGAGGCGCTAATTCGGGCTAATTACGGCACTGTAATGGATAAAATCAGTGATAATATCTCCAGATGGATAACCCTTCCCTTGTCCATGGCTGGAAGAGCATCCCTAATTAAGATTGTGATACTCCCTCAACTA